>NC_045452.1:31319900-31342302 GCF_002776525.5 Piliocolobus tephrosceles | reverse complement strand
GGAAAGTAAATCTCGGGGCCCAACATCACTCAAGCTAGAAACTGCTTAGAGCAAACCTGCCGCCCAGTCTATCCAAAGTCACCCCTCTGCTCACTGAGATAAATGCGTATCTGATTGCCTCCTTTGGAGAGGCTGATCAGACGCTCAGAAAATCGCAACCATTTGTCTCTTATCTACCTGTGACCTGGAAGCCCCTCCCTGAGTCCAGTTGTCCCACCTTTCTGGACTGACTGAACCAATCAGTTGTCCCGCCTTTCCGGCCTGAACCAATCCAGGTGTCCCGCCCTTCCAGACTGACTGAACCAATCAGTTGTCCCGCCTTTCCGGACGGACTGAACCAATCAGTTGTCCCGCCTTTCTGGCCTGAACCAATCCAGGTGTCCTGCCCTTCCAGACTGACTGAACCAATCAGTTGTCCCGCCTTTCTGGATGGACTGAACCAATCCAGTTGTCCCGCCTTTCCAGACTGACTGAACCAATCAGTTGTCCCGCCTTTCTGGACTGAACCAATGTACATCGTACACATATTGATTGACATCTCATGTCTCCCTAAACTATATAAAACCAAGCTGTACCCTGACCATTTCCGGGGCACGTAGTCAGGACTTCCTGAGTCGGAGAGTCAGGGGCGTGTCCTCAACCTTGGAAAAAATAAATTTCCTAAATTAACTGAAACCTGTCTCAGATTTTCGGGGTCCACATCTTGAATCTAATTTTTTTAAAAAGAGTTTTTTTCCAACAAGTTATGCTACAGCCATTGAACATACACCCGTAAGTGAAAAAATAACTTCTATCCATCACTTGCATCATATCTAAACATTAATTCAAAATAGATCACAGAGCTAAATGGAAAATCTAAAACTGTAAAATGTATATAAATAATTTGAGAGAATACGTCCATGTCTGGGATAGGCAAATATTTCTTAGATATAATACTAAACCGTGATCTATAGAGAAAACATTGATAAAATTCGTAAATCAAAACCATAAGCATTTTAAAATGTCCTGTTAATAGAACATAAATGCAGACCTGAGACTGGGAGAAAATATTTTCAAATCACATAAAATAAAATACAAAGAACCCTCAGAACTCAATAAGTAAATAAACCATCCAGTAGAAGTGGGTGATGGATTTGAACAGACATTTCCGTCAAGAGTATATAAGACAGCAAATAAGCACGTGGAGAGACGCTCAGAGTCATTAGTCATTAGGAAAATATAAATGAAAAGTAGGATTAGATACCAGTGCACACCTGTTAGAATTGATAACATTAAAAAACAATGATAGCAGGGGATTGGGTCCATAAACGTAATATAAGACTCAACATTGAAGAGGAAGGAACTGTTGCATCCATAACAGCACAGATGAATTGCAAAATGATTGGGCTAATGGGAGCCAGACAAAAGTGAGGAGTAAATGATTCCATTTACATGGTGATCTGGTTGGACTGTGTCCCCACCACATCTCACCGTGAATTGTAATAACCCCCACGTGTCATGGGAGGGACCCGGTGGGAGGTAACTGAATCATGGGGCGGATTTTTCCCATGCTGTTCTCGAGATAGTGAATATCAAGTTTCATGAGACATGATGGTTTTATACATGGGAGTTCCCCTGCACATGCCCTCTTGCCTGCTGCTGTGTAACATGTGCCTTTGCTCCTCATTTGCCTTCTGCTATGATTGTGAGTCCTCCCCAGCCATGTGGAACTGTGAGTCCATTGAACATCTTTCCTTTATCAATTACCCGGTCTCGGGTGTGCCTTTGTTAGCAGTGTAAGAACAGACGAATACACATGAAATTCTAGCAAATGTATCTTGGCCATAGTGAAAGAAAACTGACCAATGTTTCCTTGAGAATGGGAGGGAGAGAAAGAGAGGTAAGAAGGAGGAAGCTCTTGGGGTCTGAGCACGGGCACCGTCTTGGTTATTCTGATGGCCTCACGGTGCTTACACAACCTGAGGCTTCTCCGATCCTGCCTGCTAAATAAGCCCACTTGACTGCTTTTCAATTATGCCTCAAGAAACTCATAGAGCAAATCTGCTGCTGTAGATGCTTCTCTGGCTCTGCACAGGTTCAGGACCTTTCTAGGCCACCTTCCTAAATGTGGGATTGTTGAGGTTTAGTATCATCATGTTTAACTTCATGTGTTGATGTGGTACTACGGCTGCTGTGAAAAATGACCACAAACGCGGGGGCTTAAAACCACACGGATCTGTTCTCTTATAGTTCCAGGGGTCAGAAGTTTGAAATGGAGACCATTTGTTAGAATCAAGGTGCTGGCCGGGCTGCATTCCTCTTTGGTGGCTCTGGGAGGACATTCATCTTCTAGCCCTTTTCAGCTTCCAGAGGCCACGTGCCTTCCTCTGTTCCTGGCCCTTTCATCCCTTCATCCGTCTTTAAACCCACAAGTGGCCACGGAGCCTTTCTCATGTGGCGTTGCTGACGCTGAGTCTTCGGCCTCCATTTTCCAGCCTGAAGGGCCCTTGTGATATGCTGGGTGGGCCCAGATAAACCAGGATAATTCCCACATTTTAAGGTTAGCTAATGAGCAACCTACTCATATAGACAAACACACACACACGAACACATAGTCTCACACACACACACACACACACACGCACATTATCTTCAAGGTCTGTAGGGACCCCTGAGATCGCCAATGAGATGACCATTTGCATGTTTCCTGAATGTATCAATGAGATGTATTTGAATTTAAACAATACGATGGGTCAGGTGCGGTGGCTCATGCCTGTAATCCTACCACTTTGGGAGGCTGAGGAAGGAGGAACACCTGAGGTCAAGAGTTCGAGACCAGCTTGGCCAACATGGTGAAACCACATCTCTACTAAAAATACAAAAATTAGCTGGGCATGGTGGCAGGTATCTATAATCCCAGCTACTCCCCCCACCTGCCAGCATCACAGGCTGAAATCCTAATGAGTCTCCTTCTTATTTCCCTGCTTTCTCAATCCCTGAGAAAGTCTTTGGAATTTCCACCTGGCAGAATCTGTGATAATAGAAGTTATTTCATCTCTAGGGAATGTTTCCAAACTTCTGAAGAACCCATGTGGAATGTACCAATTCACCAGGAAGTGCATGACCCTCTCCCACTCTATTTTGAAATGAAAGCTCCGTGTTCACCCTAGTTGGACCCTTTACAATGATCCTTCAGGGTTTAATCTATGCTGTGACAGGGTGAATGAGATTCAGGGCATCATGACTTTGGTCAGGTTGACAGATTTGCTGAGGATGGCTCGGAGTCAGGCTTGCGGCCAGCCTGGGTGTGCTCAGACCCCTGAGGATGCCGGCCTGTGCCTGATGCTCCAGTGTTCTGTTCTGGGCACCGCCTGCTGGCACCCAGCCACGGGCACCTTGAGGAGGCCTCCTATGATCAGCAGTCAATGAAACTGTGTCTCTACCCTCAAGAGGAGGAAGGAAACTCGATTCTGTTAGGGTTCGTTCTCTAGGACACGAGAGAGATCCGCCACATCAGGGCACCTTTCAATGGGCACCATCCTGTTTCCACTCAGATTATATCCACTGTCTGTACTTATCTATGGAGTTGTTAGAAAACAAATGCTTAAAATCTGTTTATGAAGATATTTTTTACAATTTCACTGTCTTTTAACACAGTGGAGAATTTCTGACTGACGCTGGAATGTTTAAATATTTACACATATTTAATGCTCATTTTTTTGCATATTACTATTATCCCATATAGTAAATCCAAATGCAAACATGAAGATAATGATATAATCAATGTTACAAAATGCAATCTAAATTCTTGTTGATGAATCCATTCTGTGCTTGTTGAAAAGAGAGTGATGAAATTGACTGGTACTGAACTACATTGCTAAAATCTTTAAGCTTTCTTGAATTAAAATGATATATATGTGTGTATAATACATAGATAAATATATATCTCATACATCAACAAGAAAAATACAACTACAACAATTAAAGAATGGGAAGAATTACATGAACAAGCAAATTAAAGAAATACGTATAAACAGCAAATAAACATAAAATATGATCAATCAACCTCACGAGTATGAAAACAATGATACTTCTCTTAAATTGGCTAAATTGGAGGGATTCTCAACATTCAGGATGACAGGGGCTGGGGAACTGTGTGTCCTCCTGGACTGTGAGTAAGACTCCTAATGGGCTCAGTCCTTGGTTTCATTCATTCAGTAAACGTTCTCAGGCCTGGAAACGCAAGGGGAGACGATAGGGGCCCCGTGTCTGTCCACATGGCGTCCACAGCTGATGCAAACACAGCCAGGCAGACGGTCAGAACACGGATTCGCTGCAGAGGGTGAACAATTCTAAGGAGAAATCATGAAAATAAACCAGAGAAAATGGATACGTTTCAGGGGCAAATTGGCACTATCGATCACATTTTAAAATACGCATTTTCTTTTATGCAGCAGCTTTAGGTTTGAAAATCTCTGCAGAAGTGTGTGCATGTGCAGAAGGTGGACCCCGGGAGGCTCCCTGCGGCACGGCTCCCGAGAACGAACACTTGTCAACGACCATCAGTGTTCATGGATTGGAAGCCGGTTATGTAAATGATGATGCATCCACGTCACAGATTCACGTACATCAGTTCCGTGAAATGAGGACGGGCTCGGTGGCAGGAAGGCGCCGGGAAGAACTGTGGAAGGAAGGAAGCAAGTTCTGGTGTGGAAAGCGCCACTCCATCTGCGCCGGGAGGTAGGAAATGGCCAGACGCACAGACCCAGCACCCCTTCCCTGCCCAGTGCAGGAAACCAGGAGAAAAACACGAGAAGAAATCAAGCACCACCCCCCACCTCCCACCCAATTTAACCACAGAGAAGAGGGAGGAGTGAGGCTGAAACCCTCAGTTCCCTGCCGGGCCCTGCAACGTCTGACGTGGCCCCTCTCTCCGCGGGTTTGATGCGGCTTTCCTCTACCCTCCCAGAGAAGCACGCCAAAGGCATTCGGACATCATCAGGACGGCCTAGGTTTCAACAAGGCAGAAGGGTCTCCACAGAAGCCATGGGGCTGGCAATGCCTGGCAGAGCCGCAGCGGAGGTCAGGGTCTGGGCAGCACCCCACTGAGCTTTGGAGGTGGCATTGTCACCTCCCTCTGCCGGCTTGTCCCCTTGGTCACTTGGCTCCAGCCAGCCTCGTCCGTTCCCCATGACTCCAGCCCCAGAGGGCGGCCCTGGCTGGAGGGCTTGTCACAGGGTTGCGCCTGCCTGGGACGCGATGCCAGGGGATCAGCCTGGCTGTTCCCTTACAGCATGCGTCACTCTGCCCAAATGCCCACCTCTCAGTGCAGCCTCTCCCAGAGCAGGGAGAACCCTCGCCCAGCCTCCTGACTCTCCATCGTCTTACAGTGCTTGCCATCACTCGACTGATTTTATCCACTCACCTCCTTCCCAGCAGATCCCTACTCCACTGTGCATGCCCGAGGCAGGGGCTCCCCTCCAGGGCCTGGAGTCTGGGGGTGGCTGCAGCTGCTCTGTGTACCTCTGCTGGCATCGTTCTTGGGCTGTTATGCTCCAGAATGGTCTAGGAGCTGGGAAGCCCAGGGGATGTCTGAGCAAAGCCGCTCACCATCTGGGGTGACGCCGCAGCACAGGGCCTCAGGGCCATGCGGATGGCCACAGGTGCTTTGGAAGAGGAGGAGGCAGCCCACAGTGCAGCAGCGGGCCCCTCCCTCCCCTCCCTGGGCAGGTGACCCTGGGCCAGGTCCTTTCTGCTTTCGGCCTCCTCCCCCAGTTGCCCAGGGCTCTCTGCCTGGAGAGGACCCACGCGTCCCTCCTGTGGGCCTGGGTCCTTGGCTCTGCACATAGCACTGCCTCGGTCTCCTGCTGGACTTTTCCTTGAGCTGGGAAGTACAGGAGATGCCCCAAGAACACCAGGGCTCTGAGGCCTCTCCTTCCTCTCCCAGATAGCAGAGGCTGCTCACCCCTGAGGGTACTGACCTTGGTTTTGCCCGTGTGCCCGGTGGCAGGAGGAGTCCTGAGTGGCCAAGAAGTCCCTTCCCCCCGGCCTAATTTTTCCCCTGCCTGTCGCCTGCTGGGGGTGCTGGGGGCCCTGAGTCCTGAGGACCAGAGCCCAGGTCTGAGGAGCATCGCTGGGTGTTCTCTACAGAGCCTCGCACACGCCCCTTCCTGGTCCCTGCACCAGGCAGGGCGGTGGCTGCATCCCTCTCCCCTGTCTCTGCCCAGAGCTCGCACCGAGCTTCCACACACAGACGTGGTCCAGGAATCGGGTGTGCAGCACCACAGGCGCTGTTGTCTTTGCTCAGGCTGCTGTGACAAATGCCTTCGACCTGGAGACGGAAGCGAGATGATCCCCTCACAGTCCTGGAGGCTGGAAGCTCAGATTGTGGCGGGACAGGGCTGGCTCCTCCTGAGGCTTCTGTGGCTTCTCTGTGGTTCCTCCCATGGCCTCTCCATGGCTTGCAGCCAGTGTCTCCTCCCTGTGTCCTCACCTGGCCCCGCTCTCACAACGATGGCAGTCAGATGGGATTTGGGCTCACCCCAATGACCTCCCATTAACTTAATTCCTTCTTTAAAGACCTGTGTCCAGATCAAGTCCCATTGTGAGGTATCAGGACCTCAATGACCTCACGTTAACTTAATTCCTTCTTTAAAGACCCTGTGTCCAGATGCAGTCCCATTCCGACGTATCTGGACTTCCACACAGGAATTTTGGATGGACCAAATTCAGCCCATGACAACTATGCACGCTGCATTTGTTTTAATTGGAGGATGTCACCCGTTGTCATACTATATCACCTTCTTTTTTTGTTTGTTTTAATTTTGAGACAGGGTCTCACTCTCTTGCCCTGGCTGGAGTGCAGTGGCACAATCCTGGCTCACTGTAGCCTCCACCTCCTGGGCTCAAGTGCTCCTCCCACCTCATCCTCCCTGGGCTCAAGTGCTCCTCCCACCTCAGCCTCCCGAGTAGCTTGGACTACAGGTGTGTGCTACCACATTGGCTAATTTTTGCATTTTTTGTAGAGACAGAGTCTCACTGAGTTGCCCAGGCTGATCTCAAACTCCTGGGCTCAAGCAATCCATCCACCTTAGACTCCCAAAGTGCAGGGATTACAGGTATGAGCCACTGCACCTGGCCTCATCTTCTTATAAATAGCAAATCCCGGAAAGTTTGGCCGAGGCAGGAGCTTTTATCACAGTCACCAATGCCCAGAGCCACGGCCCAGCTGGATTCCTGGTCACCACCTTCCGGAAGAGGCAGACGTCAAACGTGGTAAAATACCATCATCCCAGTGGAAGTGCAGACTCTGATGCCGATAACTCTTAACTGCAGGCAGACCCACGCTTTCCCAGACACCGCCGTGACCCTCCCTCCCGCAGCCCTTCCTCACCTGAGGGGCTTCCTCCATCCCTCTGGCCCCAGGAATGCTCACTCCAGTTATGACTTGCTCCCTTTATCTGGAAATCAGCCGCTCGCGCTGTGACCGTGAGCCCCTCTGTGGAGGCCGCTGTGGCGTAGGAGCTGGCCTTTCTATCATTTCATTTCTACCTGGACAAGAACTTCCTGGATGAGGAAACTGCCTCGGCCACTGCCCATCTGTGTAGAATCCTTTAAGCGCTTCTCCTGGCTACGGAGAACTGATCATGGAACTTAGAGCTCGACCATTTGTCTCTGTTTTCCATGTGTGGTACAGAAACTGATTTTCCTGTGACTGTTCCTTAAGGATGAACCTCTAGATGCTATTTTGGTGAATAATTCTATAGCTCACTTGCAAATGGCATTACACTCTGTCTGCCTTAATGCGAGCGTAAACAGAGCCTTAGTCACACATCAGAGAGCGAGGGGATGCCGAGGGCAGGGAGGCAGGGTTGAGAATGAACAGAGAGACAGTCTTGGCAGCCAGCGGCCGCAGACAAGCTTTCTGCTTAAAACCAGGCCGCTGCAGGAACGTAGACACGAGCCATCTTTAGGCCCTATTTGATGTCAGCTGGAGCTCAGGCGGGCGCCGTGCAGCCACGGACCACCGACTCCATCCCAGCCGACTCCATCCCAGCCGGTGACTGATGAATTGGAGATCTGCAGATGCAGACCTTCAGTGTCTAGCCATCTGGGGCCCAGCAGCAACCTGGTCCCACAGGCGGTGAGGCGGGAAATGGGTTGTTAAACAGGGAGGAGGTCAGGAGCCGTGGGGCCCAGATCTGTGAGCGGAGACGGCTGCCTTTGAAGGTGGAAGAGAGGACCCCCATGCTGCAGACACCCACAGCCGAGCCAGCGGAGTTGTTTGGGGCAGGTCTAAGGCCGTGGTGTCTCGGGACATCCCGTGTCACAGCCGGGAGGTGTGGGGGTGAGAAGTTCCTTAAGAGAAATTTGAGTCACTCTTAGCATTAATACTGGGGGATTGCAATATGTTCTGCAAAGTAAGCATCAACAGGAACTGGTTTTTTTCTTGTAATGTTTTAATTGTGTTAAAAAAAAAATACATAACACTTACCATCTTTACCACTGGTGAGTGAACTGGTCCATGGCAGTGAGCACATTCACAGGCCTGAAGCCATCACCACCCCCCATCTCCACAACTTCTTCATCTTCCCAAACTGAAACTCCAGCCAGGAGCTGTAGCTCACGCCTGTAATCTCAGCACTTTCGGAGGCCAAGGTGGGTGGATCACCTGAAGTCAGGAGTTCAAGACCAGCCTGACCAACATAGTGAAACCGTGTCTCTACGAAAGAAGATACAAAAATTAGCTGAGCGTGGTGGCACATGCCTGTAATTCCAGCTACTCAAGAGGCTGAGACAGGAGAATCCCCTGAACCTGGGAGGTGGAGGTTGCAGCGAGCTGACGTCGCACCACTGCACTGCAGCCTGGGCGACAAAACAATCCGGCCCCATTAAACATCAACTTCCCACCGCCCTCCCCAGCCCCGGCATCCCCCGTTCTTTCTGTCTCTACAAATTGGATGCCTCTAGGGCTCTCCTAGAAGTGAAATCATACAGTATTTGTCATTTTGTGAATAGTTTGTTTCACTTGGCACAATGCCCTTGAGGTTCATCCGTGATGGAACATGTGTCCAACTTTCCTTCCTTTTTGGGGTCGAAGCTGCCCTCTGTGTGTGAGCACCGCATTGCGTTACTGCGTTTATCCCTCCAGCTGTCGACAGATGGGTCCCTGGGCTGCTTCCACCTTCTGGCCGTTGTGAAGAAGGCTTCTACGAGCAGGGGTGTGCAATGGTCTCTTTGAATCTCTGCTTAAGAATCATAATTGTTAGGAGAGTGAGATGTGCAAACCCCACTTTCTCTTGTGGTTTTACACAACACATGGCATGATCTGGTTGGTCCCCAGGTCTTAGGGAAGCAGGGAGGCTGGGCTGCAGGGAGAAGGTACTGCAGGGTGCCCTGGAGGATGCGGAGGGGCCGCATCAGAGGCAGTGGCAGCGCCTGTGGTCAGGGAGAGCGCGGCCAGCCCGGAGTTTCTCCCGATCAGGCACAGAAGTTCCATGGAGTCTTGGCAGGTGCCTCCAACAGCAGAGATGCTAACTGTGACTTTTGTTTCCAAGGCTTTGACCTTCAGGTCCTCACTGACCCTGGAGGGACTGTTCCCCAAGGTTTAACTAATTCCTAGACTTGCATCTGGGTGACTTGCATCTGAGCACACCTTTCAATACAAACCATTCAGTCTGGAGGCCCCACCTCTGCCTCCTCCCTGGGCTCTCACACCCTGGGTCCCATCTTCCAGCCCTCATCACCCTGGGCCAGGTAGCCGGCAGCCAGGGACAGCCCCTGCCCAGCACCCACCGGGGTGTCCACACTGGGCAGTCCTGAGCCCGCTGCCCTGCCCTGCCCGTTCCTTCCATGGAGCCACAGTAAAGGCTCTGCCCGTGCTTCTCCTTCGCTGCCTGGTGCCCCTGCGTGGCCTGGTGTGGCACGGGTGCCCCTTCTCTGGGGATCTGAGGGATGAACTCTCTTCCCAATGGCAGGCGTTTCCTGACCTGCTGGCTTTGCCTGACCTTGCTTTTCCTACGCGTCCTCTGCACCTCAAAGCCTGCAGCTTTGCTCCTCACATGCCTGTGAAGGGAGGGGCTCTGCCAGGCCCAGGGCAGGCGGGGGCTGCATTGCTGGAGCTACCTTGGGAGTGGTGGCTGACCTAGGGGCCATGCCTTCCCAGGCAGCAAGACCCTTGTCCCGCTGCCCCTCAGGACACACGCCACTGTCCTCTGGCCCTTCACTCTCCAAACCAGGCCCTTCCTTCCACCTTTCTGCAGAGATGTGAGTTTTCACCCATTGTCTTTCGGCTCCTGAATGGCTGCAGTCCAGCGTCCACCTGCCCTTACCCAGTTCATTGCTAATTGAATTGAGATATGTCACTAAGCTCCACATGAAGCTCTGGAATTGAAATGGATTTGGAAGCAAACCCAGGCAGAAGCTGCTGGCCTGCCCTCCTGTCTCACAGGGCTGCGTGGAGGGTGGTTTTGCTGACCAGGTCTCACAGCCTGCTTCTCCCAGCTCCTTCTCTTTGCACTCAGGTTGGTAACCAAACTTCCGGGCCTGGAATCCAGCCATGGCCCCAATGAGCAAGGTCAGGAAGGGGCAAGGAACGGTGTTGTTCCCTTGAGGCCACCACAGAACACTGAGGGGGCTCTGCCACGCAGGCCGACATGCACAGTCCATATCAAGTTTCTGAGGACAGCACAGGTGTCCCCCGCTATGCGCTGGCCACTGCCATCTGCCAACCCTCCATACATCTGACACCAGAATGTCGGTCCTCTGGGTGGCTTTTGAGGAAACCTGGGAGGGAGTTAGAATAGATTGGTAGGGACTGGGGATGGGAAGATTGCTGAATGTAAAATCTTGGGAAATGACATTTTTCTCCCCAAGTCAGGTTTGGCCTGGAATGTCGCCTGACTGCTTTGTGGGTGCCAAGGTCAAGGTCAGCTCCCAGTGTTTGGACCTCCCCAGGTCAGCAGACTGAAGAAGGAGAGAGAAAATGTCAGGAAGTGGCGGAGGTGTGGGCACCAAGGAAGGACTTTGTGGTGACTGTGTGGGTGGGTCTGTGAGGTCAGCAGGGACCAGGGAAGGAGAGGGCATGGCTGGGAGCTTCTCACTGTACAGGCTGCTTTTCCAAAAAGGCTACAGCTCAGGAAGTCTGGTGGCGCAGTTTGCAGCGTGGTTTGCAGCGTGGTTTGCAGCATGGTTTGCAGTGTGGTTTGCAGCATGGTTTGCAGGGCTGAATGGAGTAGCCAGCTCCTCGGAGGCAGCCAGGGTCCTGGGAGCTTGGCCGTTGCTGCTCAGGGCCTTGCTTGGAAGCCTGTCTTGGCTCTTGCCAAGCCCACTCTGGTTTCCCTCTCTCCCCTGCGTGGTGGCTGCAGGGGCTCAGGAGGGGCAGCTTGTTCCCAGGTGTGTGAAAGACAGAGCCGTCCTGTCTTCCTTTCTCAGAACCAGAAAGTTCAAGTAGACAGAATCCTATGGTGGAGTTTCCTAGAATTTTTCTTAGCCTTGAGTGACAATGTCAGCAGTGCTGGAAAAGTGGGCTGAGCAGGCAAAGCGGGCAGGAGAGGGAAATTCAGGCTCAGCGGATGCCTCCAGGGCACAGAGAGGGCCCTGCAAGTTCCTCCGTAATACCAATGGCCTCCAGGGCACAGAGAGAGGTTCTGTGAGCACCTCCATTATACCGATGCCTCCAGGGTGCAGGAGGGCCCTGTGAACTTTCATGTACCAGGAAAATCAGGGGACTGAATCCATGTGGTTCTGTACTAGTGAGCAGTGGGGTCATTGGCTGCCTCTGTGTTGGCCTCTGTCCCTCTGGTCCATGCTGATAAGAGCCAGGGGCCAGTCCTTTATCGTTGGCAGGGGCCCAGCGGCCCAGTTCCTGGGTTGGAGACCAAATCCTGCATATGATGTCTGGGCTCCACGTCTCCAGAGTGTCGCTCAACGTATGGTCTAAAGAGGGCTCGAGGGGACGCATTGCTGAAACCCTTCATCATTCCTGACAGCCACCCCTCCCTGCGTTGCTGCTTGCAGCCCTTGGTCTTGTTCAACTTGTCCACACCCCTCACCCTCATCAGCTCATCCCCAGCTCCAGCCCCACCCACCTCTCCTGAGCTGGAGGCCTGGGCTCCTTATTCCTCTGCCAACCAGACCCCTCCAGCCACCCCCACCTGTAGGCCCCCACCCAGAGCTGCATTCTTAACCCTCTGACCACGGCTCCCAGAAACGTCCTTCAGGATTTCTGTTCTGGGTCCGGCGTGGTGGCTCACACCTGTAATCCTAGCACATTGGGAGGCTGAGGTAAGTGGATGACCTGAGGTCAGGAGTTCTGAGACAGGCCTGGTCAACATGGTGAAACCCTGTCTCTACTAAAAATACAAAAATTAGCCTGGTTTGGTGACGGATGCCTCAACCTTGGGAGGTTGAGGGTGGAGAATTGCTTGAACCAGGGAGGCAGAAGTTGCAGTGAGCCAAGATCGCACCACTGCACTACAGCCTGTGTGACAGAGCAAAAGTCCATTTCAAATAATAATAAATAATAATAATATTAATAATAATAAAAATAATTTCTGTTCTGATGTCCAAAGCTGTGCCACTACGCCCAGCAACATGTTTCCTTTATCCTTACCTACCTTCCCATCTCAGTGACCTTGCTGCCATCCTCCCAGCTGCCTGAGACTGCTGGGTGTATCTCAGAATTTCCTCTTTTAATTCCTGTGAATTTCATTTCTACACACTTCAAATGTGTCCTCTCAATTCTTCATAACTGCACCTTTCACCTGGACTGAATCTCCAGGAGACAGGATGCTCTCTTTCCTGCCTGTTCTCTCCTGCCCCTTCCCTGGCAGACATCAATAATCAATTAGGAAACTCCACCTCTCAAACCCTTCCCAGTTGGGTCCTCAGGGCTGCCCTCTGGCAGACATCAACAATCAACCAGGAAACCCCACCTCCTGAACCCTTCCCAGCTTGGTCCTCAGGGCTGCGTTGTCCATCTGCCAAGGAGCTGCACCGTCACCTCCCACCTCTGCAACAGCAGCACCTTCATCGACCTGCTCCTGTCCATCTTGTCACCATTGTCCACCTTCCTCCTGCCTCTCTGTGGCCACCTGAGCCCAGGCAGTGTTTCCACATCTTCTGAAGTTGGAGATGTGCATGGTACAGCAATTCTACATACAGACATGCACCCTGAGTAGTTTCCTCTGATTGTGGTAAGATGCTGTTTATCAAAACAAAAACGAGGCCTGGAAATAGACTAAACCTCTCTTGACTGCAAACGGCTTTTCTGTATCATTACCGGGTCACACTTGTGCAAGGTGATGTCACATGGCCGTGGATGTGGGTGAGGCAGGCTGACACAGATGCCCCTTGCAGGCAAGCTCCTCCATGCAGGTATTTTCTTTCCATTTTGTTCGTTTCTGCATTTTTAGGGACTGGAAGGGTTGTGTGGCTCATGGTGGGAGCTGGCATCTGTTAGCTTTAGCTGCAGAGGAAGCCACACCGACTGGCAGTTGTTTAAAGCAATGACATCATGTAGGTCAGGATGGTGTAGGCTGATGATGTGGGCAGGCGAGACCCTTTCTGGGTGTCCATGTGTCCTGCGTGCCACATGGGACACGTGCTCACCCCAGCCTCCTCCCCCAGGACAGCGGTCCCAGCAGGGATGCAGCGTCAGGGGCCCCTCTCTGGGGTCATTGCACAAAACAGGGCTGGCGTTATCTCAGACTATCAGAATGAGCCACTTTGGGATATCAGTTAATGAATTTTTTTCTTTCTTTTTCTTTTCTTTTCTTTTTCTTTCTTTCTTTCTTTCTTTTTTTTTTTTTTTTTTGAGATGGGGTCTGGCTCTGTCACCCAGGCTGGAGTGCAGTGACGTGATCTCAACTCACTGTAACTTCCATCTACCGGGTTCAAATGATTCTCATGCCTCAGCCTTCCGAGTAGCTGGGATTACAGGCACACTCCACCATGCCCAGCTTATTTGTTTTTGTATTTTTAGTAGAGACAGGGTTTCTTCATGTTGGCCAGGCTGGTCTCAAACTTTTGACCTCAAGTGATCTGCCTGCCTTGACCTCCCAAAATGTTGGGATTACAGGTGTGAGTCACTGCACCTGGCCAATTAATGAATCTTTAATAAAATTAAAAAACATGAAAGAAGACTGTTAATTAAAGAAAGTACTCACTTAGAAGACAAAGGTGTCCTGGATGCCATGCCAGCCGGGTACGGCTTCAGGTGTCTTGAGAACACAGCAATGGGTCTGGGAGGAAAGGGAGGTTTTATTTCTTGTCGTGCAGGTCACTCGGTGACAAACAGAATGCAAAATGTCAAATACAATCTCAAAATTAATCTGCTGGGTTTAGACCCAGGACAAAAAAATCACAATATGTAATAGTCAGAATCACCTAGGCTTTCCTGAGACCAGACACTAATCCAAAAAAGGCTGGAATTACTTAGAGGTATTGTTTCAATTTCTTCCAGTCCTGCTGGAAATCTCCTGTTGATGATAAATAACTGAATATAATTTCTGATGTGACATCTCATTTCCCAAACAGAAGCAGGATGCATTCCCTCAATCCATGTCTTGCAGCTCCCGCTGCCCAGTGGAGGAAAAAAATATCCCACACAGCCAGCTCTGCTTGGATTTCAGCTCCCTCACTCCTTCCTCCAGGTCTGCAGAGGCCTGTTACCCGTTCAGCGCGGCAGGCGCAGTCCCTCCTCCCACTTCTGTTCCAGCAACATGTGCACACAGGCTGAAACATCCTACACCCCAGAGTCAAAGTTCTTAATAACATTTTCCAAAGGACTGAGTGCCTTTTTATGAATGCATGGAGAAAATACGGTGTGGGTTTAATATTGTATTATGAGCCCCTAACGAAGGATTTTAAAAATATGCTTTATGCATGAATATATAAAACGGGCATATGTTGCAGTAAAGTTTCACTGTTGTACATAAAGCATATTATAATAAAAGTTGTAAAGTTAGCCCTTAGTGGAGAATTGAAGAAAGAAAAAAATGCGATGCTTCCAGCCAGCGGGGATGGAATCGCCCAACCCATTCTTTGTTTTGCCATAGAAGCCACTTACTTTTGCTGGAATGTCTCCAGCGAGCCAAGGCTGGCTGGGGAGTAATGGTGGGGCAGTTATATGATGAATAAAAGGGTCTGAGACGGGTGCCCCCCCGGGCAACCCAAGTCCCAGCCAACAGCAGATGCAAATTTGCCTCAGAAATGCACATGGATCAAAATCTTAACACTCTATTTTGTAGTGCTCTTGGAATGTCCCCAAAGAAAAAAAATGAGAGATTTCAAAGCACGAACACTGATGGCTTTTTTTCTAGGCAGATTAGCTCGAAAATTACCGTTGGGGTTATTTACATTGCGCTTAACACTGACTACTGTGTGTTGAGTATTTAATTCTCAGGACAGGCCACGAGTTCCTTAAAGGCAGAGATTCCTCATGGGCACTGCCCCCCCGCCACCCCCTGGACCACACACACACTCACACACCAGCTTTTCTTATGCCTGGAGCAGTGAGCATTAGCCAGTGATTAGTTAAATGCATTACTGAATTGATGTTTTTTTTTTAAGAAAAAAAAAACCAAAACACTCAATGAACTAAATCTAGGCATACCTGAGAGATAGTGCAGGTTTGGTTCTAGAGACATTCTAGGTTTGGTTTATAAAGCAAATATTGCCATAAAGCAAGTCGCAAGAACTTTTTGGTTTCACAGCATGGATAAAAGTTATGTCTACACTATCCTGCAGTCTATTAATTGTGCAATAACATTATGTTAAAAAATAATGTAAATAGCTTAATTAAAAATACTTTGTGGCTAAAATATGCTAATGATCTTTTGAGCCTTTGGTGCGTCGTCATCTTTTTGCTGGTGGATGGTCTTACCTCAATTTTGATGGCTGTTGACTGATCAGGGTGGTGACTGCTGACGTTGGGGTGGCTGTGGCAGTTCCTTCCCTCTCTTCCTTCCTTCCTTCCTTCCTTCCTTCCTTCCTTCCTTCCTTCCTTCCTTCCTTCTTTCTTTTTCTCTCTTCCTTCTTTCTCTTTCTTTCTCTTTCTTTCTTTCTTTCTTTCTTTCTTTCTTTCTTTCTTTCTTTCTTTCTTTCTTTCTTTCTTTCTTTCTTTCTTTCTTTCTTTCTTTCTCTTTCTTTCGAGACAGAGGTTTGCTCTTGTTGCCCAGGCTGGAGTGCGATGGCACTGCCTCGGCTCACTGCAACCTCAGCCTCCCGGGTTCAAGTGATTCTGCTGCCTCAGCCTACTGAGTAGCTGGGATTACAGGCGCATGCCAGCACATCCAGCTAATTTTTGTATTTTTAGTAGAGATGGGGCTTCATCATATTGGTCAGGCTGGTCTCGAACTCCTGACCTCAGGTGATCCGCCCACCTCAGACTCCCAAAGTGCTGGGATTACAGGTGTGAGCCACCGTGCCTGGCCAGTAGTTTCTTAAAGCAAGACAACAATGAAGTTTGCTGCATAGATGAATTCTTCCTTTCATGAAAGAGTTCTCTGTGTTGGGCGATGCTGTTTGATAGCATTTACCCACAGTGGAACTTCTTTCAAAATTGGAGTCAGTCCTGTCAATCTCTGTGGCTGTGCTGTCAGCTGGGTTTGTGAAATAGTCTAAATCCTTTGCTGTCATTTAAACAATGTTTACATCGTCTTCACCCGGAGTGGATTCCATCTCAAGAGATCACTTTCTCTGCTCATCCAGAAGAAGCAACTTCTCATTCATTCAAGTTTTATCCTGAGACTGTAGCAATTCAATTCCTCTTCAGGTTCCACTTCCAATTCTAGTTCTCTTGCTGTTTCCACCACGTCTGCAGTGACTTCCTCCACAAAAGTCTTGAACCCCTCAAAGTTATCCCTGAGGGTTGGAATCAACTTCTTCCAAACTAATGTTCATGTTCATATTTTGCCTTCTGCTTATGAATCACAAATGTTCTCAATGGCGTCTAGAACGGTGAATCCTTTTCAGAAGGTTTCCAATGGACTTCGCCCAGATCCATCAGAGGAATCACTGTCTATGGCATCTTTACAACATGTATTTCTTAGATAATAGGGTTTGAAAGTCAAAATTACTCCTTCATCTTTGGGCTGCAGAATGGACGTTGTGTCAACAGGCACGAAAATATTCATCTCCTTGTACGTCTCCATCAGAGCTCCTGGGTGGCCAGGCACATTGTCCATGAACAGTATAGTTTTTTGTTTCTACGTTTTTGTTTTTGAGACAGAGCCTCACTCTGCTGCCCAGGCTGGAGTGCAGTGTGCAATCTCAGCTCACTGCAACCTCCACCTCCTGGGTTCAAGGCATTCTCCTGCCTCAGCTTCCTGAGTAGCTGGGACTACAGACACGCAACAGGCTGGTCTCAAACTCCTGACCTCAGGTGATCCACTTGCCTTGGCCTCCCAAAGGTTGAGATTACAGGCGTGAGCCACCATGCCCCGCTTGAGCAGTATAGTTTCAAAGGAATCATTTTCTGAGCAGTAGTTCTCAACCGTGGGTTTAAAATATTCCATAAACCATGCTGTAAACAGACATGCTGCCATTCTGGCTTTGTTCTTCCATCCATAGAGCACAAGAAAAGCAGCTACTGCATCATTCTTAGGACCTAGGATTTTTAGGACCTAGGTGAACATCGGCTTCACCTTAAAGTCACCAGTTGTGTTAGCCCCTAACAAGAGATGCTTTTGTTCAAAAAAATCAAGCGAGGCATGATTTTTTTCTCTCGCTGTGAAAGTCCCAGGTGACCTCTTCTTCCAGAAGGAGGCTGTTTCATCTGCAGTAAAAATCTGTTGTTCAATGGAGTCACCTTCGTCAAGGATCTTGGCTGGATCTTCTGGGGAACTTGCTGTAGCTTCTCCATCAGCACCTGCTGCTTCACCTTGCACTTATGCTCTGGAGATGGATTCTTTCCTTAAACCTCACCAGCAAACCTCTGGTCGCTTCCAACTTTTCTTCGACAGCTTTCTCATTCTCTCAGCTTTCACGGAACTGAAGAGAATCAGAGTCTTGCTCTGGATTAGGCTTTGGCTTCAGGGAATGTTGTGGTTGGTTTGATCTTCTCTCCCGACCACTCCAACAATAACACTGTTTTGCTTTCTTATCATTCATGAGTTCAGGGAGGCACATTTCAAGAAGTTTCCCTTCGCATTCACAATGTGGATAATCGTTTGGCGTAAGAGTTTTTGGTCCATCCTGGCTTTCAATGTTCCTCCTTCAGCTTCATCATTTCTAGCTTTTGACTTAAAGTGAGAGACGTGCGACTCTTCCTTCCACTTGAACACTTAGAGGCCATTGTGGGGTTATTCACTGGCCTCATATCAATATTGGTGCATCTCAAGGAAGAGGACAGGGAGAGAGACGCGGGAATGGCTGGTCTGTGAAGCAGTCAAAACACACACATTTATCAATTAAATTCACCGTTTTATGTGGTCATAGTTCATGATGTCCCAAAACAGTTACAATAATAACATCCAAGATCACTGATCACCATAAAAAACATAATAATAAGGCCAGGCACGGTGGTTCACACCTGTAATCCCAGCACTTTGAGAGGCTAAGACAGGAGAATCACCTCACTCCAAAAGTTTGAGACCAACCTAGGCAATAGAGTGAGATCTCATTTCTACATTTAAAAAATTAGCTGGGGGTGATGGTGGCCCCTGTAATCCTAGCTCCTCGGGAGGCTGAGGTGGGAGGATCACTTAACTACATCCCAAAACAAAGCTCATATATATATATTTTATACAGAGTCTCACTCTGTTGCCCAGGCTGGAGTGCAATAGTGCAATCTTGGCTCACTGCAACCTCCACCTCCTGGCCTGAGTTCAAGTGATTCTCATGCCTCAGCCTCCCGAATAGCTGGGATTACAGGCACCCGCCACTGCACCTGGCTAATTTTTTTTTTTTTTTGTATTTTTAGTAGAGGTGGGATTTCACTATGGTGGCCAGACTGGTCTTGAACTCCTGACCTCAGGTGATGCATCCACCTCATCCTCCCAAAGTGCTGGGATTACAGGCATGAGCCACTGTGCTTGGCCCAAAGCTCAATATATTTAGGAGCATGAAAATATCCATCACCCAACAAGGTACAATTTACAATATCTGGCATCCAATAAGAAATTACCAGGCAGACAGGAAAATAGGATCCAAAATGACGGGAAAAATCAGTCAACTGAACTTATCCTGAAAAGGCACAATTTTGGACTCCTAGTAAAGGACATTAAAAGGCCATTTTGTAATGAGAAAAGGGTTACTCTATCAAGAGGACATAATACTTTTAAACATTTATGCATGTAACAACAGAACTGAGCTTCAAAATTCATGAAGCAAAGACTGATAGAACTGCTGAGAGGAAAAGAAAAATCCACAGTTGTAATTAGAGATTTAAATATGCCTGTTTCAATAATTTATAGAAAAAGTCGACAGAAAATCAGTAAAGATACAGAAAATTTAAGCAACACTATCAACCAACTTGACCTAATGGACATTTATGGAAAGTTCCACGAAATAACACCAGAATGCACATTACTTTTAAGTCCACATGGAATATTAACCAAGTAAGACCACATTGTGGGTTATAAAACAAGTCTCAATAAGTTCAAAAGGATTTCAAGTTTCACTAAGTATGTGTTCTTACCACAATGGAGGTCAATTAGAAATTAGTAACAGAATGATCTTCAGAAAATCTCCTAACATTTGGAAACTAAATAACATTTCTAAATGACCCATGGATCAAAGAATAAATCAAAAGATATTTTAAGAAGTATTTTGGACTGAATATGAAATACAAAAAAAGAACTGAACTGAAATACAAACATTAAAAAATATCAACGTGTATGAGATGTCATCGAAAGGGCAATTAGGGGAGAATTTATATCTCTAAAGGCCAATAATAGAAAAAAAACTCAAATCAATGATCTCCATTTCCACCTTCCAAAATTAGAAAAAGTAAGCAGAGGGGGGGAAAAAAAACAACAAAGATCAGAGTGGAAATCACTGAAATAGATGAAAACAAAAACAGCTGAGAAAATAACTGAAACAAAAAAGTTTATTCTTTGTGAAGGCAAATGCAATTGATAAGCCTCTAGCCATCCAGCTCAGGTAAAAAAGAGAAAAGATATAAATTACTACTATGAAAGATGGATATGAAAGGGATAATGAGGCAGTATCATGAACAACTTTCTGGCAATAAATTCAACAACTTGGAGGAAATTGAAAAATTCTTCACAAACACAATATACCAAAAACTCACTCGAGAAGACATAGGTAATATGAATATCCCTATAGCTATTAAAGAAATTTCAGACAAGAAAAAAAAAAAAAAAAAGAAAACCGAACTTTAAACTTTCCTACAAGGAAAGCCCAAGGCCCAAATGGCTTAGCTGGTGAATTCCCCAATCCTTCCAAACGTTTAAGAAAGAAGCAATACCCAGGCTACACATACGCTCCTAGAAAATGACAAGGAATACGTACCTCCCGATTCATCTCATGAGATTAGTATTGTCCTGATTACAAAAAGGAAAAAGCATTACAGTAAATAAAAATTACAGACCAACGTCCCCCATGAACCTAGAGAAAAGAATTCTAAGCACAAACGTGGAATTTTAATTCCAACAATATATAAAAGATACTGTATCATGAATAGTGGAATTTAGGCCAGGAATGCAAATCTTTTTAACATCTAAAAGTCAATCAGTATAATTCACCACATCTCCAAACCAAAACATTAAAACCATAGGATCATCTCAATAGATGCAGAAAGATATTTGACGAAATCCAAGACCATTTTCTGATACGAAGCCTCAGCGAGGGAGCTGCAGAGGGAAACATACTCAACCCGATGGGCCTGCCTTGGAATGCTGACAGCTAACACCAAAGCAGAAGGGGAAGGAGTGAGTCCCTTTCCTCCAAGATGGGGAAAAACAGAGGGTTTCTGTTCTCACCACTTTGACTGAACTTTGTATTAAAGATTTCAGCCAGTGTAATAAGAAAAGAAAAATAAATGAGAGGCATGTGATTTGCTAAAAGGAAGCAAACTGTCTTCATTCACAGATAACATGATCATCTAAGTAGAAAATCTGACAGAATCTACAAAAACCTTCTAGAATGAATCAGTAAAGTGATGAGTTTTAAAAGGTTGCAGGATATAGGACTGATAAATGTACATCGACTGGAAAACTGGCGATTACTTACAAGTTAAATGCATGCCTACTCTAGGGTCCAGATACTCGGCTCCTGGGGAATTATTTAAAAGAAATGACATCAGCCAGAAACGGTGGCTTACACCTGTAGTTCCAGCACTTTGGGAGGCCGAGCTGGGTGGATCACTTGAGGTCATGAGTTTGAGACCAGCCTGACCAACACAGTGAAATCCTGTCTCTACTAAAAATACAAAAATTAGCCAGGCATGGTGGTGGGCACCTGTAATCCCAGCTACTAGGAAGGCTGAGGCAGGAGAATCACTTGAATCCAGGAGGCAGAGGTTGCAGCGAGCCGAGATCGTACCAATGCACTCCAGCCTGGACAGTGCAGTAAGACTCTGTTTCAAAAAACAAACAAACAAACCAAAACCTGACATCATAGCTCCACAAAAAGACTTGAATATGAATAGACATAATAGTTTTATTTGTCATAGTTCAAACTGCAAACAACTTAAAGGCCATCAACAGATGAATGGCTAAATAAACTTTAGACAATCTGCAGAATGGATTACTATTCAGCAGGAGAATGAATGGAGCACTGATCATTTTTTGATAATTGATCATTACATCGATCATGTAACAACATAGGTGAATCCCAAATTAACAAAGCCGTGTGGAAGTATCCCCACAAAACAAATGCTATGTTGTACGATTCCATTTCTATAAGATTCTGGTAAATGGGCACTAATGGGCAGTGATGGAGGGCAGGTGGGATGTGGCAGGAGCGGGCGGTCTGGGAGGAAGGAGCACAGGAGCTTTTGGGAGCAATGGGCAGATTCATTCTCTGGATTATGGAGATGCTGTCTCAGGTCTGTGTATACGTCAGTGCTTAGAAAAGTGTATCCTTTAAATATATGTTATTGCATATCTGCCTTACCCAAGTAAAGCTGGTTTAAAAATGCAAAAAAACATGGGGTAGTGCTTGAATAAAAAGCCTATTTCATCTTAGAATTCTACTGTTAAAATTTGGTTCCGGCCACTATTAAGGTGAAAAAAAAGTCCAGCTTTAAATTGTTAAATTCTGTTATTATTTGTATGTAAATAATTCATTCTTTTGGGAGAATGAATTATCTGGATAATTATACACTGCCAACACTCATTCCCTACGACCAAGGCAATGGCATACCTTCTCATCCAAACTAGGCTGCTGCTTCTTCTTCTTCTTCTTCTTCTTCTTCTTCTTCTTCTTCTTCTTCTTCTTCTTCTTCTTCTTCTTC
>NC_045452.1:31289540-31319500 GCF_002776525.5 Piliocolobus tephrosceles | reverse complement strand
AAGGTCATCTCATCTGGCTGAGGCCCTTGCTCCCATCAGTCCCCACAGGACATTCGGGGCTCACTGTGGACCACACCTCACTCCTTCATCCTGGACCCCACACCTTCATAACCCACTCTCCCATCCCTACTCTCTGGGCCTTCTAGATTGGGGGTGGGCACTGGGCACCCTGTCCCCTTCCCCTCACCATGATTCCAGGGGGCATTGCGTGTCCCCCAGGGCCTCTTCGAGTTCCTGCCATTCCTGATCCTCAGCAAATCTTTGGCAGAAGAGTAAATGAATCGTTGCAGACCTTCTTGGATATAAAGTTGGTGTGGTGAGTGTCAAGTCTCACGTTTCAGTGAATTTTCCTGGCGTGGGCATTTGTGGCACAGACGCCCGGTGATCAACTGAGCACCCTCAAAGGCTGCAGCACACGTTCCGGTGGTGGGGGCTGTGGGGGTCTGCATAGGAGGGTCCTGGGGAAAGTGCTGGCCTTGTCTGCTCAGCTCTGAATGTAGACACAGCAGCTTCTCCTCCACCTGTGACTCACTGCTTTCTTCCAGCAGCTTCTCCTCCACGTGCGACTCGCTGCTTTCTTCCCCACATCTCACTCTCAGACTGAATTAACACATTGAAGGGTTCTCGTCTCAGCTTTTCCCCAAGGCGTGAATGTTCCCTGAGTTGTGAACGGCAGCAGAGCCCTTTTTAAGTAGAAGGTTATTTTACTTCGGCACCTACTGGTGATTCCCAGCTTAAAATTAAACAGCTGGGGAATCCTCCATGAAACCTATAGCGTTTCCATGGCAACTTTGCCCTAGAAAGGCAGGCCAGGGACCTGCCATTGTGGACCCCCACCTCGCTCCAGATCTCAGGGGTCCTGAGCCGGTTCTGCTGGTGAGGTGGCAGGGGGCAGGGGTGGGGGCACAAGGTCTGGGCTTGGAGTTTCCTCGGCCGGGGAGGAGGCTTTTCTATGACGTGAGCACAGCCTAGCAGTTCTCTGAACAAACCCCCTCCCCAGCCAAAGCCCCCTTTCCTGAGGGAGGAAGTCCCTTTTGATAAACCAGCTCTGGTCAGCACTTGTCTGCATGCAAAGTTGGTCTGGAGAGGTTTCTGCTTCCATTAGGGATGCAACCATCGTGAACAATTGCACGACAGCCCCTCGCGAGATGCCTCTCGTGCGTCTGGCACCGACGTGTGCGGTCACAACACCTGGCCTCAGTGACTGAGCCACGGGAGGCTCTGGGGCTGGCGCTGGCCTCCAGGCGGGGGTCCCTCCTGCCCACGCCCCCATCCGCGCTCTCAAAAACCACTTCACTTTCCTCCAGGATAATTAGAGGAAAAACTACATCGTGTCACTTGAAAGGATTCAAATTCCACCATTATTTCAGAAGTTAAATAAAAAAATCCTCAGGGGATGGGAGAGGCTGAGGAGCCATTAACTAAACAGTGGGACTCAAATCCAGTTACATATTTGACAGGCTGTAAAAGGCTTTGGAAGCTGCGTGAACATTTTGACAAGTCTGAGATGAATAGGAAAATGGCCCCGGAAGATACTTGAGCAAGTGGGGTCCCCTTAGGAGGCTGCTAGGGAGGGAGAAAGTAAAAGTGGGAGATTCTCAACCTGACGCAGGCCAGGCGTTGGGACTTCATTTCATCTCCATGGCTGCTTCTGTCTCCAGTGGGCCAGCCCCACAGAGAGCTCCACACCTGCTAAACTGCAGGGGACTCCCTGTCGACCTGCGGTAAAACTGTTAATGGCCTGACTTCAACATGCCTGAAAGTGCACAGAGAAACCCAGGCAGGAGGCACTGAGTCGTGGCTGATATTCTGGGACTGCAGGGCCCGGGGTTGGGTGGTGGGGCCGTGTCCAGGGCAGCACAGCTTCCCGCACACGCTGTCTCTTCTGAGCACCAGAGCCGAGACCTGCTTCTAACGCTGGACCCAAGTGATGAATTATTGCTACAAAGTGGTGGGTCCAGAGCCCACCCATTGTTTCCGGCGCTCTGCTGAATCATTTCAAAACTTCAAATTCTTGAATACATTCTTCGTCCAATTTGCGTTTTCTCTCTTTTGGTTTTCAATCAGCGGTGTTTGCGAGAGGTGGATTCTTGCTATCGAAATGCACTAAACTGAATGCTTGTCTCATCCCCTCCCCATGTCCCACCAAATTCATGTTGAATCCTCACCCCAAGGTGACGGTGATAGGAGGTGGGCATTTGGGAGGTGATGAGGTCATGAGTCCTCCTGGGAGATCACGGTTCTTACAAAAGGACCCCACAGACCCCTCACTTCTTCTGTTGTGTAGGGACAACAGAAGGGACGTGTCATCTGTGAACAAGGACGTAGGTCCTCCCCAGACACCGAGTCTGTTGGCGCCTTGATCCTGGAATAAATGTCTGTGGTTTATAATCCCCCAGCCTATGGTACTTTGTTCCAGTAGCTTGGTTAGAAGAAGACACAAAATAATTCCTTATTGAAATCCCGCCTCCTCCCTTGCCCCCGGCTCTGAGGTTGCTCAGGAAGTCAAAGCTCCTCGTACCAGGAGCATCTCACTGATGGACCATCAGTTCCTTCCTAACGTAGGCTCCTCTTGGTGGGAATGCCTGGATCCCACCTGCTGCGGCCACTTCTCTGTCCCTCGACCTCTGGAATTACGGCGAGTTGTGAACATCTGACTTGAAAACGAGGCAGATTTTGGCAGGTGTGAAATTTCAGATTGTGGAAAGAGGATCCCACGAAGTTGAAGAAGTGATATGAGGCCCTGTTGTAGGTTCAGGAGGCCTCCAGGGACAGGAGAGTCTCGCACGGCAGTGCTGGGGCTGGGCAGAGCAACCCCAGCTTCACAGGATGGGCTCTGGCCCTGGAAGACACGTTTGCAGAGAAGACTTTGTGACAGCATCAAAAACATTGCATGGGACAGCCAGGGAATCTTACGATCTTTCATACAACTGGTTAAGAACAGGGCCTACATTTGATTATTTCTTTGTCTAGTCTAATAATGACACAAGCTTATAACTATCATCATAACCCACATTTGGTGAAACATAAAATAAAATGAGCTGATTCTCATAATTTTTAGTTCTATTCATAAAGATAAGATCCAGATCAGGGGTCAGCCAGCTACAGCCAGGGCACCAGACTCCACCCACCGCCCGCTTGTGAAAATGAATGTTTGCTGGAACACAGCCATGCTCTATTGTGTCTGTGACATCTGTGGCTGTCCTTGTGTTTTGAGAGCTCCATGCACCGCACCTTCAGTGCTTCTGCCCCCATGTGCTGTCTCCTTGCCTGTGGGACCTGGGACTTCCCTCTCAGCCACAGAATGTGGAGCAGGTGAGGACATCACTCTTGTGCCTTTTCCATTGGATAGGACCTCTCCTCTGCAGTTGCCCTCGCTGGCGTGGAAGACAGTGGCTGCCAGGCACAGGCTGCATGGCTGGGAAATGCAGATGGCCTCCAGGAGCTGTGTGTGACTTGTAGCAGCAGGATAGCAGGACCAGGGTCCTCAGTCCTGTGGCCACAGAGAAATGAATTATTTCAGCACGAGAGGGAACTGGTTGGCAGGTCCTTCCTTAGTCAAGTGTCCAGATGAGAACGCAGCCCCAGGCAGTACCTTGATTGCAGTGGAGCCATGCCTGGATCCAACCCACAGAAGCTGTGAGGCCATGAGCGTGTGTGTAGCAAACCACTAACTTCGTGGCAGTTTGTTACACAGTAGGAAACTCGTGCACTCTGCCACAGCAGAGTGGAGTCATTTTGGTAGGAACCATATGGCCTAAAAACAAAAAGTATGAAATATTCATTATCCACATCTGGACAGAGAAGTTGGAAAGGATTGCACATTTGTCGAAGACCTGCTGACTCAGCAACCGGGCTCTGTAGATGTGAGGTCTTGATGTTTGATCTGGGTTTGGTTTTGGGGTGAGGTTCAGGCTTCTCTAAACACAGGAGACCAGCAGTCCATGCATTCTACTCTGTAGCAATAACTGGCTGCTTTCAGGGCATTTCACCAGCAAGTTACAGCAAACGTGTTGAGTTTAGCTGCCACGCTTCTTCCGGGCTAATTGGCTCTCTGATTACATTGGTGTTTCAATATATTAGTGGTCAAATCAGCCGACTCCTGGAATGAAGACTTACTCACCCCACCCCCTCCAGTCACTGCTGCTTCTTCAGGAAGCTGAGCCGGGTAATTAGGACCAACCCAGTGAGGCCCAAGTGCTGACAGCCTTTCGGTGACCAGTGGACAGTGAAGGGTAACCTCAAAGTTGGCAACTCTGATTAGAACGGATAACTCGTTCCCACGATGGGTGGAAACAGCTTTGTTTATGTCTCTGGCTGCTCAGCAGCAGTGATGCTTCTCAGGACACCGAGATCGTCCTGGAATGACCCAGCTGTGACCCCAGAAGATCTCCAATGCGTGAGGTCGCGTGTCCATGGTCTCCGTAAAACCTGGCATAAAGGCTGTTCTGACGGCAACACACAGTGACGCATCTGACACACAGACTGTGTAAATGAGGCCAGGGCTCCTCATTCTCTTCCCTTTAGACATTGTTTTGTCTCCCAAGTAGCCTTCCTTGGTTGAAGTCAAGTATGTAAATCCATCTTTCTTTATTTGAGTCAGGAGCTCATGACCAGGGCAGGCTGTTCATGGCTCAGGTTTGCTGTCTCCAGGAGTCCCCAAGCCTTATCCATGACTATGGGAGCCTGAGCCAGGTTGCAGGCTGCCCTTCCCCCAGGGTGCCTCCTGTCCTCGGGATGGCCTTGGTCTTGCAGCAGGAGATATACCTGACCAGTCCGGCCAAGTGTTCCTGGTGGTCCATGCCTTCCCCTCTCACCTGGCTTCTCTCCTCCATACAGGCACCTGGATGCTGGCTCACACCTGAGCCTGAGCAAGCACTAAAGTGCAGAGCGTCCAACGTCTGCTTTTCCTGGGGTCTCAGTCAGCTGGGGCTGCTGGAACAACGTCCTGTGGACTGAGTAACTAAGTAACTTACAAATGACAGGAGTTTATGTCTCACAGTTCTAAGGGACGGAAGTCCAAGATCCAGGCGTCGGCAGCCACCGTGCTGGTGAGGACCTGCTTCCTGGTTTATAGACAGGGCCTTCTTGCTGTGTCCTCAGGTGGCAGAAGCTCTCCGAGCCTTCCTTTACGGCAGCACTAACTCCATGAATGACACTTCTGCTCCATGGCTTCGTCGCCTCCCAAAGGCCCACCTTGTAAAACCATCATCTGGGGGCTGGGGTTTCAACACAGACATTCTAGGGGGACACAAACATTCAGTCCACTGCAGCCAAGGAGAACCAGCGGAGAACCCGACGGCCGCAGAGAGACACACTTGCCGTCCAGCTACACCGGTCTTGCTGTCTGCCCATGAACCTTGCTCGCCCAATCTGCCCTAAGGCTGTCTGCTAAGCCCTGCTCATCCCTGCCTGTAGGGGAACAGGCCTTTTCTGTATGATTTTGAGAGGCTTGCAGATTCCAAGTGGCCAGCCTTTCAGCATAAAGTTTCTCCTTTTCCATTTGGATTTGTTTAATTTGACATCATCTGGCAGGGGAAGGTGGTGTCGAACAGGCAACTGAGCCCTCACAGAGAAGCTGGAGCCCCAGCCCTCCTGGAGGACTGCATTTCTGTCTCTCTTCCTAGTGTAAAAGTGGCACTTCCCAGGGCCTGGGTCCTCCTGCTTGTTGTTGTCTCTGCCCTGGATCTACTGGCTGGACTTGGGTCATGCAGCCACAGTCACCTGCTCAGGGGTTCAGGCATGAAGTCGGCTGGAGTTTGAGGGAGGAAAAGGCATATTTGTGGTGGCTTTTAGCCATCTCTGCCTTGCTCCGGCTTGGTTTATGTCATGTAAAAGTGGAGAGGCTGGTCCCTCTAAAACAGATGTGTTTAATGACACATTCACCTCCGATTCCCATCAGTCTTTGTTCCTGCGTTGATGCGTAAGACTCATCTAAGTGCTTTCGAGAAACTCAAGTGTGTCTTTTCTGCTTTGCTTGAGGTTGCATATTTGAAGTGTTATAGCTGGTTAAGCTGAAGCAGTGCCTTTCATCCTTCTTAGAGGAGGACAGACCACTCTTTCTTGCATGCAGAGGGTTGCCCTGTGCACGTGGGGATACTGAGAGGCATTGAGACCTCCATGAGATCCAGCAGCAACTCCCCCTCAATCATGATGACCAGACATTGCCAAGTGTCTCCTCGAGGCAAATTAGCCCCAGCTGAGAACCACTTACCTGACATGTACTTACATGTGTAAGTTTCAGTTAAAAAAACCAAAAAACACAAAAACAAATTTGAAGCCACTAACCAGAAAGTGAAGACAGAGAAAGTTGAACACAGAAAACAAGCAGCCTGGACTTTGTGATGGAGGAAAAATCCATTGCCACACTTTGTAATGGCCCCTGTTACCTGCATGTGCCTGTGTGCACACGTATGCATGTGTGTGTGCACGTGTGTCTCTGCATGTGTATGTCTGTACATCTGTGCATAGGTATGCATGTGTGCACGTGTGTCACTGTGTGTATTGTGTGCACATGTGTCACTGTGTGTACTATGTGCATGCATGCTCATGTGTCTGTATCTGCCTGTGTATGTGTGCAGATGTATGCATGTGTGTGCACATGTGTCTCTGCATGTGTGTATTTGTACATCTGTGCACAAGTATGCATGTGTGCACGTGTGTCACTGTATGCACTGTGTGTGCATGTCCATGGGTCTGTGTGTATCTGCCTGTTCATGCATGTACACATATGCATGTGTATGTGCACATGTGTCTCTGCATGCATGTGTCTGTACTTATGTGCACATATGTGTGTGTCTCCATGCACATGTGTGTGTATTTGTTCATGCTCACAGTTCATCAGGAGGCAGGTGGACGGGAACAGGGCAAAGGCTGTGACTGAAGGAGGACAGAGCAGGAGTCCCCACAAATGCTGGGGTGGCTGATACACACGAGTTGTCCCTCACAGCTGACCAGGTGCTGCAATCAACTCTAAATGCATTAATGTGCTGTAGATTTAACACATCAAACATTAAAACCTGAAAGAAAAACTACAAAGATTGAATTAAACATTTCTCAAACTGCTGTAGGAGAAAGAACACTATGTTTAGAAATAATAAAAGAAATCATAAAGGAAAATGGAAAGATTAGAAACCATAACAATTAAAAGCTGGAGCCATTTAGTCAAACACCTTGAATGAGATAAAGAGGAAGCTTCTGTGAACACGTCACTGGGGGAATTAGTTCCGAGTCAGTTGTCTCTAGACTGCCCTTTGTGGGGGCTGTGGGCTGACAGTCAAGCCGGGCTGGGGGTCCACCGAGGTCTGTTTCTCCCGGCTGGAGGGTGAGGCTGGATGTGACACCACACACGGAACCACCGACACTCAGTCGAGGTGAGAAAAGGCCCCTCCAGCTCCAGTTTAGCTGCCTTCTCATGTCTGGTCATTCCTGTGAGACATTGATGTGGGTGTGAGATGTGTCCAAAGACCTGGAGGCTTGCACCTCAGCAGACACCTATCTTGGCTCAAACTTACCAGACAGACAAGCATGTTGCCTCACTCTGAACGCAGAAATCATTGTTCACTTGATCATTACTGGCTAACCACTGCAAGTGTAGCCTGGCCTGCCCTGAGAAAGCACCAGAGATTATGTGGCTATCTCAGTGCCAGAGGCCAGAAATCTGAAATCAAGATGTTGGCAGGGCTGTGCTCCCTCTGGAGGCTCTGGAGTGATCCTCCCTTGACCTTCCAGCCTCTGGAGGCTCCAGGCTTTCCATGGCTGTGGTCACATTGCTCCATCCTTGCCTCCATTGTCATGCGGCCTTCTCCTCAGGTGTCTGTGTCCGAATTCCCCTCTTCTCGTAAGGACACCAGTCAGGGCCTAGGTCTGCCCTCCTCCAGTGCACCTCACCTTAACCACCTGCAAAGACTGCAATCCCAAGAAGGACGTTCACAGGTGTTTGGGGCTAGGACTTTAGCATCTCTTTTTGGGAGACATGTTTCAACCCTCAATACCTACCATGTACCACGTGCTGATAATCCTGAGCCCCAGGGCCCACAAACCCTGGGGTGAGCAGGAGATGGACTTTCTAGAAAAGTCTACGGGCTTATATGAACCACACATGAAATGAGATTTAAATGCCGTCCAATGAGAACCAGTCCCTCTTCTTCCTGACTGCACTCTTTCCCAACTTGCTGCACTGACACTCTCAAAGCATCCCTGGGATGCACTAAGACAGACGGGGCCGCGCTGGGGGCCCTGTGACCCCACTCTGATGTCCCCAAGTGCAGGTCCCCTCCACCATCCACCCCTGGTGGTCAGGGTGATGGGGCAGGAGGGACACGTGGAGGGCCCAACAAGTGCTGACCCTATGGCTGGGAGTTCCTCCCGCAGCTAAACACTGGAGGAGCTGAGAGGAGGGGAGACGGTGGAGCCCTTTGTGCCATCGGGGTTGGCAGTGTGTGTCCCTGGGGCTCCTTGGAGTCTGAGACGGTAGCTGAGAGGAGATTCAGGAACAGAAAATGGGGCCACACAGGGCTGATGTCCCACGTAGGTGCCGCGGGAGTAGAGGTCTCCAGACCCAAACCCCTGAGAGCATCGTAGCCTGTGGTGGGGGGTTGAGGGGTCCCCACGGGATTCCTTAGGAGTGCATGTTTGCTGCTTGAACCTTGAAGGCTGGGTGACGAGCCAAGGCCATGCAGCCCAGCGGAGGAACAGATGTCCCCGAGAACCCAAACATTCCAAAGGGTTTCTGGGAACCCACCAAGAAAAACAGTTTCAGCTTACACAGAAGGCAAATAGCCAGAAAATTAGCTTAAAAGCCGCTTAGAGACAGCGGCGGGGCAGATCCTCGGAGCCATCCCAATACTGCCTGGGAGTGCCTCCTATGTGAGTCTTAAAAAACTCATCTCCTTACCAAGCTGGGCTTGTCCGCTCAGTTCCCTCCCAGTTTGAGGGTATGTTACAGCCCCAGGTTTTTATTGTTAACACATAGCCTGTGCCCACCTCTCCCTCCAGCCTTCCCTGGGGAGTGAGCTTTGAGCTGACCCTCGCCTGGGTGCTTTTCTCTCGGCATCAGGAATGCTCCGGGCATCCTGCCCAGTGGTCACAGGCTTGAACAGACTTCCGGACGTTTGGCCAGGACTTCAATTTTCAGATTTAATTTCAAACGAAATCACTCCCATTGCCATTGTATTCCAATGTTGTAGAAGACCCTGAAGAAAGGATGTCTGCACGCACCCTGATTTTGTACCTGGGGAAACAGGCTCAGGCCAAGTCCACGCCTTCCTCATTGTCACTGCGTTGGAAGATGAGGGAACCTGATGTTCTCACTTTCTTTTATTTCTGTCATGACACAGTCACATCCTTTGTCTCCTTTTGCATGTGGGGTTCTCTTATTTTAATCTGCAAGTTTCTTAAACTCATGCACTTGCTTAGCCTGTATTGGGGTTGGTGGAAGAGAAACCTCTTTTGAACCCAAACCCAAAGATCATGTGAGAGTCAGACTTCACAGGGATTTATCATGATTGCACCAGTCATCTTGGACTGCATAACAAATGCCACAGACTGGGCAGCTTAAACAACAGAAATTTATTTTCTTGCAAGTCTGGAGCCTGGAAATCTAAGATTGAAGTGCTCTCAAGTTCGGTGCCTGGTGAGGGTTCTCTTGTCTTGCAGACAGCACTTTTTCATTGTGTCCTCACATGGCAGACAGAGTGAGAGGGACAGAGAGAGAGGGACACACAGAGAGAGAGAGAGGTGGGGAGAGAAGGGGAGAGAGAGAGAGAGAGAGAGAGCCCTGGTACTCATCTTCCAGGGACACCAGCCCTGTTGCATCAGGGCCCCACCCTCAAGACCTCAGTTGGTCTGAGCCACCTCCTTGCGGGCCCACCTCCCACACCATCACACTGGGGTGAGGGCTTCACCATAGGAATTTGGGGAAACGCAATTCGGTTCTTGTTTCTCTGTGCCTGCATGTGAGTCTCTACGCCGCATCCTCACTTTTCCAGCTCTGTTCAGGAGGAAGTCACACTTCATGGCCCAAGTCGGACGTGTAGATCAGTCTTTCTGGAGGGGTGCTGAGCCCTCGGCCCCACAGCGGTGCCACCCGGCTGTCTCACTTAGGGCTACGTGTGATTGATTTAGCAATTGATTTTTCTCTTCGAGCAAAATTCTCATCCCATAGCCTTAATAGGACTGATTATTCATCAATATTAGAGCAGCAAATTCATTATAGTCTAATAATCCGACATCAGATATTAAATCTCATTGTGTGAGGGGCTGGGATTTAAGGCCTGATCAAGGTCTCAGGTGAGCAGCTCAGCTCCCACAGAGGGGCAATAACAGGCCCTGTGGCTACATCCTCGCCTTCCAGGCGACGTGGCTGCAGCACCCACTGCAAGGCTAGGAAACCTTTGTGACCTGTGGGCACTGGGAGGTGAGGAGAGAAGAGCCTGGGAGTCGTATTCTCTGTGTTGCCTGAGCACAGGGGATCTTCCAGGCTCTCCCTCTGAGGCCCAGCATCTGGCCATCAGCAGAAACACCGTCCAGCATCAGACGCTGTCTAGGCTCAGGTCTGATCCCCTCAGAGCCTCACTGCTGGGCACCAGTGGCTGCCTGAGGGCCTTGCTGACCCAACAAGTCTTCTAGAAGTTTCAGGAGCACGTGGATTATTTCTGAATTCTGTGCCTTTCTGCCCAGGAGGACCACCTGCTTCCCACCTGTCTTCACACGTGGCTTCTTCCCCAACTGCAAAGCCCCCGGCAGAGCGGCTCACCCTTCTGGGCTCACACCGCCACCACAGCAGGCCCCTGCACCAGGTCTGTGTCTCCCGGTGGTTCTGGTGTTAAAAAAAAAGCGTCAATAGAATCTGCTGAAGCACAATGAGGAAGATTTTATTTAGGGCCATCACGATAGGCGTGGGGGAAGATTGGACTCAACACCAAATATAGCATGGGAAGTTGGAGTTTACAGCCCAGGGGCGGGGTGGGGGCAGGGCATGGGAAGTCACATAGACGAGACATGGGGTCAGGCGGATTCTGGCTACACTGACCCAGCAGGGTTTTGCTGCGGATGGGCCAGGATGACAGGCATTACCTGGGTGTGGTGGGCAATGAGGAGCCTGAACAGATCATGAGGGTGATGAGGTTTCGAGGGCAGGGGGTCTTGCTGACCTGACTCAGTTGGGTTCTTGCTAAACCAGGTTTTATAGGGCTGAGCCTAGATGGGCTCAGGGAATGTTCTGGAGCCTGGCTGGAATCTGGGCAGGCAGGGCCTTTCTGTCACCAGACAGCCAGGACTGCCCCACCCACACGAGACGTGGTGCAGGTGCCCGTGCTCGAAAAGTCTCACAGGCAATTCCTCCCAGTTGTGGGCGTGGGACATGGCCCTGGCCCCTGACCTGTGAGCTCCCTCCTCTGCAAGTAGGTGTGAAGACCCGTCCTGCCAGGCCTGGCTCCTGAGGACCAGCCAAGGATGGGAGTGGAACACAGGAGCTTTCTCCACATGTGCTCTGTGCTGCAGCCATGCAGTCAGGCTGGGGATGTTGCTAGGATTCTCTGAGGTGTCCTGACCCTTCTCTGGCTACCCACACACCAAGCAAGCTTTGTTGACATCCACAAAAATGGCAGACGACAACTGCCTTGGGAGAGTGACGGCTGGGGAGTCAGGATGGCGCTGGGAGCCCGAAACGCTGAGCACCCTTGTTGGCTCATCCAACCTCAGTCTGTGCAGGCAGCTGGGGATGGGGAGTGGGGATGGCACTAGGAGCCCGAAACGCTGAGCACCCTTGTCCACTCATCTAACCTCACTGCTTGTGCAGGGAAAGGGGTCGTTGCTGATCAGTGGGAGATGCATGAGGTGGGTTGGGTGTGGCACCTGCCGAGAAGGCCTTTACCACTCACCCATGCAGGGCTCCCAGCTGCTCAGGGCTGAGAAGCCAGGGAAACCTCACATGGCCCTCACTCAAGAGAGCAGTAAGAGGGGGCGGCTTGTACGGGGGACGTAGCTGCGTGCAGCAGAGGGGCCTGCAGGCGGGACAGCCATACCACTGCACACACTGCGGGGGCCTGGACTGGGGGTGCCCGGCTTGCCTGTTGCTGCGGACGCACATACCCCATGTGTATTCAACGCCACAGCATCAGGGCAGGGTCCACGCTTGGTCAGCCCTCACCTGGACCCAAGGTGGATGCCCTCATCCCCCATCGAGGCCCCATAGTCAGCTTTCTCATCTCTCATCTGGGCCTCATGCTCACCTTCCTCAGCCCTCACCTGGATTTTCCAGCCCACCCCTCCTTCTCCCAGGGGAAGGGCTGCTCACCTGCAATGTGGATGAACATCAAGTGGATTAGCTGGACATTCAGGGATGCTTTCTTTCTTTACTCACCCGACTCAGTTATTGACTGCCTCCTACAAGCCGGACATTTGTGAGGCTGTATAGAAAAACAATAGTCACAGCTCCTTAGGGTTCACAAAACCAACACAAATATGTTTTCTGTTGACATTTTATAGTGTAATTTGCAATGACCTCTTTAGACAAATGGATTTGGTTTTCCACTTAGCTCAGAAGGAGAATCCAGCACTCAGTAGGCTCTGGAGCACCTGGGCTGCCTGGAAGCAGAGTGAGGACGTGGGTTGTTGTGCAGGGCCTGGAGTTCCCCTTGTGGGACTGAAGCTGAGCTGATTCATTTCCAGGGTTTGAGTCTTTCGTGTGTGGAACAGGAACTGTGGCAGTCCTGCCCACTGAGCTGAGGGCCAGGTGGGGTGCACAGCTGATGGCTGAGAGTATGTGAGTGGCCACCAAGGCGAGACACTGTTCTGCATTTGCTGGAGGGACTGGCTGCCTTCAAGCTTGGCTCTAGGCTGAATGGGAGCCCCAAGTGGGTCCAGTCTACTCAAGGACAGAACCTGCGTCAGCCCTTCAGACTGTTCCTCACGGCTGCTGGTGGCAGCAATTGGGGTTGGCAGAGCCCAGGCCATGGGAGGTGAGTGCTCCTCTGTCAGTCTCCTTCTGTTCCCCTCTCCTGGGAATGTCCTGATGGCAGTTCTGTGCACCAGGAAGCTGGCATGCTTTCCTGAAACACCTTTCCTGGCATGGGCGACACCTGCGTGCGTGACCTCAAGTGCTCCATCCTGTTTTCCAAGGGGTACAGCCAAAGCTGGCGGCCCACAGGATGCAGTCACAGCTGCACTGGGGTGGGAGGGTGGCAGGGACAAAAGTGAGTTAATGCCTGAGATCCCAGGGAGTCTCCCTGAGTCTACAGGCTTTGCAGGCTGCACAGGGCAAGGTGAATGAATGCCTGAGTGGGTTGCTGGTGAGGATTAGTGATCTACACTGACCATGCACATCACCCACCACACACAGAGAAACACGCAGACCACACGCCACACACACCGTGAGCACATCACATACCACACACACTACTCCTGTACATATACTACATGTCACACACACAGAAACACACCACACACATCATGCAGACTTCACACACATCATATGCCACACACACACACCACTCCTGTACACACATGTCACACACACAGAAACACACACACACCACACACCATGCACATATCACCTACCACACACATCACTCCTGTATACATATCACATTATACACACACCACACATCACACACACAGAAAAACACACACACACCACACATACATCACATACCACACACACACCACTCTTGTACACACACATTACATGTCACACACACAGAAACACACACACACCACACACCATGCACACTTCACACACTCATGCTCTTTATGGAGGTTCAAGGTTGACTGTGTTCTTTTCCCCTCCTGTTGAGCCTGACCCCACAGGTCTCCAGATCCTGCAGCCGTGAAGTGGGTGCACCACATCCACCAGGGTCTCCTGGTCTCAAGGTGTGAGGTGGGGACCACAGGCTGGTCGAGGTCTCTGGGGCATCAGTCCTGGCTCATCGTCCTCCCTGAACTCTCCTGGGTGCTTTCCCTGGCCATCAGCATCCTAATCAGGCCATGAGGCTGAAGAAGAAGAGGCACCAGCAGCCCCCAGGCCTGTGGCTTCATGACTGGGATCCCTTCAGCCTCTCACTGGCATCTGCAGAGTTTGGAGTTAGGAGAGTCTCCTTAATTTGAATTGAAAAGTACTCTGGTCTTCTTACGGTACACAGCACTGTGCAGGCATTGCGTGTCATTCTCCAGACGTAGAGTTTATATCAGAATGATTGTCCTCAACTTCCCTTTTACCTCCTGCTTCCTATCAACCGCCCTCAGTAAGTGCCAGGTGGAGTCCAGGTCCCCGAGGCTGGGGGTCCAGTGCCTGATCTGTCCTCAGCCACTGTCCGGTCTCATCTCTTCGCCCTGCTGGGTGGGGCAGCCCCTGGATTGTCCCTAGGGCTTTAGCTGCTAGGGTTGCCCCATCCCTGCCCCCTGCACCTGCATGCAGCCCAGGGGATGGAACTGGCAGAGCTCATTCGTCCACTTACAGGAAGATCCCTTGGTGCCTCCCATGTGCTGAGCTCTGCTCTGGAGGGGAGGAGAAAAGACCCAGAGACTGTTTACGTTTCTGACGCATCCTGTCCCTGTCACCAGGTTTGCCCTCAAAAGTATTGCATGCACAGGAGATAGTTTATCACCGTTATTGTATATTTCTGGAAGCAAAATACAAACGTTAACTCATGTTTCTTCCATGCAAATGACAGAACTCTGAGCCTTCTGATTTACATGGGCCTATTTCTTGTTTTCAAGCAGGACCTGAGAACAGCTGTGTTTTGGACAAGGGACACCTTCTGAGCAGCAAACTTGGGCAGTTGCATCTCTGTGAATTAGCGGGACACATTCACACCTAGGCACGAATCCATCCGGCTGCCGGAGACTCTCTGCCGCCTCCATCCATCTCCCTGATGGGTACCAGGTAGAAGCGGCAGGGCCCAAGCTGGCTCCTCGGAATGAGACAGCCTCAGAGCTCAGGAGCAGCTGGGGCCGGCCTCCCAGGCCACGCTCCCGTTTTAGACGAGATGCAAATGCCGTGAGAGGAGCCCCACCGTTTCCCAAAGCAGATGGAAAGCTGATGATAACTCAGTCTTGGCCACGGGAGGGACAGCTTCCTGGAACACGTCCACGGCCGAATCCCCGGCAAGCAGAAGTGCAGAAATCGGGCTTGTCACGGAATGATCAGCACAGCACAGCAGGAGGGCGGGCCTTGCCTGCCAGCGCTGCTGGCCAGAGCCACTCGGGGTATCAGTGTCAATCATCCCGAGGACAGGGACAGAGGTGCAGTGTGGCTTCCCGGGGCTGGGGAGGCTGAGGGTGCAGCTGATGCCAGCCCCTGGGGCTCCTGGGCGCCTGTCCTCTGTTATCAGCCCTGCCCCGTTATCCACTCTAGAGGCTGAGTTTCAAAGGCAGAGTTCAATGATCACGAAAAGGATCTCCCGAAGAACACACAGAAAGGCGGAGACTCCTCCCCAGAAACCAGGGGCTCCGTGCCTGAGTGGACGTGGGAAGCAATGGGTTTTATCCCCGCAGGCCCCGAGGGTGGGTGTGCTGTGCCCCCAGTGGGTGAAGAACAGCGTGCCCCTGGGACAGAGGCAGCGTTCAGACAGGATGGGAACGTGCCCCATCCCACAGGAGGAGCTCGGTGGGCCCGACGTTCAGCCAAACCCCAAGGCCACTCATGGTTCAAAAGAGTGAGGCACAGGAGGAAATCCCACCTGGAGAAGCAGAGGCTTGTCCAGCACGACTGGCCCTGCGGACCCAAACCACGGAGCAGAGCCAGGAGACCGCATCGCCTGCAGCCACATCCCTGGACTTCGGATGAGGTGTGAGCTGCTTCCCTCTACACATGGTGGGCTGTGTATCTGCTCACCCCACCTGGTCCCCACCCAGGGAGGGAGGGACAATCCCCGAACTGAAAAGGTGGCAGATGTGGCCAGACCTCTGGGCCCTGGGTTGGCAGCCAGCAGGCTTCTCATGGCCTGGGAATCTGCTGTCCTGAGGCTCTTGGTAGATCTCCCTGTCTTATCAACCTGGGCTCTGGAAACATCCCCTTCTCCAGACGGTGCCCTCCTCCCAGCTCTCCTGTCGGCCCAGTGTGAGCTGCTGAACCTGCACTTCCAGAGTGGGCTATGGTAGCAGTGGTGCCTTCTTCTAGGGCGGTGCCCAGCAGAGATGGCAGGCACTGCCCGGCGGGCGGGTAGGTTCTGGGCAGCAGAGCAGCCTTCTCCGCTCCCTCCCTAGACATTGCGGCAGCCTCTCTTCCCAGCCTGGGGCACTGTGGCCCCGCTGTCCCTCCCCAAGCCAGGGAGGGTCCAACAGCACCACTTATCCCTTAACCATCGCAGCAAAAGCCACTCCAGGGGCACCTGCTCCTGCACACCACTCTGAGGCCGCATGTCCTTTTAAAAAAGTATTTGTTTATTTCATTTTAGTTTTAATTGATACATAAAAATGATATATATTTATGGTGTACAAAGGATGTTTTGAAAAGTGTGTGCATTGTGGAAAGGCTCAGTTGAGCTAATTAATATGCATCATGTCACTTGCTTACCTTTTTTTTTGGTGAGAACACTTAAAATCTGCTCTCTCAGTGATTTTTGAAATACTTTACATTGTTATGGAAAATAACAGTGCAGTCACCAGGTTGTACGGCAAGTCTCTTGAACTTTCTCCTCTTGTCTAAAGAAACTGTGAGTCCTTTGAGCCACATCTTCCCACCGCACCCCTCCCTTAGTCCCCGGTCGCCACATTCCACCTCTACTTCTAAGAGTTCAACTTTAGAATCAATCATCTGTGTTCATCAACAGATGATCGGATAAAGAAAATGTGATCTCTACAGACCATGGAATACTATTCAGCCTTAAAAAATAAAATCCTGTCATTTGTGGCAAAATAAATGAAGCTGGATGACATTATGCAAAGAGAAATTGGCTGGGCACAGAGAGACACAGATGCCGACATGACCTCACTTAAGTGTGGCATCTAAAAATGACGCTTCACTTTCTTGAGATCAGCCATCAGAGGACCAGGCTGGGGAGATGCAGCCACTGATGACATCCCACCCTGGGAATATGCATTCTCACAACTCCATCCGAAAGCAACTGACCTCCCTTCTTTAAGGAACCCTGATAGAGCTTCCTAGATGCAGAAAAGGTCACTGGCCTCCCTTAACCAGAGAACACTGCTACAGCACTTGTGATAAAATTCAGCTCACGGTGCAGAGACACTTTAAACTGAGCAGACAATGAATCCAGCACGTTCTGCCCTGCGGTGTATTTATGACGTGTGTTTATGCCTGGGTAATCTGTGCACTCGCAGAAGTCCGCAGCGTCTGCACTGCTTGGGAATAGGACTGCTTTAAATATCAGATTTCCCAAAAAGGCAGATGCCAAACCATACTAAATATCATGTGCTATCAAAATAGTACTTTTTTTTTTTTTTTTTAAAGATGGAGTCTCGCTCTGTCACTCAGGCTGAAGTGCAGTGGCACGATCTTGGCTCACTGCAACCTCCACCTCCTGGGTTCAGGTAGCTGGGATTACAGGCGTGCACCACCAAGCCTGGCTAATTATTGTATTTGTAGTAGAGACGAGGTTTCACCATGTTGGCCAGGCTGGTCACAAACTCCTGACCTCAAGTGATTCACCCACCTTGGCCTCCCAAAGAGCAGGGTTTACAGGTGTGAGTCACCACGCCCAGCGAAAATATTACTTTCGAAAAAAAAATATTGTTTTGCAACTTTAAATAACTTCCAAAAATCGTCTTTTTTAAAAAAAATCATAAGTCCATGCAGTATTAAGTAGGGGATCTCAGTCCCATAAATAAAAGAGTTATTTGTGGTAGCCCAGGTGTCTAACTAGCCACCAAAGCAGACATAGTCTTTGGAGAATATTGAATAACATATTCTGATTTCTGTGTTAGGTTCATGAGATGTGATTTTTTTCATTTCAGTTATTGTATTTTCAATTCTAGAATTTCTATTCGGTTCTTTTTTTGATTATTTCCTCTCTCCTTACTGGTATTCTTTATTTGGCGAGACATAGTTCTCATACTTTAACTTTTGAAAACATGGTTTCCTTCAATGCTTTGGACCTATTTATAATACTGACTTAGGCCAGGCACGGCAACGCAGGCCTGTAATCCCAGCACTTTGGGAGGCCAAGGCAGGTGGATCACCTGAGATCAGGAGTTTGAGACCAACGTGGCCAACATCATGAAACCCCGTGTCTACTAAAAACACAAAAAAAATTTAACTAGGCATGGTGGTGGGCACCTGTAATCCCAGCTACTCAGGAGGCTGAGGTAGGAGAATTGCTTGAACCCGGGAGGCAGAGGTTGCTGTGAGCCAAGATCACGCCACTGCACTCCAGCCTGGGTGACAGAGCGAGACTCTGTCTCTAAATAAATAAATAAATAAATAAATAAATAAATAAATAAAGTCTTGGCCTGGCAAGTCCAGTGCCTGGACTTCTTTAGGGACTGTCTCAATGCACTGCTTTCCCCTCCCCACCATGGGCATATGGGCCATAATTTCCTCGTTTTTGTGTGTCTCATAATTTTTTGCAGAGAGCTGGATATTTTAAATGATGTAATGGAGCAGGTCTGGAAATCAGATCCTCCCCGACAACCCCAGGATTTGTGATTGTTGCCATGTGTTTGTTGAGTGACTTTCCAGGGCTAATTCTGCAGTCTGTGTCCTTCATTGTGTGCGGCTGCTTAAGTCCTCTTGGTTCATTGAGGGCTCAGGTTATGATTAGACAGAGGTTCCCTAACGGCCTTTACTGCATGTCTGCTGGGCTGATGTTCAGTGCTCCTGCGGGCAGCTTGTAACCCGGCCTTCACTTTTCCTGTCCTGTGCCTCAGGCGCAGCCAGGGTGAGCAACGAGGGCCCTTTCTGTCTCTCCCGGCATTAGCACAACCCTTCACGTGTATGGGAGAGTCTTCCCAGCAATGTGTTGGAGGTTTTCCAGTTCTGCTGTAGACATCCCATTCCCCAGCTTTCCATTTTTATGGTTTCTGGACAGTCTCTGTGAGCCTCCACTGGTCTCATTGCCTTGGGCAGCTGCCGTGTTAAAGAACTGCAGCTGATAGTTTTCAGCAAACACTCAGGGCATCAGATTGTTTGTACAGAGTGAGCTCTGAGTCAGGTCAAATAAAGACAAGCTCTTGGGATGCAGCTTTCTTGGGGGGGCTGCCAGACAGAGAGATAGCAGCAGTTCTCCAGGATGGGGCTTTTGGAGTTCAAACCCGTTTACCCTGGTGGCTGCTCCCTTGTGGGTTTCTTTAGCCCCTGAGGTTGCAAGGCCGTTGGTTTCCAAGAATGCCCTGGAGCTGGGGAGAGCAGGTTGGGGCTGAGTTGAAACACCAGAAAGCTCACAGTTCTGACTCAGATTCAAGGAATTTTCTTGAATACATTCTCTTCAGATGGTTACATGCTTTTGGTTAAGTTCTAGAGTTCTAAGAAAAGTTGATTTTGACAATTGTGGCCAGAGATTTTGCTGCTTTGCTGGGGGAAGGGGCTTTGGAGGTCTCTATCCCACCATTCTGAAAGTGATTCCACTGCTTCTACAAGTGTGCATAGAGCAGTCAGCATAGATTTCATTAAAAAGGTGAGTGTCAGCCATCAGGAGACCTTGGAGGGTGCCCCACGTGGACGGAGCCACCTGCCCAGAGGCCTTGAGGTGGAAGCACACCAGAGTGCTCTAGAAACAACAAAGCAGCCCAGGAAGAGAGAGCCAGTGTAGACACCACCCATTCACTTGCCATGTGGGTGCAAACACTTTTTCCCTGAAAAGAGCTTCAGACGCCTGTGGGTTGCCAACCAGAGCACTAACATATTTATAATTTGAATCCCACTAGGAAAGAGATGAAGAAAAAAACCAGAAGTAGTATCTTTTAATGGCTGGAAAATAAAAAGTCTTAAATTTAATGAAATCCTTTAATCCACAAACTCCAAAACTCAAAGAATGCCAAGTAGGAAGAACTAAAAGGCATCCACAGCTAAACACATTGTAATCACACTGTTAAAAGTCGAAGACAAAGACCAAATCCTGAAAGCAGCAAGAGAAAAGGGATCCGTCACACACAAGCGAGCTCCACGGAGACAATCCGCTTATTTCCCATCAGAATCAGTGGGAAACATAAAACATGAGAGGATGTATTCAACATTGTGAAAGAAAAAAACAGTTACTCCCATTGCCTCACCTGCAATAAAACTAACTTTCAAAAATGAAGGTGAAATAAAGCCATTCCCAAATGAATGGAAACTAAGAAAATGTGTTGCTGCTAGACCCACCTTACAAGAAATGCTAAAGAAAGTTCTTCAGACGGAAAGCAACTGGCTCCAGACAGAGACTGAAATCCACATGAGAAATAAAGAGCACAGAAGAAAGTAATTATGTAATTAAAATAACAACATAAATGCAGGTATCTTCTCTTAATGGATATAAAACCAATTGTATAAAACACGTGTATAGCTTATTGCTCAGCCTATGACATACAGAATGTGACATACCTGCTTGTAATCCCAGCACTTTGGGAGGCCAAGGCGGGTGGATCACCTGAGGTCAGGAGTTCGAGACCCGCCTGACCAACCTGATGAAACCCCGTCTCTACTAAAAATACAAAAAAAAAAAAAATTAGCTGGGCGTGGTGGTGGGCAACTGTAATCTCAGCTATGCGGGAGGCTGAGGCAGGAGGATCACTTGAGCCTGGGAGGCAGAGGTTGCGGTGAGCCGAGGTTGCACCATTGCACTGCAGCCTGGGTGACAGAGTGAGACTCCGTCTCAAAATAAATAAATAAATAAATAATAAAATAAAGAATGCGACATACCTGACAATAACAGGACATGGTGGGTGGAAGCAAAGTGCGTTGAACTCAGGAAATGACACTAGATGGTAACTCGCATCCCCAAGTAAATGAAAAAATGCAAAAATATTAAATAAGAGGATTCCGGTAACAAACTCTATAAATCAATATCTACTCTCCTTTCTTCTCTCAACTTTAAAAAAAGACATAAAACTATATAAGCAATAAGTATAATAGATTGTTGGGTCAGCAACTTATAATAAAAATAATAGCACAGGAAGGGGGAAGAGAGAATAGAACTATAAAGAAGTAACATTTCTATAGCTCAACGTAATGAAGTTAATATAAATCTAAAATAGACTCACATAAATTAAGAAGTTTATAAAAGCACTAGAGTAACTATAAATGAAATATCTCAAAAATACTGTGAAAAATCATTAAAACATTAAACTAGAAAATATTCACTTAGTGTGAAAGAAAACAGAAAAGAAGGAAGAGAAGGATCCAAAACATCAGACATACAGAAAACAAAATGCAAAACGGAAGATGTAAATCCAAATACATCAATAATCTCATCAAATGTGAATGGATTAACAATGCAATCAAAAGACACATTACAAGACTAGATTAGTAAAAAATATTTAATTTTATGCTGTCTACAGAAGACAGACTTTAGATCTAAATACACAAATAGGATGAAAGCATAAGAATGGAAAAAATTTATTCTGCAAAGAGTAACCATAAGAAAATAGTAATGGTTATATTAATATTAGTCAAAATAGACTTTGGATGCCCCCCAAATATTACAAGAGAAATATTTTATGATAACAAAAGGTCAATCTAACAAGAAGATGTAACAATTATAAACATATAAAAAACACATAATAGATTCCCAAAATACATGAAGCAAAACCACATAGATTTGAAAGGAAAGTTAGATAATTAAACAGTCATCCCCGGATAATTCAAAACCAGACTTTTAATACTGTATAGGACAACTAGACAGACGATCAACAAAGAAACAGCAGACCTGAGAAAACACTGCAAACCACTAGACCTACCAGACATTTAGGAAAACCTCCACCAGTGACATTAGAAGACACGTTATGCTCATGTGTACATGGAATGACCAGCAGGATGGACTATGTACGAGGTCGTAAGATAAGCTATGTAAGATGATGAGCATTATACAAAGTATTTTCTCTTACCATAGTAGAGTGGAATTAGAAAACAGTAACAGAAGGTATTGGGAAAATCCATAAATGTGTGAAAAATAATTATACACTCAAAATAGTCAGTGGGTCAGAGAAGAAATCACAAAGGAAATTAGAAGATGTGGGGATGAATGGAAAGGCAGATGCAGATTCCAGACTCCTGGGACCTGCAAAAGCAGTGCTTAGAAGGAAATCCATGGCTGTGAAAGTCTGCATTGAAACAAGGGAAAGAAAAATCTTAAATCAATAAACTAAACTTTGCTTTAAAACACTGGAAAAAGAAGAGCAGATTACTCCAGTGCAAGCAGAAAGAAGGAAATAATGAAGATTAGAGCGGAAAGTCATGAAACGGAGACAGAGAAATCGAGAAAATTAATGAAACCAAAAGTTAGTTCTTTGAAAAGAGCAACAGAATTGACTCATCATTTGTTAAATTGGTGGAGCAAAAAAGAAAGAAGACTCAAATTACTAAAATCAGGAATGAAAGAAGGGACATTATTGCTAACCCTACAGAAATAAAAAGGAGTATAATGGAATACTACAAACACAATATGCCAACAAATGAATAAAGTTAGTTGAATTGGAAAAAGTTAGAGAAAGACGCAAACTCCTGAGTGACTTAAGAAGAAAGGAAAGAAAATATGGATAGACTTAAAACAAGTGAAGAAATTGTACTAGTAATTTAAAAACTATCTACACAGAAAAGCCTAGACCCAGATAGCTTCACTGGTGAATTCTACCAAACACTTAAAGAAAAATTAATGGCAATTCTTCACAAACGCTTCCACAAAATAGGTGAGGAGCTACTTCCCAAATCATTTTGAGGCCAGTATTACCCTGATACCAAAACCAGACATCAAAAGAAAACTACAGAGCAACATCTTTTATGAATATAGATATAAAACTCCACAATAAAACACTATCAAGACAAATCCAGCAATATATAAAAAGGATTTTATGACAAGACCTAGCATTATTTGTCCTAGCAATGCACGGTTGGTTTAACATTTAAAAATCAATTAATGCAATAATGTGCCATGTCAATAAAAAAAAAAAAGAAAGAAAGAAAAAATCCACACAATCACCTCAATAGAAGGAGGAAAAGGCATCCATTTATCGGGTTGAGTTAACAGAATTCAACACCCCTGCATGGTTAAAACATGCCACAAAGTCATAATAGCAGAGAACTTCCTCAGTCTGACAAAGTGCTTCTACAAAGAAATCACAGCTAACACCGTACTTAATGGTGAGAAACCGAACGCGTTCACCGTAAGATCAGGAACAAGAGAAGAACGTCCGCTCTCACCATTTCTATTTAATGTTGTCCTGGAATTTTAGCCAGAAAAATAAGACAATAAAATGAAATAAAAAGTATCTAGATTGGAAAGTTAGAAGAATACTATTTCTAGGTGCAGATGACATTATTTTGTACAGAGAAAATTCTAAGAAGTCCATTAAAAAACTATTCAAACTAAGAAATGAGTTTAGCAAGATTGCAGGGTACAAGATCAATATACAAAATTCAGTTAAATTTCTATATACTTGTAATGAGCAATCCAAAAATGAAATTAAGAAGTTATTTCATTTACAATAGCATCAAAAAGAAAATACTTACAAATAAATTTAACAAAAGAAATACTCAGCTTATACCCAGGAAGACTAAAAAGACATGTTGAAATTTTTCACCTAAATAAATGGAAAGATTCCATATGTTCGTATCGTCTTTTACGATGGCGATACCTTTCAATTCGATCTAAAGATTCAATGCAATTCCTTCAAAAATCCCAGCTGATTTTTTTGCAGAAACGACAAACCCATCCTAAAACTTATGTGGCTACTCAAAGTACCCAGAATAACCAAAACCATTTTGAAAAAGAATAAAGTTAAAGGACACACACTTTTCAATTTCAAAACTTACTACAAAGCTCCGGGAATCACTTCTGCTTGGTATTGGCATAGGATAGATATAAAGATCAATGGAACAAAATTGAGAGTCCAAAAACAGCCACTCGTATTTATGGTCGAATGATTTTCAACAACAGTGCCAAGATAGTTCAATGGTGAGAAAGAAGACTCTTTTCAACAGATGGCACTGAGTCAGCTGTATATCCACATGGAAAAAATAAATTTGAATACAACCCTCCCACCATATTAAAATTAGCTAAAATATAATAAAACAAAATACAAGAGCAAAAATTCTAAACCTCTTAGGAGAAAGCATAGGTGTAAATTTCTCTGACCAAGGACGTTTTTAGATATGTTACCTAAGGCACAAGCACAAAACAAAACAAAAATGAATTGAACTTCATCACAATTTAAAACTGTGCTTTAAAGGATGTCACCAAGCAAGTGAAAAGACACCTACACGATGGGAGAAAATGTTTTCCAGTCGTATCTCTGAGAAGGGACTTGCGTCTAGACTATATAAAGAACACAGAATTCAACAATCAGAAACATAATTCAATTAAAACTGGGCAAAGGTTATAAACAGACATTCATTCAAAAGAAGATATGTCAATGTCCAATATACACATAAAAAGATGCTCACATTGCTAGCCATAAGAAAAGTGTAAAGCAAACTTGCAATGAGATACCACCTCACAATCTTTATGATTGCTGTAATCAGAAAGACAGATAAGCCAAGAATGTGGAGAAATTAGAACCGTCACAGTGCTGGTGGAAGTTTAAAATAGTGCAGCTGCTTTGGAAGACAGGCTGGCAGTTTCTCGAAGGGTTAGGCATAGTACCCCAGCAATTCCATGCCAAGGTATTTACGCAAAAGCAAACAAAACAAAACAAAAACCCACGAAAAACATGTGTCTATGCAAAAATTTGCACACAAATGTTCATGTCAGCATTATTCGTAATAGCCCCAAAGTAGAGACAACACAAATGCTCACCAAGTGATGGGTGAATAAATAAAATGTGGTATATCCATAGACTGAACCGTTATTTGGGAATAAAAAATGAAGTACCAATACATGCTACATCATGGATGAACCTTGAAAACATTATTTTAAGTGGAAGAAGCCAGTTACAAAAGACCACATGTTGTATGGTTCCATGAATATGCAAATACAGAGTATGCAAATCCATAGTGACAAAAAGTAGATTTTCGTGGTTGCTTACTGTTGTGGAGAAAGGTAGACAGGAGGAATAATTGTTAATAGGTATGGTGTTTCTTTCTGGGTGATAAAAATGTTCTAAAATTGATTGTGATGATGAGTGTGCAATTCTGAAAACACAATCAAAACCACTGACTTGCACAATGGTAGATTTTATGATATTTTAGCTACATCTCAATAATGCTGTTAAAAAGTGAAAATGATTTTAATATTAACATTCAGAACAATAATTACCTTGGCTTTTAGACAGGAATTGAAAGGATTGAGACCCAGATAAACGGAACAAGGACTGGGCATGATGGCATGTACCTGTAGTTTCTGCCACTCAGGAGGCTGACATGGAAGGATCACTCGAGCCCAGGAGGTCGAGGCTGTAGTGAGCCAGGATTGCACCACTGCACTCTAGCCTGGGTGACAGAGCAAGAACCTATTTCAAAAATACAAAACAAAACAACAAATGGAACAAGGAAGACAGTCAAACATTCTGTATACATTTGTTTCCTTTCATTCATTTTCTGAATTCTAAACTGTATATGTGTGCAGTGAGGTAGTAATAAAGCAAGCAGAAAACAATGGCTAACAAGCTGAAGTCTATGCTGTCATTATCTTCAGAGCCCACCAAGCAGGAAATGATCTAGTAAATGTCTCAAGCTTTCACTGAAGACTCCCTAAAAAGACTGCACATCTAGGATAAGGGCAAACTGAAAATGAACCAACCTGTTTCAGATAACTGAATCAGGGGCATCTTCCTGTGCTCTAACTGCTAGATAAAAAGTAATTCCTATCTATCTGCTAGATTGAAAATAAAGTGAAACTAAAATAATAATAAGATAACATAAAACGTCTCTCTAAATTTTATACACAATGAGTAGAATTCAATCAAAAATGTTCAAGCATCAAGAAGCCAACCACCAGGTGAGCAAAATCTCAGTGAAGAGAGACACAGGAGTGTATGCATGGGATGGTGAAGATATTGGAGTTATTGAGTTTATACTTAACAACCAGGATTCATATATTTAAGGTTTCTTAGATGAAGAGGTTTAGATATTTAAAGTTTTTTAGATTCAAATAATTTTACCAGAGTACTGAAATCGATAAGAAATAACAAAATTAATATTCTACTACTGAGAAATAAAAATATGAAAACTAAGAATTCAATAGTTTAATAGTATATTAAACAATGCAGAAAAAATATTAATACACTCAACATAGCTTTGAGTTTTAAATATTGTAAAACCTTGAGATTAAATCACAGAGTAAAAATGATGTAAAATTAATAAGAAAGTGAGAGATGTGGGGAAAAATGAAAAGTCTTATTTATGCATAACTGGTTTTTCAGAAGGACAGAAGAGAAAATATTTGGACAGATTCTTTGATGATATATAGGCTGAGAATATTCCAAAGCCATAAAAGAAATAAAGCCCCAAATTTAAGAAATTATATGAAGCTACAAAAAGACACAATAAATGAAAAAAAATCTACCTAGACACATCATAGTAAAATTCAGTACACTGTCAGACACACCATACAAAGAAACAAAACATTAATGGTATTCAGAAAAGACATAACAATTTACAAAAAGCAGAAACAGTAGAATTGATTATTTAATGGAAAACACTGGGCCAGGTGCGGTGGCTCACGCCTGTAATCCCAGCACTTTGGGAGGCTGAGACGGGCGAATCATGAGGTCAGGAGATTGAGACCATCCTGGCTAACACGATGAAACCCCATCTCTACTAAAAATACAAAAAAATTAGCTGGGCGTGGTGATGGGAGCCTGTAGTCCCAGCTACTCGGGAGGCTGAGGCAGGAGAATGGAGTGAACCCAGGAGACGGAGCTCGTAGTGAGCAGAGATTGTGCCACTGCACTCCAGCCTGGGCAACAGAGTGAGACTCCGTCTCAAAACAAAACAAAAAAAAAAAAAAAAAAAAAGAAAAAAAAAAAAAAAAAAAAAAAGAAAAAAAGAAAACACTGAAGACCAGAAGACAGTGGAGTAGACCTTAGTTAAGGATCTGAGCACACATTTCACAAAGAAGGGCATCCAAAAGGGCAATAGGCACTCAAAAAGACATGTCATATCGTTAATCATCAGGAAAAGCCATATTGAAATCTATCTATGTTTTCAAATTTTATTTTTTGTTGTAAGAAACATAGAATTGTATCATGCTTTTTGATCCAACTTGACAGTGTCTGTCTTTTAATTGGTATGTCTGTATTGCTTATATTTAATACATGTATTTCTATCATTGTATTAAATCAACAGTTTTGTTAGTTGCTTTTTACTTGTTTCATCTTTGATTATTCTTTTTAAAATTTTTTCTGCCTTCTCTTGAGAGAGTGTTTTCATTATACAATTTTAACTCTACTATTGGCTTAGTATTTATATCTATAGAAAACTAGTGATTGTATTATTTACTGTGTATTTCTTTAGTTAACCACAGTCTACCTTTGAATAAAATTATATCTCTTCACATGTAGTTGAGAACCATACTGTGCATATCCAGATTTACTCTTCTCATTTCTTTCTGCTGTGGTGGCCATACATTTTACTTTTACATGTGCTATGAATAAACAATACATTACTACTATTTGTGTTTTAGAGATTAAATAGTTTTTTAGAGTGATTAAAAGAAGAAATTTATATTTACTTTCATGTATGTCACTTCCAGCACTTTCATTTCTTTGTATAGAAGCATCTGCCTAATAACATATTGATTCTGCTTAAAGACATTCCATTCCTTTAACATTTCTTGTAGTGTAGGTCTGTTAGTAATTTTCTCAGCTTCTCTTTTATTCTGAGAAATATGTATTTCTTCTTCACTTTTGAAAGATACATTTACTGGATACAGAATTCGGTCATGGTTTTATTTTTTCCTGTTGAACTTTAAGATGCTATTCAATTTTCTTATGGCTCACATAGTTTCTGAGGAGAAGTCTGTTGAAACTCTTATATTTGTTTCTCTGTATAGAATGTATCTTTTTCTTCTTTCTGGCTGGCTTCAAAAGTTTATCTTTGGTTCTGAAAGTTTGAATATGAGGTGTTTAGAGATGTGCATTTTTTGTTTGGGTATTTATCCTTCTTAGAGTTTGGTGAGTTTTGGGGATTTGTGGTTGTGTCTTGTATTAATTTTGCAAAATTTTTATCCATCATTCCTTCAAATATTTCTTCTGTTTTGTTATTTCTCTTCTATTTCTGGGATTCCAACTGTGTGTATGTTATTGTAATAATAGTTCACGTTACATTGTTCCAGAGTTCTTGAATGCTCTGTTTTGGTTTTGTCACTCTTATTCTCTCTTGATTTTAATTTGAATAATTTCTACTGACCTATCTCCAAGTTCACTAACTGTTTCCTGGGCTTTTATGAATTTACCAATTAACCTCTCAAAGGCATCCCTTCTCTCTGGTATGTGTTTTCATTTTTAGATTCTTTCTTACAGTATTTGTGTCTCTGCAAAAATCAAACATTTGCTCATATATGTTTTTCATCTTTCCTGCTAAAGCCTTTAACATATTAATCCTTGTTTATCCACACTTCGTGTTCAATAGTTCTATCTTCTGGATCATCTCAGTTTTGCTGATTTCCTTGTTTTTTGATGGTGTGTATATGTATTCTTCAAGCCTTTTCATCTGTCTCACCTTTTTTTGTTGAAAGGCAGAAATTTTGTGTAGTATAGAAGAGGACTGAGTGAATGATACATTAGGAGATGGTCTGCCTTTTATTTTGTTGAGTTTTTAGCGTCATTTTTGAGTTCATTTAGTCATGAGTCATGAACTATGTTGTTGCTGTGGTTACCCTAAATAAACTCAGGTTTCAAATACTTCTAGCATTCCTGTGTATTCAGGGTGAAGGTGGGGGCTGGATTGCTTGTCTCCCAATTGCTCTCCCTTGCAAGACAAGCAATACAGCCTCCACCCCTCACCCCGAATACACAGGAATGAAAAGTGGACATTGAAGGTGGAACAATAACTTTTTCTAAAAAAACTGATTTAGACTCTCAGTGAAGGATCATTATATCCCATTATGGAGGCCAACATATCTGTCTGCTCGTGAGATCTCAATTTGTATGTGTCACCTAACTTGAGCAACAAACAGACAGCCCATCTCTGTCATTCCTAGGACGTCTGTGGCTTCTTAGTGATCCCCAGTGGTAAGCAGATTGCCATTTTGGCTTTGCTACTCACATCTGGGGTGACATCACTTACTACTGATCACGAAGGGCCATCACCTCGATTGTGCTGTTCTGCGGCCCCACCATTGCGACAATTTTAAAAAGCCCACTTTTATGGGATCATCTCCTCCCATCAACCAGGGGACAACCTAAGAGTAAAAAATGCAGCCACCTGTTATCAACCTCCTCATCAGTTCTTTGAGGAAAAGTTCTCGTTCCACCTTCAATGTCAGTTTTTCCTGATCCTACCCCTCACCTAGCAGTGAGTGGTCTCTAATAATCTGTGCCTAGGATGTTTCCTTGTTCTTTTCTTGGGGGATAGAGTATGTTTTATCTTCCCCAAGCTATGATGGGTCATCACTTGCAGGTGAACAGGCTTTTGTAACATGGAGAAGGTAGAGGCTAATAATCCTGGAGGGGTCTTGTGCCTTTCCTGCAGTAGCTTCTGTTTCTCTCCCAGACTGCATCATGAAGCAGTCTGTCTCTTATTTCCACCCTTGCCTCCTATCTTTTCTTTTCTTTTGTCTTCCTTCCTTCCTTCCTTCTTTCCTTCCTTCCTTTCTTTTTTTCTTTCTTTCCTCCTTCCTTCCTTCCTTCCTTCCTTCCTTTCTTTCTTTCTTTCTTTCTTTCTTTCTTTCTTTCTTTCTTTCTTTCTTTCTTTCTTTCTTTCTTTCTTT
>NC_045452.1:31285148-31289530 GCF_002776525.5 Piliocolobus tephrosceles | reverse complement strand
TTTCTTTCTTTCTTTCTTTCTTTCTTTCTTTCTTTCTTTCTTTCTTTTTTCTAAACAGAGTCTCACTCTGTCACCCAGGCTGGAGTGCAGTGGTGTGATGTCGGCTCACTGCAAACCCCGCCTCCCGGGTTCAAACCATGCTCCTGCCTCAGCCTCCCAAATAGCTGGGAATACAGGCACCTGCCACCACGCCCAGCTAATTTTTTGAATTTTTAGTAGAGATGGGGTTTCGGTGCGTTAGACAGGATGGTCTCGATCTCCAGACCTCATGATCCACCTGCCTCAGCTTCCCAAATGCTGGGATTACAGGTGTGAGCCACCATGCCTGGCCACTTGCCTCCAGTCTTCATTACATGCATGTGGTGGGGCTCATGGAGAAGATCCTGGGAGTGGTTGTAAAAACCTCTTCTTTTCTGCAGCTCCCAGAGCCCATACGCTCTTGTGGGATCCCACACTCAGCGTTTAGCAAGTCCTTAAAAGTTTTAGCTGAGTTGTCTTTACCAAGTGAAGAGTGTTTGGCATCTGTTCTATGAGCTGCAGACAGAGTGCTCACATCCTATGTCTTATTTCTCCAAGACATCTATCTTTCCTTATATTTCAGGGTAGTTGGTTGCTCTGGGACTTCAGTTCTCTGTGGGAGTCAAGAAATGATGAGTTGGGGGCTATCTGGCTTTTGTTGCTGTAATGATGGAATCAATACCCTTATTGTCATTCTATGTTCAAAGTGGCAGGAGAAAAGCTGGGACAGCTTCTGGAATCTTGAGTATGGCAATGACTGTAATCAAGGTCAAGGAGTAATCCAGGAGAGGCCTTCTTTGGTATAATCCTGAGAAAGGGATTGAAGAATCAGGACTTTGTGAGTGTTAGAACAGGATTAATATATGAGCCCTAAGGACCTACCACGTGACTCAATCACCTGTTAGAAGGCCCTTCACTAAGGCAATAAGAAGGAAGCTGCTGAGAAGTCATCTGCATTTTTGAGACCTATAGGCTGTCCTCTGATGAGAGGAGATGATCCCATAAAAGTGGGCTTTTTAAAATTGTCACAGTGGTGGGGCTGTAGAATAGCATAATAAAGGTGACGGCCCCATCAGTAGTAAGTGATGTCACCCCAAGCGTCAGTAGCAAAGCCAGAATGGCAATCTGGTTATCACGGGATAACTAATAAACCACAGTCTTCCTAGGAATGAGAAAGAGGGATGGACACTCTGCGTGTTGCTCAATTTATGTAATACGTACAAATTGAGATCTCACGAGCGGTCAGATAATGTTGGCCTCCGTAATGGAAAATCATGATCCCTCCCTGAGAATCTAAATCAGTTACAAGGACCAGAGCCAACCGATTGAAGGAGATATCTTGTTGAGGAAGGATTCTAACTATCTAACTGTCCACTGCAGGCATACATGGTAAATACCTTTGCAAGACTCACCAGATGGTGCCGTAGACACTTACCAGGGCATTTCTGGAATAATGAAGGGACTATTCTTTCTCTTTAAGGGCTGGTAGTCTGAGTTTACATGAATATGAGTGGCCCTGAAATGCCAGCTGATGTAGTTGAGATATGAAATGGCATTGGTGCAATTCCATCTTACATGGGTTCAGTGGATCCATGAACCAAACTTGTTCATCGGTCTCAGATGAATAACCGGAAGAGATAGTCTTAGTTTCACGAATATGGCTCCACTGATTCCATGACTTCCAGAATAAAAACTATTATGATAGAAAGGACCAAGTGGAAGGCCCTGTAACTATTCCTTCCTCTGACCAAGATTCCCTTGTACGAGTAATACTCCTATTAGTACTATAATAGCAACAACAATACACATCTCAGGAGGCGCCGTAGAGCTTAGAGCCACGGTTGCAATTGTCAAGGAGGGAAGAAAAGTTGTCCCCATCACACCCCATTCAATCACTCTTGAACTCGGCAAAAGCTGGATGGGTCGTGATTGGACCATAAACTTGACTAAGTAGTAGTCCCTATTACAGGGCTTTCCCATCAATTGCATTTATTGGAGCCAATCGATACCTTCTCTGGCACTGGGTACATATTTTTACAACCACTCACAGCATCTTCTCCAGGGTCCTCACTGTCTGCCTTCTCAGACTGTGCACTTGGTATGGCACTATAGATGTGGCAAGTGCTTTCCCCAAGTCTTTATCAATGTGGGGCCGAAAGAGTCGGTCCCCACGTGGCAGAACTCTATCGTGAATTGTTTGGGGTTGGCTTCAGTCTCTCACTTCCTGTTGCAGTCAATTCTGATAGTCATAAGAGCGTCCTGCAGAACAGTAACCAGAGCGCCCCCATTGCCTACAGCGCCACACTGATTAGACCGAGGAACAGCACATGCCGGGGGCCTTGAGCCCTATTTGGCCTTAGTGTATTATTAGAATTATTCTTTGATACATTGATTGACATTAATTTCTTTTCTTTTTTTTTTCTTTGAGGCAGAGTCTCACTCTGTCACCCAGGCTGGAGTGCAGTGGCGCGATCTCGACTCACTGCAACCTCTGCCTCCCAGGTTTAAGTGATTCTCCTGCCTCGGCCTCCCAAGTAGCTGGGATTACAGGCACTCGCCACCATGCCTGGCTAATTTTTGTATTTTTAGTAGAGATGGGGTTTCATCATGTTGGTCAGGCTGGTCTCAAACTCCTGACCTCGTGATCCACTTGCCTCGGCCTCCCAAAGTGCTGGGGACGTTAATTTCAAATTGAGTTTTACATTTAAACTTGTAAGTATTGGTAGTTTTAATCATTTTTTATCTTATATTTAATTTTGCTTCTAAAGCTATACTAACTATATAATATTTAAAAGAGAGTTGCTTTTATAAAAAAACTTTCTGTGTTCTGGAATATTTTAAGTGACAGATTAACTTGTTTTTACCTTAACATAAAAGACAAAATTCGGTTTGAATGCACCGAATTATGGTGATTTTATTTTCTAGTGGTAGATCTTGAATCAGATTTCCAATGTTTCTTACAGGAATGACCTATTTGAATTTTTCACTTCTTTTATGATACATTTTTTAAACTTAAAAAATACTTCTAAGAAATGTTCTTTCATTCTAAATACCAAATATGTTGCCATAGTTAGATATATAATTAGCTTATAATTATCTTCATTTTTCCCTTATATGTAATTGTTTCCTATTCTCATTCCTCATTCTCCCCTCCCCATAATTAACTTACAAAGGTTTAGCTTCAAAGAATCAAATTTGAAATAAGCCATGGTTTTTACTTATTTTGCTTACTATTTTATTGTTTTTAGCTTTCATGTTTATTAAATTCATTCCTTCTAATGTTTTTGAATTCATTTTGTTATTTTCTTAATGTTTAGCAGAGTACCAAATTCCTTTATCTTTGTTTTCTTTCTAAAATAATGAAGCCACCTTAAGTTAATGCATTTTCTTTAATAGAGCTTTTTCTGTGTGCAATTCATTTGGACACAAAATACTCTCCTTTTCAAAGCTTTCCAGATACTTTATCAATTGTTTCTTTATTAACTCTTTAATCCAAGGATAATTTATAAAGTGAATTTCTGATTTGTCAGACACTTTAGTCATCTCCTCACTATTATTTCTACTTTTATTGTTTTGTGATCAGATAGCATGACCAGCAGAGTTTCAAGTCTGATTTTTCATCGTTTTAAAAGGTTTTATTTGCAGGCAAGCACATAACCAATTTTTGGCAATAGATTTTGCAAATAGACTCGCTGTTTCTTTTTGAAGGATGTTAGTGTGCACAGGACTTAGCATGTTAGTGTGAAGGCTGTTCCTGTCTCATCAATCTATTTGATCAAGGTTAGTGGTTGTTTAATGAGACTTATCTGTGTCTCTATTACTGTCGTTTTCATCATGCACCAGATCAACAGTACAATAAAGTGGATACAGGGCAGTTTCCCTGCAATAGCAGTTTTAGGAAGGCCCCTTGCATTTGTCATAGCTCACAACTGTCCTGCACTATGTGCCTTACAGAGCAACTCGTGAGATCCTCACAGAAGCCCATGGCAGGGAACTGCCACTGTTGGAGGGACGTAGGCAAACAGGTTCCATGCAGGGACCCGTTGGTGACTCCCTGGCTTCCAGGGAGACTCTGCTCCTGCTGGAGCTGGTCCACAGCGAGGCCATGTGGGTCTGGACCCTTCATTCGTTGGTCATCACGGTGCCGCTGGCGGCGCTTTGGATGCAGAGTGTGGAGGTCATCACGTCATCATGACACGGACCGTCTAGTATGATGCACTGTCTTGCTCTCTTACAGCTTTTACTCAGTAACTTTTGCATATTAAATATTTTCTGTTTATTTCTCATTTACAAGTGTTTTCTTTTTCTTTTCCTTTCCCTTTCTTTTTCTTTCTTTCTTTCTTTTTCTTTCTTTCTTTCTTTCT
>NC_045452.1:31264269-31280148 GCF_002776525.5 Piliocolobus tephrosceles | reverse complement strand
GAGACGGGGTTTCACCATGTTGGCCAGGCTGGTCTCGAACTCCTGATCTCAGATGATCTGCCCGCCTTGGCCTCCCAAATTGGTGGGATTACAGGCCTGAGCCACCGTGCCCAGCCTACCGGCATTTTCATTAGCAAACTTCTTTGATGTATTCTATTGCTGGTGACACGTTCTCTTTTCATTTTCTGAGTCCATTCCCTTCCTTTGTTTTCTGCACTCTTTCATAAGCTTGCTTTGCTTCTGTGTCTCCAGGGCTCCACGTAGCTTTTCATCAAAACTGAGAGTCCTGCTTGGTACCAGGAGAAGACTGTCCATTCCCATTACTGCGATGGGATTCTATTGTTTTCTGCATTTGTTACCCTTGTTATTCATTTTACTGACTTGTTTTTGCAGGTTTGATCAAATTATTCTCTGTCTACTATAATTTTTCCAGTAGTTACATATTTACTTGAAAACTCAATTGCCATTTCTTCCCTTAGAATTTATGTTATGTTCCCTTTCAGGGGATTTTGTTATTTTTTTTTGCTATTGATTGGAAGCACGTTTCTAACTTTCACCTCTCCATTATGTCCTCGTCCCCTTGTCCCTGTGGGTGGGACATTTACGTGCCTGCGTTTCCCTCCACAACTTTCCTCCCACTAACGAGACATGTCAGACACTTTTTTACTTCTTTCTCCCTCCCTCCCTCAACCTTCTAGATTTTGCTGAGCTTGTTTAAAATATCTTCTATCTAGATCATTATTATAATTTCCATTTTGGTGAGCAATTGCATTTGTATTTATTTAGCTTACAGATCTACTCACATATAAGAAATAACATAGAAACAAGGATATTCACTGCAGCATGATTAGGAAAAGTTAATTACTAGAAACAACCCACATGTCCACCAATAGGGGACTGATGATATAAATTACGGAGCTTTCACGCTATTGAACTCCACAGCTGTAAAACACAGCTAGAAAGCTTTTCATGCACTGCTATAGAAATGTCTTTGTGTTGAATGTTAAGTAAAAAGAGCAAAGCACAGCATATTGTATATAATATGTCACTGTTGTTTTTCATTTGTGAAAAGGGGGCACCTGGCTTTATAGATGCACGTGACTTTGCGTGGGCTTTGGGAAAGACAGATGAGAAGTGAACTGGGTTCTGTGCCTCTGTGGGGAGGAGCCAGTGCTTCTTGCCCTTTCTTGAGCATTTTCCTCCGATGAGGTGAGCAGGTGGTCCCTGCTCTGAAACTTGCTTATTTTTGAATATGCTGCTTTTTGTGCTGACACAGGGCTCTGGGGCTGGATTTCCGGTTCCTGGACACGGTCCCTGTCTCCCTGCAGGTGGGATGTGTTACCTTATGGCCTCCGACTTCTGCTGTGGACCATGAGAAGGGCGGCAACTGTATGATTCTTTTGTTTTTTTCCTTTATTGAGATGGGGTCTCACTCTGTCGCCCAGGCTGGAGTGCGGTGGCACAATCACGGCTCACTGCAGCCTCGGCCTTTCAGGCTCAGGTGATCCTCCTGCTTCAGCCTCCCGAGTAGCTGAAACTACATGCACGCACCACCATGCCCGGCTAATTATTGTATTTTTGCTAGAAACAGGGTCTTAATTTGTTGCCCAGGCTGGTCTGGAACTCCCGGGCTCCTGGGCTCAAGCGATCCTCCTGCCTGGGCCTCCCAAAGTGTTGGGATTACAGGCGCGAGCCACCGCGCCCATCCATTTTTCCTTTCCCTGCCTCACCTGTGGTATTTTCTTTCCCCCTTCCCAAAGTGTGCATTCCTCGTTGTACCCGTATCATTTAGGAATTCCTGGGGGAAAGCATAAGGCCCATCCCTCGCCCCACCTCAGCATCCGGGGCTCTCCTGAGGCCTTCTGTGCCTCGCCCGACCGTAGCTCCAAGTATCAGCTTCTGTTACCGATTCGGGGGCTGCCTCTCTTCCACCTTCTCCCTCGGGGATACGGTGGCTGCGATGCTTGAGCTCCCTGACTTCCCTTCCACGTCCATCATCTTCCACGCAGCTCCTGTGACTCCCGTTTTGTCGGCCTCTGCCTCCAGGTGTGTATAGCCAGGCCCCGCACATCCTCACCTTTACACACAGATTTTTCATTTTGATTTGTGTTGACTTTGAAAGTCACTTCTCCTGAGAAAGTCCTTTCCAGGTGGCCCCTCACTGCCCTCAGAAGCCCTGTCTGGGTTTGCTTTCTCTTCCTGCTGTGGCTGGTGTGTTTCTTTGGTGACTGTGGTCTGGGATTTCCTCCTGCTTATCGGGTGGGTGGCGGGTCTGTTCCCTAGGTGCCTCCTCGCCTCGCCATCTTCAGTCTCAGCCTCAGGTGGCACATCACTTCCCCACCTGCCCCCTTCCCCGGGGCTCCTGGGGGCCAGATATCAAGACACAGTCCCAGGTCTGGTGTAGGCTGCACCTTGGGGGCCATAGGGCCCTGGCGCCTTCAGTTACCTTGGGGTCTGAGGGCTGCCTCCAGACTCCCATCTCAGCCCACCTTGCAGGGGTCCCCAGGACCTGAAACCTTTCTGGACTCGAAGCTCACCAGGCCCAGCAACTCACTGCCCCCCAGAAGCCAGAGGAGACACCAGATGGCACAGAGGTGGGTGCTCCCAGCGTGCCCCCACCCAGCCCCCTATGCTGAGCCTGGTGTCCTGGTGGATGCAGGGCTGAGCCCTCCTGTCTCTGCCTTGCTGCTGTGTCACACTATCATCCCCTGCTATGTGGGGCCCTGGCTGAGTCAGGAAGGGGCCAGATCTCCCCCAGCTAAGGGGTGCCCGGAGCCAGGGTCCTCGTGGTGCTATGCAGGGAGCGCTGCTCCGGGAGGGACTAAGGAGCCAGGCGGGGTCGTTCCGATTCCCAGTCCCTTCCCTGAGCTAAGAAGGCGCTTGAAACGGTCCCCTTGGCCCTGGTCTCACTGCCGCTCTGCCAGAACGCATTTTATTTCTGACCCAGAGCACAGCCCCAAGTCCCTGAACAAAAATCTTCAGTCATGCCAAGTTGATCTTTTATTGTTGCTATTAAACATGTATTAAATACTCTGTGCAGAGCCAGAGCTGGGGAGAGCGGTGATGTGGGATGAGCCAGGCCCAGGCAGTGCAGGCCACGCCCGGGGCTTGTCCCCACAGGGCTCACAGAAGCCCTGGCCTCACGTCTGCAGGGGTTGGAGTCTGCCGGGGGTGAGCAGAAAGAGGGGCTTCGGGGGCCCCGAGCAGAAGGAGAGGCAAGAGTGGAGGGCGGGAGGCGCTGTGGGATCGAGGTACCGACTTGGCAATGAGGATGGAAGGAGGAGCCACCGGGGCCTCGGCGTGTGGGTATGGGGCTGGCTCAGCTGTGGGTACTCAGGGGAGGCACAGGTGCACCCAGGCACACCGAAGGCTGCCGAATGAGGGTGGATTTTTTTTTTTTTTTTTGAGAAGGAGTCTTGCTCTGTCACCCAGGCTGGAGTGCAGTGGCGCGATCTCGGCTCACTGCAAGCTCCGCCTCCCAGGTTCACGCCATTCTCCTGGCTCAGCCTCCGGAGTAGCTGGGACTGCAGGCGCCCGTCACCACCCCCGGCTAGTTTTTTGTATTTTTTAAATAGAGATGGGGTTTCACCGTGTTAGCCAGGATGGTCTCGATCTCCTGACCTCGTGATCCGCCCGTCTTGGCCCCCCAAAGTGCTGGGATTACAGACTTGAGCCACCGCGCCCGGCCTATTTTTTTTTTTTAACAGGCTTTTTATCTTGGAATAATTTTAGATTTACAGAAAGTTTGCAGAGTCCCTGCACCCCTCAGGCAGCTTCCCTGAGGCTCACGTCTTACCTCACCGCTGGGCACTTGGCAAAACCAGGACAGGGATGTGGGCATCACCAGGAGCGGAATTCCAGGCTTCGGGTTCCACAGGCACTTCCACTCATGCTCCATAGAGAGACTTTCAAAAAGAAAGCGAAGTTTAAAACCCCTCGATGTAGGTACAGACCCGCTGGTGCCCCGGGAGCGGCCGCCTGGACCGAGCTCCGGACATCACCCCACCTTCCCTCTTGCTTAATCCCCAGAGGGGCCGTGGGTCCTGCCGCCCCTGCTGCCTCCTTCTGACCCTCCTGTGCCTCCTGCCCCTGAGGCCTCGTGGCCTCGTTCGTCTTCCTGGCCTCTGCATCTGCTAAGCCTGTGACCTCCCAAAACCCGTTCCCAGTGACACCAGGCTGCTCTGCAAAAGCTGCCCGTGCCTTGCTAACCCCACCACGCTGGCTCCTGCATTAGGGATGAAGTCCATCAGTTTCAAGGATCACTCTTTATTGAGCGCCATCTGTATACCAGGCAGTATCCCCAGGACTGTGCTGTGTGATTCACGCAGCCCCTGGGGCAGAGCCAGGGACTCTGCATCCTCTTATCAAGTCCCAGAGCGGTCACACAACTTGCCAGGTGACGTGGTAACACGAGGGTCCAGCTCAGAGCCGGGGCTCCGTCTGTCTGATCCTACCCCTTTCTCAGCGCCCCCTTCCCTTTCCACTGGTGCTGAGCCCTCCTCTGAACTGACAGGTCCTGATTCCTCCATCAGAGGCGGCCAGGTCCTCCCCCACCTCACCTGGGCTTGCCCAGAGCCATCACCGCCTCACAGCCTCAGCTGGGCGTCACCTCCTCCAGGAAGCCTTCCCTAGGCCCGTCTGTTTGGGCCCAGCTCCATCTGTGGCTGAGAGTCAGAGAGGCTGCTACAGCTCTGGGGCAGAACACAGCATGCAGGGCTGGCCACGGGCCCACGACAGACCCACGGGCACGTGGCTGCAGACCCGGCCTCCTGAGCTCCAGCCGGTCAGCCCTGGGACGGCTTGAGTTCACTGCCCGTGTCCACCCCAGGCCAGACCCAGGGTGAGACCTGGCGGCAGAGGAGGCAGCAGCCACCAGGGGGCACTGTTGGCCAGCGTTGGCTGAGCTGCCAGCTTCAGAGCAGCCGGATCAGCTCCGTGGGGTTCATTTGCTGAGAGCGGCTGGAGCCCCTGGCGGAGGGGGCAGAGGGGCCAAGGAGTGAGGAGCTTCCAGAATCACACTGGGCTGGGACTCTCTGGGCTGCAAACAGTCTGGGGGGCTGGCTGTCCGGGAGGCTCACTCAATACACTCCATTCCCAGGCCCTTCCCAGGTCCCACTGTCCTCTGCAAACAGGGTCTGGGGGCACCTCCCGGGCTCCTCCAGTGGGGACCTGGGTGCCGAGGGCCTTGCTCTCCGAGGAGCGGAAGACAGGAGAGCTGGACACCAGGCCTTGCTGCAACGGCTCAGCAAGCCCAGGACGGTCAGCTGCGTGATGGGGTCCCCTGCCCTGCCCGGTGCTGCTTTTATGGAACAGGCTTTCTGGGGACCCCTTGGGGGTGGCATGCAGAGGTGAGACTGGGCTGCACTGCCTGGGCCCCGGGTTGTTCTCCTGCAGCCACGGCCCAGGGAGGTTGCACGGGGCGTGCACTGTGCTGTCTGTGTCCAGGACGGGCTCACTGTTTCCGTGCAGGGAACCATGTTCCCTTCCACTGCTGATGGCCTGCGGTGGGGATGGGGGTTCTGCTTTTCCTTCTGTACGTGCAGGGTTTTTTGGTTTGCATACAATGAATCTGAAGAGCGCAGTGATTAGGTTGAAGTGCTGCCTGCGGCCAGGAGGCAGTGTGGGGCTCCGGGATCCCCTCTCCTAGCTCTGCCCCTCCAGCCTGTGCTTTGCTGGGGCTCGGCCCTGCTGGGCCTTGTGTTCCCCAGCACTGTCCACTTTTCCTTGGGTGTCTTGGCTTCATGCTGTCTCACACGGCCCTTCTTCTACCCAAGCTGCACCTCCCACAGCCCCTAGTTGGTGTTGTCCCCGTCCCTCCTGGGGCCTAACCCCTGCCCCCAGATGGGTGGACTGGCAGAGTCCAGCATCCCTCTGCCCTCCTGTGGCATGGCAAGGTTGGGGTCTCTCCCTGTCCTTGTCCTGGCCTGTGTTCCCTCAGCCCACTTCACCTAGGGCGGCAACAGTGATGCTCAGGCCCAGCCCTGGCCCCTGTCCTGTCCACACAGCACAGTGACCTCTGTGCCACGCCCTGTGTACCCCCAGGTGCACTGTATCCCCGCCCTCCACAGACTGCCGTCTGCAGCCTGGCACAAAGCCGTGGGAGGACACTCGCCGTGGCAGCATTGACCCTTCTCAGGGCCAGCCTGGGCCTGGCGGGCAGGAGGACACATGGGCTGCAGGGAGAGCATTGCCTCTCCCTTGGGTGTCTGGGACCATGTGTGCTTGTGTGTGTGCCTGTGTGCATGCCTATGCACCTGTGTGTGCGCCTGTGTGCTTGTGTGCATCCCTGTGTGCACCTGTGTGCGTGCCTTTGTGCCTCTGTGCGTCCCTGTGTACACCTGTGTGCGTGCCTGTGTGCACCTGTGTGCATGCCTGTGTGCACCTGTGTGGGTGCCTGTGTGCCTATGTGTGTCCCTGTGTGCACCTGTGTGGGTGCCTGTGTGCATGCCTGTGTGCCTGTGTGCACCTGTGTGCATGCCTGTGTGCACCTGTGTGCCTCTGTGCGTCCCTGTGTATACCTGTGTGCGTGCCTGTGTGGGTGCCTGTGCACATTCTCCTGTCCTTCCCGGAGGATCCCAGACCTCGTGAAGATGCACCCGTGTCCTCTGCCCCGGGCCCCTCTTCCCCTCTCCTCCCTCTGTCCCAGGTCTTGGCACACAGCTCAGGTCTCTACAGCGGACCCTGGAGCAGGGGAGCAGCTGCTCCCTACGGTGCCTGCTGTACTGGAGAGCCTGAGGTCAGGGCTGAGCCCTCGCTTTCCTCACTGCCGCCTCCCGGCACCGCCACCCACACTCACCCCGCCTTCCACGGACCCTGTCTCCTGCCCACTTCAGTCCAGCCGCTTCTCCCTCTGCTTTTTTCAGTGAAGCCATCGCATCTGGCCTGGCTGGACCCTCAGACTTCCATTTCTCCCAAAGCTGGAGGGAATTAATTGCTTGTTCCGCCTAGCCTGACTCTTCCCTAATTGCCTGCAGGAGTGATGAGCTTCCCTGGGGACTTCTGTGCCTCTGAGAGGCCCTCCCCAGGATCAGGGTCTGAGTCATCTCATTCCCTTCACGTCCAGACCCGCTGTGGACAGACAGCGCCTAACGAGGCCGCCACCCTGCAGCCCCCAGGCCCGGCAAGCCCCGCCTGCCCATCTCCACCGTCCTCCAGGAGACAGCAAACGGCATCCAATCTGCAGACAGTCACTCTCCATTCACTGCGTTTCCCTCCAGAAATAGACCTCTCAGATGTGCGGGGATCACGAATCCCGGCCTGTTCTGTGTTCCAAGCTGGGCTTCCTTTCCTGGGGTTTTAGAATTACGTGTTTTGCATGGGCTGGTCTGTGGCAGCTTTTACCGCTGTCTGTGGGGGCAAAGTGCTCCCTGCTTCACGGTTCTTACAGTAAACACGCGTGGGTCTCCCTGTGCCGGACGGTAGACACGCCCCATGTGGGTCTCCCGTGTGCCGGATGGTAACATGCATGAGTCTCCCGTGTGCCGGACGGTAAACACGCGTGGGTCTCCCCGTGCCGGATAGTAAACATGCGTGTGTCTCCCATGTACCCGACAGTAAACACACATGGATGTCCCTGTGCCGCACGGTAAACACACGTGGGCCTCCCGTGTGCCGCACGGTAAACACGCGTGGGTCTCCTGTGTGCCGGACAGATGCTTCCGTGCTTCCTGGTTTTATTCTCAAACAACCACCTCAGGAGAAGGCCATGGTCTTCACTTTGCAGGTGATAAGCAGGAGCCCAGGGAAGGCAGACGGCTCCCCCCGGGAAAGAGGAAGACGAAGGCCCAGCCCAGGGTCTCTCTGAATCTGAGGCCTGGGAGCTGCCGGCTCCTCCTGCTCCTCCCGTCGGACAGACTTCTAAAGACCCTGGAGGGCGTCCCTGGCTTCCAGCCAAAGCCCGGAGAGGCCCAGCTCAGCGCTGGCCATGAGGACGAGCTGCAGACTCCAGCCTCAAACCTCCCCTTGCCCCTGCAGGACGGCGGCCTGGGGCAGCCTTGATGATGGGGTACTTTCTAGGCCTCAGCAGCAGCCACCTCCTGGGCAGGGGCTGTCTCCCCACAGTGGGGCAGAGGCTGCCCTCTGCAAGGTACACCCGGCCCAGGGGTTCCCGGAGCCCTCCTGCTGGCTGCTGAGGCAAAGCTGCAGACGCCGCCCCTCCTCCCGAGGTGACTCCGCACTGGTGTCCTGAACTGACGTCTTTCCCACCTCTGGACCTTGCCACGGGGGTCTCTGTCTGCAACGCCTGCCAGCCCCATCACTGGGAGAATTCATATTTATTTTGTCCACACCCACACATCACTTGTATGACATGGGCTCTCACGGAAGCCTGTGGAGATGCTGGGGGCCCACTCTGAGCCTTGAGGGCCTTTTCACTTCCCCAGCGACGCCTGCCTGGCCTGTCCCTCTCTGTGGACATTACGCAGCCCCACGGGGAGGACGCATCCACACACACAGCACGTGTCCACACACAGCACACACACACAGCTAGCACACACAGCACATGTACACACACACAGCACACACACAGCACACACACATGCACACATGCACACACGCAGCTAGCACACACACAGCTAGCACACACATCCACACATAGAACACCTGGCACACACACACATGCACTCATGCACACACGTATTTTGGTTTCTGTTTTGGAGGACGCAGGGGCTTTCCTGGACGAAACCATCTGTTCTGTCATTTGCCTGCTGTGGTTTGCAGCCTGCTCCGGTCATGAGGCTTGACTCCTTCCAGCCCTTTTCTCGGGGGCTGTGTGACCTCAGCAGAACCCTTTGCCCCCTCCAGAGGCTTGGGGGTGTGCATGGCACCCAAAGACGGATGGTGTGGCCCTTGACTGAGAGGAGCCACAAAACACCGTGCCCTCCTGCCGCCTCCCACTTTTCCTCTTTGAGAAAATCCTGGAGGTTGGAGGAGGTGTGTGGAAAGCTGGGGTTGGGCTTCACTCCGGACGGATGCTCTTTGCCTTGCCTGGGTAGGAATAAGACTTCATTTCATCCAGTGGTGAGCTCAGAAACCCCGCCTTGACCCCTCTGGGACTCTTTGATGTTGTAGTAAATGCCACAGAGCTGTGTGCTTCAGATGAAAGTGCCGTGCTGGAGGGGAGTCAATGGCCCGCAGTGCTTCCCACACCCGGGGGAGCCTCTTCCAGCTGACGGCACCTCACTTCAAACACCTCTCAATCGTGGGGTGGGCTCCGCAGCCAGATGACAAATCCTACTGGCAATTCTCATTGGACAATTAATTTGTCTTAGAAGAAGTTTCTCCATCCCACTCCGCCCAGGGTCAGTGATGTTCCAGAAAGGTCTGCCTGCCTGAAGGGCCATGAGCCCTTAGGGGATGGGCATCCCCGCTGCACCTGCCTTCTCCACTACTCCATCGGAGTTGCCCGCGCCACTCCTGTGCTGCCCTGTAAGGTGCTGCAGAAATCCCTTCTCGAAATTTCACTGTCCCTGGAGGAAGCTGGGCCTTTGGTCATTATCAGTCCACAGCTCATGTGCTGGGAAGGAACACGTGGACAACGGTAGCTGGGTGTGGTGGTTGCGGCAGAATGTGGTGGATGGTCTCTGGGAGGCGTCTGGAGAGGAGAGGGCAAGGGACGGAGTGCCCCAGGCCAGGATCTGGAGTTCACAGCTGTGCAGATGCCCCAGGCTCAGGGCCACGGCGGCCCGATACAAACCCAGCAGAGGGGTGAGCTCTGGAGGGCACCCTGTGGGGACTGGCTGGGCCGAACTCCAGAGGCCACCTCTTGGGCAGAGGGTCATGAGTGTCCTTAGTGTTTCCTTCCTTTCAGCCACACATTTTTCTGTTGGAAATTGTGATGGAGAACCAGAGCTTGGAGCTTGGAGCTTGGAGCAGGCTCCCGGCTCAGACAGCACCAGGTGGCCTGGCAGCCTTGTTCCCTCGTCTTGCTCTATATGGACCTGGGAAGTTCTAGGATGGGACCCCGCTTCTCCCGAGGATGCCAACTCAAGGGAACCCCTGAGAAGCTGTGCTGGGCACCCCGGTTGGCCTGGGTCAGGAGGAGCTCTACCCTGAGCCCTGTACTTTAGATCCCCCGGGGCTGAGCTGTCCTGACTGCACCGCCCAGGCCCAGAGAGGCCTCTCTCTACCTCCTGCAGAGGCCTCAGAATGCCCTGGAGGCCAGTGTGAGGAGCCGCGGGCGGTGGAGAAGCTGCCGTGGGCAGTGGAGAAGCTGCTACCAGTGATGGGAAGCTGCCGCCGGTGGTCGAGAAGCTGCTGCCAGTGGTGGAGAAGCTACTGCAGTAGGTTTTGCCAGGCAGCCTGGAACTGGGAGTGAGTGGTTAGGGAATCAGAAGGACTAAAACAAGCTGTGGAAATGGAACTAATGGAATTGAATTGAACCAGACCTGGACATGAGGCTGAGGCAGGTGAGGCGAATGTGGGTTTATGGAGCTGCACTCGGTCGGCAAGCACAGCCTCAGAGCCAGTGGAGAGCCCCCTGCCCCAGGTGTGTCCCCGAGACGGTGAATTCTGTGGATTCTCCGTCGATGTGACTGAACCACACGGTGCCCAGGTGACCGGCAAAATGTTACTTCCAAGCTTGCCTGTGGAGTGGACCGAGTGAAGCCGACGCCTTTCCCAGTGAACGGCACAAACGTGGGGGTTGGGTGGGTTCCCACTCCGCCTACCCCTCAGCTGGGCTGTCTGTCTTCTCCTGCCTACATGTTTCTGGTGCTCAGGCCTTCAGAGTTGGACTGGAATCCACACCATTGCCCCCGGCTCTCAGGCCCCCCTGAAGGACACCTCCAGCTCTCCCAAGTCTCCAGCTCGCAGACAGCACAAGGTGGAACTTCTCCAGCTGCCTGTCTTATAAACTGCTTCCTCGTCACGTCATTCACTGTGCATCGCTCTTGGTTCTGTTTCTTGGGAGAACCTTGACTGTCCTCCCTGCGCCCCCCCCCCCCCCCCCCCGCCCACAAAACAGGACCCATCCCTGCTCTGCTTCCAGCATTTCCTCGCTGCATCCTCTTCTCTTCAAGAAAGGCTCCCAACTCCTGCCTCCTCACGGCCATCCTTCCCTCTCCCCAGGCACCCTCTAACCTGGCCCCTCCCACGGCAGGCTGTGCCTCTTCCTGGAGCCCCCAGTGTCTGTGCAGCTGTGTCCAGAATGCCGGCCCCACACACCCACCCTGGGGAGCCCCCCAGACCTGCACAGGGTCCCGCCCAGCTCTGCAGCCAGCTCGTTCTTCCAGGCTCTGAACTGGAATGCCTGTTGAGCCCTGTTCATCTACAGGCAGCACATAGACGTTACCACCACAGTGAGCGCACAGTCACTCCCCATCCACAGCCTGGCATGGGGCTGGGGCATCTCGGAGCCTGGAGCCCACAGCCAGGGCCTGGACACAGCCTTCGCAGGCAGCCTTGGGGAGAACACGGACTTTTACTTTTGCGAAGTCATGTGTTGAGAAAACAGTTCACAATCGTGAAGCTAGAAGTGGTTCCTTCGAAGCCAGTCTGGGGAGCCCGGTGTCTTTGGCGTTCTGGGATTGGGTTGGTTTCTCGGCCTCTGCGGCTCCCCTGCTGCTTTGCCTTCTCTCCAGGGGGTGCCTGGGAGGCTCTGGGGGACCAGGGATGCCTCGGTCAGGCCCTCCACACTCACGGCTTCTGCACTTGGTTCCACACCAGGCTTGAGGATTCCTGGGCAGAAAGGAGCCCAGCCTGTGGGAAGCTGCAGAGCCCCGTGCTCCCCACCTCGCCCTCGTCACCCTTGGGGTCTCCCATGTGGCCTTCAGGGGAGGGTGTCCCCATCAGAAGCTCACATTGCTCCGGAAAGGCCTGGATGAGCTGGTCTTCTGCACTCACACTATTGGTCGCCAAGCCCAGCAAGCAAGGATCCCTCCCGTAATGAGTCCCTACCGATGCCAGGGCCAGGCAGGGAAGTGGGGAGCCTGGTGCCTGGAGGGTCGGATTAAAGGCCTCTTTCTACAGGATCTCACTCCGTCTTTAGCCCCTAACAGGGAATCTGCTGGGAGAAGCTCTCTTAGCAAAATGCCTCCCGAGTCCACGTCTCCTCTCCTAACACATACAGCCGTGTAATTTGGAACTTCATTTATTTCAACCAATTTCTGTTCCTTCTCCATCTAGTGCTGTGAAATTAACAGGAAAAAGTTACAGATTGCTGGAGGACAGAGGCCTCTACCCGTGGGTGCGCTGGCTTATGAGGATTTGATAGGCTGATGACATTAAAAATAGAAAAGACAAGGCTCTAGGTGGACCAGGAGTCTTCAAACTTTAATGAGCTTCAGGCCAGACCTAGCAGTCAGAGGAGAGGACAGGGGCCGGCTGGGACCGTGAAAGCCCGGCTGTCCGGCAGGAGCAGGCCACACCTGCTGGCCCCAAGGCCCTCTGGCCTGTGCTGCTGTCCATGACAGACCCCACCCCTCCCGTCACCCCGTGTGGCACCTGGATCCAGGACACACTCACCTGCGTTCATCTTAGTGCCTAACGGAGTCCCCGGCATGTGCTGGGAAGATGACATTTGTGTTTTATAATTAATCAATTAATGAAACACCTGAAAAATTCATAGAAATAAGTCAGTGGAGCTGTTAAGAAAGCACTGAAATTCCTTGGAAAAGCCCCAAGAGAGCGTGTTTAAGGGGACTTTGCCCTACCATGGAGGTCCTGCCTTCTGGGTGCAGAAGGACCACCAGAGCCCGGGGCGTGTGGCCTTCCTCTTGGGGTCTCACAGCCTGGGCCCTGGAGCTGTGGCTGCCAGGAGGGTGCCTGGGAGGACAGAGGCTCCGTGCACCCCGGCTGCTCTGCTGTGCAGGATCCATCCCAGGACGGTCCAGCCAGGACGCCTCGGTCGGCCGCTCCACCTTCAGGGCAAGCTCGTGGGGTGGCTTAGGACGGGCAGCAACACGAAAGACCCTGCGGCTGCTGAGCTGAGATGCTGGTTGTCCTGCTGAAGTCACTTCTGCGGTTAAAGGCCTCAGGGGCTCTCCCACCCACAGACATGATGTACTCCTCTCAGCCAGGCAGACAAGGACCTCACAGCGTAGCCCACCTGCTCCGCCGTCTCCCGCTCAGTCTTGCCTTCTTGTAGACCAGCAGCCGGAACCGCTGGACGCTTGCTGTGTGTCCGTGAGGCTGTGTCTTATCTCTCCTCCATCCTTGCTTCTGTCTGAAACGTCCTTGCCGCCTTGCCCCTTAGCCCAGCTGGCTGGGTGCCATGACACCTCCTGGCCGTGCCCCTGACATTGTGGGCACAGCTGCCCCAGGGTGCCATCCACACTGGACAGTCACCGTTCCTGTTCAGCCCGGCCTTCTCCTGCCTCTGACTTGGACTCTGGCATGTGCCACTCCATCGGCTCTCCTGGGTCTCCACCTTGCTTACTGCGGATCTGGGGACTTCTCTGCTTTCATAGTTTCAGGAGCCAATTCCTTCTAATAAATCTGCTTATAGACCTAAATCGACATCATCTGTGTTTCCTATCGGTCTGTTTCTCTGGGGAACACTGACTGCTCTGCAGTGCTGTGAGCTGTTGCCTGGGCATCTAGGGAGAGATTGTGGGAGACGGGCAGGTACCTGAGTTGGATCCCATGGGAGACGCCAACTGGAGACACGGGGGCGGGGGTGCGGCTCAGTGGGAATTGGAAGAGGAGCGTGCTGGGGCTTGCTGACGTCATTCAGGGAGGGAGCCTGGCTGGAGGAACATGCCCACCTGGCTCCACAGTCCTAGAGCTGGGCAAGGTGGAGGCAGACAGCCTGAGGGTGACTTTGTGCCCTGTTTTCTCTGCAGGGGAGGAAGTGGTACTCAAGGGCAAAATCGAGACCAGGCGATGTTGAAAGGTACGGGGATATCTCCAGGAGCTCAGGGACCATCTGTCTCTTATGTGTGCAAGCCTGGGCCACAGATACCCTAGACAGGTAAGCACCTGGGCTGAGTAATGCAGCTGCGTGCACCTGAGGGTCTGGAGAAAGGGCCCATGGATGCCATTTCTGAGCAAGACCCCATAGGAGGCCGAATGCAACAGCAACGCCAAAGGTGGGTCCTGCTTGGCCACCCTGGGTCCAGAGGAGGTGCAGTAAGCTTGATGGCAGTGCCCAAGTGATACGTCCACATCCTAACCCCTGGAACTAGGGAAGGTGACCTTTTTGGAAACAGGGTCTTTGCAGATGGATTAAGGTAAGAATCTTGAGATGAGATCATCCTGCATTATCCACATGGGCCTAAATCCAATGACAAGTGTCCTCATTACAGACACACAGAGGAGAAGACACCAACACCAGGAAGTAGGCTGTGTAGGGCTGGAGGCAGAGACTGGAGCGATGCAGCCACAGGCCAGGGGATGCCTGGAGCCCCCAGAAGCTGGTGGAGGCAGGAAAGATCCTCCCCTAGAGCTTTGGGGGAAAGCAAGGCTTTACTGACAAGGTTAGCCTCTGGCCCCCAGGCCCATGAGAATAAATTTCAGTTGTTGTGGCCGCCCAGTCTGTGGTGTTTTGCTCCAGCAGCCCGAGGAAACTCACACAGGAGGGAAGGATCTTGAAAGAGAAGTGAAGATTCCAGTGGAAACTGAGCAGCTTTGCCCTCCTCCCCTGCACAGGCCAAGTGTGCAAGTTTCAGAGGCAGGGCGGGGGATAATCAAGGCCAAAGCATAGCAGGGTAGGTGCTGGGGTGGAAGGCACTGCTCCCTCCGGGACGTGCCGGGGCAGCCCTTGTCCTCTGGTCCTGTCCCTGCACCGTGCGTTGGCCCTCCCTGCCTCTGCGAGCCCAAACCAGGCAATGCCAAGCTCTCCAGTCCCGCTGTGCCGAATGTACGAACAGATTCAGAGCATGTCAGGGAGCGGACGGCTTCTCACTGAGGAGAGGAGTGGGCTGCGCTCACGTGCAGTGCTTTGCTTCTGGGCTGGATAACTCCTGTTTTAGTGTTTGCTTCCTGTATCTCCTCATCCTCATCCCAGAAGGAAACCAGCCAAGTCTCAGGGATTTCTGCTAAGGGTAGAGTAAGGAGGGAAAAATAAGCCTATAATGAAAATAAAAGAAAGAGTGGGACATCCCTGAAAAGGCAGATGGAAGGAAGGAGTCTGAGGGTCTCCTGAGCGTGAGGGCTGCCTCCTGCTCCTGGACACTGCGCCTGGCTCCGTGGTGCGCTCAGGGGCCCTGGGATTTCAGACTGGGATTCTGGGATTTCCCAGAGATGCAGTGCCCCAGGGGGTCAAGGACCAGCTAAGCTCTGAGGCAGGGAGGCACCACCGAGAAGAGGCCCTGATAATACCTCTGTCCCAGATAATATCAGGGAGTGAATAAGGAGGAGGAAAACTAACAGCAGGATACCTGCATGTCCGAGTTCAAGCCTGATTTTAGAAATAAACAGACCTAAAATGCAAAGGAAAACAGCCTCTGCCTGGAAGCAGAATCTTCGTTTTAGGGCCAGAGGAAAGCAGGTCTGTTTAATAACAACTGGTTTTGTCAGGGCCACGCAGGAGAGAGACCATCCACTTCTCATAGTGAGAGCTGAGCCCAGCCACAGCCGCCCACCTCCCCTCCAGTGAGCGCGACGTCACCGTTCCAAGGAGAACTCGCCCAGGAAGACGGAGTTCCAAATGACTTTATTCTTCATTTCAGGGACTGGCTGAAAATCCATTTATCTCAGCAATAGACTGCTCGGCTGGTCCTCATCGGAACAAGTGGCCCCATCTCAGAACAGTCGGCAGATCTCTCAGCTGGCCTTGTCGAACAACTGCTCATTGCTGAAAGCTCATTTGAAAGCCTTGGTGTCCACACATCCTAAATTATTATCATGCGAACTTTGACCCATTCCGGTTACCCCTCCCCACCAGACACACACACTCTGAAAGGCGCCGCTGGGGCGGCCCCCAGCCTTTACAAACCCCCC
>NC_045452.1:31250963-31264259 GCF_002776525.5 Piliocolobus tephrosceles | reverse complement strand
GCAGGCACCCTCTTCACTGCAGTGTTGCAATCAGCTCAGCTTTGTTAGAAAACTAGGTCACTTTGCTGGGCCCTTTGGGCAGTGAGCAGGCAGCAACAGTTTGAACAGAGAAACCAATCTGACTTGAAGAAAAATAGTTTGCTTGGATGCCACCACCCAGGATGGCAAGAGTAATCCATGAGGAGGGTCACCTAGAGCTTCACACCCTTCCACGCAGCCGGACACTCAGGCTGGAGAGTGCAGCATAGCCGCCTGCCCGTCATCCGGTATCCTGAGTGGCAGAAAGTCAGGACTGAAGGCTGCTCAGGTGTGATCTGGGCCACTACAAGACTGGGGGGCCTTACTCACTTTTAATTTTTTTTCAAATAAACTTTTAATTTTAAAATAGTTTGGGTTTACAGAGAAGTAAAGAAAGCATAGAGTTCCCATACAGCTCACACTCAGGCTCCACCATCACCATCTTCTGTGACTATGGTACAGTTGTTAGAATCAACAGACCGAGGGTGATGTGTGATTATTAACTAAAGTCCATGGTGATGCATCTGTCCATAGTCTTCACTGATTGTCCCTTTTCTGTCTCAGGATCCCGTCCAGGATCCCACGTGACATTTAGTCGTCACGCCTCCTGAGGCTCCTTTTGGCCATAACAGTTTCTCAGACTTTCCTCGGTGTTGCAACCTTGACAGTTTTGATGACCTTGACAGTTTTGATGACCTCGACAGTTTGCAGCAGGACTGCTCAGGTGTTTTGCAGAACGTCTCTCCATTGTGATCTGTCTGTTTTTCTAGATGGGGGTTGTGGGTTATCAGGAGGTGAAGGGCTATTTCCATTGCATCCTTTCAAGGATACAGGATGGCTTCTCACTGTTGGCATTGACCTTGGCCGCCTGGCCGAAGTGTCTGCTGGGCTCCTCCATGGTGAAGAGTCTCCTTCTTTGCCCTGATTTATACTCTACTCTTTGAAAGAAAATCACTACGTGGAGCCCACGTCAAGGGGCAGGGAAATCCCCTTGAAAACACTAGGAGATGGACGGATTCCAGGTATTTAAGAAATCTCCATCCAAGCATTAGCTGAGCACAGAGCTGATCTAATACGACAATATTATTACCCTTCTTGGTTCAGGTTTTTCCGGCTTTGGGCATTGCCTGTTTTTCACTGGCTTCCATGTCCCTTTGACATACCTCAATCGTTTTGCTTCTTGAGGCTTCCTTACTTTTTGGCACCGCACGATGCTGCTGGCTCACCCTTCTCGATTTCCCACCCCAGTTTTTGAATCTGCTGTTTTTCCGAGGAACCCTGAGTCCTCCGAGAAGTGGTGTTAGAAACCAAGGCCTGGATGCTGGGGGTGCTCACGGCTCCTGGGGTGCTGATGTGTTTAGTCTTTTGTAGGAACAGAGCTTGGAAGTATGTGTGTACATACTGGGTATATACATGCATCTATAAACAGCTCTGCATGTAACTATATGGATTTCTAGCAAGCCCAACATGAGTTCATGCTGGTGTCTGCAGCCCTAACCCATGACCTCATGGATCATTTAGCCTCATGCTGTTGTTGATCTTTAACTCCTACTCCAACAGCAAGAAATCCAGCTCCCCCCAGCCCCCATCCATCGTACTCATTTGTTCTGACTCAGCAGCAGACAAAAATGGCCTCAGAACTATTAACTCACACCTCCGTGAACAACAACGCTCACATTACGACTTTTGAATAGCAGGTACACGATGGCAAAATGAATAAATGAATCATTTGGGATTTGGGAAGGATTTTTTTAAGGACGTTCTTCTACTTGATGCTCCAAATTTGAATAGGGAAAATTGCAATTGGCACATCACAATAATTTTTTGTAGCATTTTGCATGTGACGTGTGCTCACCTCTGTGATAATGAAGCAAGAACAAAAGCCGGGTGCAGACGAGTCCTCGGAGCATCAGGCGTCCAGGAAGGCCCCAGGCTCAGCACCTTATTCCTGGACATGTTTACATTTTGCACTAAATTACTCTAGAGCTGTAAGGTGCTGAGTGCCGTTTTTATAAGAAAGTAAAACGGATGGAAATCTGCCAAAATCAGCTGGGATTTCTGTTTGAAGAAACGGGGGGACTCTCCGAAGATAAAAGAAAATGGACTGTGACCAAAATGTGTTAAATCTGATCTGATTTTGTCTTTACAAGAAGCGTATTTTGCGGCCTGGTGTGCGATGGTGAAAATGACACAAGCAGGGGTTTTGCTGCGGTGAATCCAGGGTGGTAATTTCCAGGCTGTAATAAGAGGTATATTTCTCAGATGGCCCCCGCTGCCTACCTGGGCTTATTTCTGACAGTGTTCAACTCTTTAAAGAAGGAGCTGGTTGGTAAAATATACTGCAACACAGGCCCTTTGGTTTCTAAGCAATCAGAATTCTTCCATAAAATGCCTGAGAAGAGCTCGCTGACACACACATATGAACACACACGTGCCACATGCACACACAGGCATGCACATGTACTCACACACAACCCCTGGTAACCAAAAAGTGACCGAGGCAGATCTCAGCCAATCTAGAGGTTTATTTTTGCCAAGGTCAAAGACATGCACAGGAAAAAGAAACACAAGTTACGGTGGGATCTGTGGCTATGCTTTTGGGAACTTCTGTTTTTTTTTTTTCTTTTGAGATGGAGTTTTGCTCTTGTCACCCAGGCTGGAGTGCAGTGGCACGATCTCAGCTCTCTGCAACCTCTGCCTCCCGGGTTCAAGCAGTTCTCTTGCCTCAGCCTCCCAAGTAGCTAGGATTCCAGGCGCCCGCCACCACACCCGGCTAACTTTTTGTATATTTAGTAGAGACAGAGTTTCGCTACGTTACCTAGGCTGGTCTCAAACTCCTGAGCTCAGGCGATCCGCCCGCCTCAGCCTCCCAAAGTGCTGGGATTACAGGTGTGAGTCACAGCACTGGGCCAGAATTTCAATATTTAAAGGGGGAAAAGTGAGCAGAAGGCAAAGGAGGAAAGGAACAAAAGGGGTGGGGTAGACAGGCGGTGAGGCAAGCGGCCACACTCCTCCGAGGCTTTGCTAACTGCTTAGTGAAGCTACTTTGCACGTAAGCCCAAGTAAACCTGTGACGTGACAGCTGTCTGGGAACAAAAGGAAGGCAGGTTGTTTCTTTCATGACTCAGTTCCCAACCTTCACTTTCCCTTCGGCACAGTGAATTTGGGGTCCTGAGATCCTGCTTTTTTCCTTTGGCCCCCTCTCTAAGGAAAGCATGCCTGTGGACAGCAGCCAGAGTGGCCGTAGCCCCTCCCTCGTGCTCCCTAAGGTGCTCCCTAAGGCTCCGGAAGCTTGGCCCGGTCCCCGAGAGAAGACCAGGAATGAGTAAAGCTGACGTTTCCGTCACTGAGTCTGTCGGAGGCTAAAGTCAAAGAGAAGCTGAAGTACAGGCAGTGGTACCACAGCCTGACGCTCCTGAGCCTGTGACCCAACTTCGGGCTGCACCGTCATCTTGGCTGCTGTGTGTGCGGTGGGTGGTGTTGAGGGGCTGCACGGAGTGCCTCCCGCCAGGGTCTGGTGGTCTGTGGGGGAGGCTGCATGCTTCGCCAGATGTGTGTCTAGACATCCTCTTTCCATCCTCTGTTCAAAGCGACCCACAAGAGCTGCTTCTCAGACAGAACAACCCGCTCTGGAGCCGGGGGGACGAGCCCATCCCCATTCTCTGAGCCCAACACACACAGCACGGAGGGGTTGTATGAGATGCAAATGCTCCGACCTCCTAGATGCAGTGAGTCAGAAGTGGTGGATTAGGCCCAGTGACCTGTGCTCCAATCTGCAGGTGGTTCTCATGGATGGGGAAGTCTGAGAACCACTGGGTGGGAGACTCACACGCCCCTGGCCCTCCAGGGGCCCCTGGCACAGGGAGTCAGCTGGGGGTGGGGTGGGGCCAGTGCAACTGGGTCTTGTGATAGACAAAGTGTTTGTGCCCTGCCCCCCGATTTATATGTTGAAGCCCTAACTCCCAAAGCAATGGTATTAGGACCTTGGAGAGGTAATTAGGGCCAATGAGGACATGACGGTGGTTCCCAGGGTAGGGTTAGCACCCTTCATGGAGTGGGGTGAGAGTGGCTTCTCACTCTCTGCCCCATGAGGGCACCGTGAGGTGGCACCTTCTAGGAGCCAGGAAGCCGGCTCCCACCAGATACCGCACCTGCCCGTGCCTTGATCTTAGCCTTCCAGCCTCAGGATGTAAAGAATTAACATTTCTGATTAAACCAACCAGTGATGTTTTACTGTAGCTCAAGCTGACAAGACAGGTCGTGAACAGCAGTGAGCCCTGCTGGCAGTGAAGCTGCATGGGAGAGGTGCTGGGAGCGGGTGAGCATGGAGAACCAAATTCTCAGAGTCCAGAACCTCCGAGCGTCGTCCAAGGTGGGTCAGCTGTGCCTCTACCTCACCTCTTCCTTGAATATCACCTTGGAGACCCAGGCTCCCCTGGAGCAGCCAGGCGGGATGGTCCACCCTTGGCCACAGAAGAGCCCAGAGAGGCAGCTGAATTCACCCATAAGGATGATGCCATGTGCCCCTGGGCCTGAGCCCATCTGCTCTTGCAGAGAGAAGGAGGACATGCAGGTGGCATTACTGGGCTCTGGAATACAGTCTGCGTCCCCTCCCGAGACCCCCTCCCCATATGCCGACCATCCCTGGGGCGTTTGAATCTATGCCCCACCCCCTCCCTGCATACAGTCTGCATCCCCTCCTGAGACCCCCTCCCCATATGCCGACCATCCCTGGGCTGTTTGAATCTATGCCCCACCTCTCCGCATCTCTGTCTCCTCCTGAGTACGCTCTCACGTCTCTCCCCACAGTTATTCCAAAGCCTGTTTCCTCTTATTTCCCAAAGGCTCCCTTGAAATCAACTTTCTTCACTTACCAAATCGGCGGAGACAGAGAGAAAATGTATTTTTCTTCCCCATTTGAACTGCTGCTCCTGTAGATGCATGCCTCAATCTCTGGTCCTGTGCGTCCGGTCAGATTTCGGAGGAGCCTGTGGAGGGGAGAGGTCACAGCACCTGAGTTCGGCAGCGTGACCCTGGCACCAGGGAGGAGTCTCGTCCGCCCCTGGCTTTAGCTGGATCTGCCTGCCCCTGAGGGCTGGAGAAAGATGGGATCCACATTTAATGAGATGATTAACAGGGTTTCAAACATGAGGCCCTGATATCTGCAATGTCCTGATGGAGTCTTCTGGAATTAGCAATGTCTAGGAGTTACAGGTGGGGAATTCACCCTGTACCAAGGTCCAGGAGAGGAAGCCCAGAGCCAGCCCTGCAGCCTGAGACAGAAGATGACGGAGAGGGGAAAATAGCCTCTGGATCACCCAACGTTAGCTCAGATCGTTCACAATAAAAGCAAACAAACAAAACGCAAAAGCTCCTGCGAAGTACCTAATGTCCACATATCAGAATTGGGTCTATAAATTACCTATGTTGATTCTATGCAACCTTGAAAAAGAATGAGATAAGGAATAATCCGCAAGATACACTGTGAAGTGAAAGAAAAATTAGTGCATAGAATAGCAGGGTTGTGGCAACCATTGATGTAAAATCGCATAAAAATCTGTGGCTGCCGCCTAAATGCACCACCAGCTTAGCCACTTAAAACAACGCAAACGCCTTCTCTGACAGTTCTGTGGTCACAAGTCCAGCGTGGGTCTCCCTGGCTGATGTCGTGTGGGCGGGGCCGGGTCTTTTCCCGGACACTCTGCAGGTGCCCCTATCCATGCCTTCCCGCCCTCTGAGCTCCGGGAGCTTCCTGAGGCCCAGAATGGTGGGTCCAGTTCTGCCACATCACAGCACTCTGGCCTCCTCTTCTGCTTCCCTCTTCCACTTCATAAAATAGAGTTTATTTTTTAGAGCAGTTGTAGGTTCATGTGAAATTGAGTGGAAGGCACAGGGAGTTTCTGCATGCTCCCTGTGCACCCAGGCTCCCCGCTATGGCCGTTCCACACTGTGTGTGCATTTGCCAGGATCCCGGAGCGGATGACCCTGAGCATCGTTATTGCCTACAGGAGTGATGTGCATTCTGTGGACTTGGACAAAGCTATCATGGCAGGTATTCCCCGTTAGACTATCATACAGAGTTTCCCCTGTCCTAAAAAATCCTCCTTACATTGATTCATCCCTTCCTCCCTTCTCATCCCTGGAAACCCCTGATCTTTTTATTATCACCAGAGTTTTGTGTTTTCCAGAATGTCATATGGTTGGAATTGTACAGTATGGAACCTTTTTAGACTGGTTTCTTTCACTCAGTAATATGCATTTAAGCTCCCTCCATGTCTTTTCAGGGCTTGATCGCACAGGTTTTCAGCCCTGGTTGGTGCGCCAGGATGATGGTCTGAAGGCACCAGTTCACTTCATTCTCCTGCTGAGGGGCATCCTGGTTGCTTCCAAGTTTTGGTGATTATGAATAAAGCTGCTATGAACATGCCTGTGTGGGTTTACATGTGGATACAGGTCTTCAGTCCCTTTGGGTAAATGTCAAGGAGTGTGATTGCTGGATCCGATGTTAAGAGTCTGTTGAGTTTTATAAACTATCTTCCAAAGTCGCTTCACCATTCTGCACTCCTACCAGCAATGAACGAGGGTTTCTAGCCCCACGTCTGCAGCATTCAGGGTCAGTGTTTTAGATTTGGGGAGTTCTAATAGGCGTGTAGTGGGGGGTTCATGGTCATTTTACTTTGCATTTCCATCGTGACACGGACTTCCGGACTTCCAGCCCGGGGATGCATGTACACACAGAGTCTTCTAGAAGCAGGAATGCGTCATGATTATCTTCCAACCATAGAGTGCTCTGCTCCAGCCAGGGCTCTCATTTGATTTTCCCGTGAACACACAGGTCCTTTACGTGGCAGAGCGCCTCACGTTGGCTCCGGGCAGCGGGGCCCACAGGGACCTGATTTTCTCGCTGCCCCTGCACCGGTCGCTGAGCTGAGGTCTTCTCCGGATAGATTTGCTGCTGCTTTGATCTGGTGCCTGCTTGGTGTTCGTCCTGGGACTCATTTTCTCTCATTTAAAGGTGGAATCTGTAGGTTGGGGGGAAGATAGAGCAAGACCTAGGATGGAGGAGATGTCCAACCTGGCCTCCTCTGCCCACCAGGAGCGTCTCCTCACAGCCCCATGCCCTCCCTCCCGTTCCTGCCTCTTCCCTCCCTAGTGACCTGTACGTTCCTCTGGGGGCCGACACTGGCTGGTTCACTTCGCCTGCCCCCCACACCCTTAGTTCAAACACAGCACAGCCTCCTGGAGAGTATCTGCTAAGTAAAAGTCAGGTGACATTTCATCCCTGGTTCCCGCAGTGCGCCCACCCGCCTCTGGAAGGCCAGCCACTGCTGGCAGGATGTGATTCTCAATTACGTGGTTAGATCAAGCTATTAAGAAGCTGAGATTGAAACTCTTGTTGTAACGAGCACACCGGCTGACTCATCATGGACAGGGCTGATGCGTGTCCTCATGGCCAAGGTTGCACAGGATCAGCCAGCGGCTGGGGCAGGGCCTCTGTGTCTCCTGGAGAACTCGGCCCCAGGCACCGGGACCTGGCGGGGGATGACGGACCACGGGTCAGACAGGAACTGGAAGATGCTTGCCTCTTGCTTGAGGACGAGACTAGTGAGAACCGGAGTTACAGTGAGGACGGAAAACAGCCAAGCTCAGACTGGAAAATGAACTTCCCTTCTTGCTTGTTCAAGACTTCCACCTCCATCCCTGCCTGGCCCCAATACAGCTGTGAAAGATGCAGCCATGGCAGAATTCATCATCCTGATGTATCCAGGTTCTCCAGAGAGCAGACCCAGGTGGACATTTATATAAAAGGGAAATAAATTCAAGGAATTTGCTTTGTTCATGGTGAGGGCTAGCAGGTCCAAACCCTGCAGGGGAGGCTGGAAACTCAGGCAGGAGCTGCTGCTGCAGTTTCCTCTGGAGGCAGAATTTCTTCTTCTCTGGGAAACTTCAGTTTTTGCTCTTCAGACCTTCCACTGATTGGGTGAGGCCCACCACATAAATAGAAGTTTATCTACTTAAAGTCAAGTAACTGGAGATACTAACCACATCTACCCAATACCTTCACATTGGCACCAAGACTCATGTTTGATTCAAAAACTGGCTGTCCCAGCCTAACTGAGGTGACGTATAAACCTGACCATTACGCCCAACCTATAGATGAAAAAACCAAGGCCCAGAAAGGGTAAGTGGATTTTCTAAAATCACACAGCTAGAATTGAATGTTGGAATGACAGCCAGGGAGCCGGTATCATGTTGGCTGTTATTTCTTCCTGTTTCTCAGACCTTAGAAATGGGATCCTCAGGACTCAGGCCACCGCTTCTCTATCTCTCCTTTATCGGTGCTGTTTCCTGCTGTCTCACGGATTTGAACTCCGTCCAGACGCTGGCCACCCCTGAGTCTCTGCCTCCAGCCCTGAGCTTTTCAGGCTCCTCCATCCGGCTGCCTCCTGCTTGAACCCCTTAGGGGTCTTTTGGGCATCTTACCCTTAACTCGTCAGCACCCGAGAGAGGACACTGGACATTCTCTTCCCCACAAACCTCCACCACCTTTGTTCATATGCTGACTCCATCCTTCAGGTGCCTAGAAAGCAAGGGTTCCTCTCACAGCGCATGCACAGTCCCTCTGCAAATCTGGAGGGCTTGTCCTTCAGATTTTACCTAGATCTGAACCCTTCTCACTGTCTTTCTGGCCACCACCGTGGCCCAGCCACTGTCCTCTGCAGTCGGGTTTTTGTCATGACTTTCTAAGCGTCTCTCTGCTTCCACTCCTGCTGTGCGTTTAGGGTCCTCTCTGCAGAGCCGCCAGGTAAAACCTTTTGAGTAGTTCTGACTCATCACTCCTCTTACCAAACCCTGCTTGGCTCTGAATTTCTTTCAGAGTGAAATAAGTTTCTTTACAATGAGTAAGAGGCTCCTAGGTGCCCGGTTCCTTCTCTACTTTCAGCCTCATTGCCTCCCCTCACTCAATCTGTTCCGTCCTAACAGTGGCCTTCCTTGTCCCTCTGACCACCAAGCCCACCCTGGCCCCAGGGCCTCCGAACTCCCACCCCACGAGGCTCCAGTGCTCAGCTCCCTCCGGTCTAATGCACAAAGCCGTGAGCTCTGCAAAGTTTTAACCTGCCCTCTTCTCACGCCCCTTTCTGCAGCTTTCTGGTTGACTTGAAGATCAACAGCCTGCCATCGCTGTGAGCCCAGCAGCCCAGCACTCACAGGCAGGAGAAGCACAGGGCTGGAGCCCCTTCCAAGCCTCACCTGCAGAAAAGTGTCATGACTTGACCTGTCCGGCAGTTTCTAGAGGACCTCACTTACAAGGGTGTTTTTATTTGACCTGACTCAGAACTCACACAATACAAAAAGCCTTCTCCCTGGAGGTGTTTGTTGAGAATTACTGGAGGAAATTGTTAAACTTTGCACCTACCTGAGGCGGTGGATGAGAGTTGACACAAACATAGGCTAACAAAGTGTTTCAAAGGAAAATCTGGGGAATGAGATGTTCTCTGCAGTTCGGAAAATCTCTGACACATTCTTGGGAATCTAGAAAGCTATCTGCACATATAGAGCTATGTGGAAAGATCTCAGAAGATCTGAGAAGTTGTCCTTAAGCTTCCACCCTAGATGACCTTGAGGTTATGCACACACAGGAAGTGAAGCTACACAGTTGTACACTTGCTGAGTGTGGTGGGCACACCCCTCATGCACACAGAACCCCTTCCAAACAGACTGGGAGACTGACAGATTCCAGGTGTTTCAGACATCTCCATCCAATCACTAGTGGGCCACAGAGCTAACAAGCAGAGACGTTAGTGGCCAAACGTGACAGAGAAGACAGACTTCACAGAACTAGTTAACAAGAGTCCCCGAACAAACAACAACGATGACAACAAAAGCAAAAACAAAAAGCAAGAGTGACATGCCCTGGGAAAGGGTAGGAATCTGATTTCCAGAGCTGCCACATGGTAGTATTTAAAATGTTCAGTTTTCAACAAAATCTCTGTGGCATATAAAGCAACAAAAAATTGTGGTTTTATACATATAAGAGAAGCAATCAGTTAAAACCATCCCTGAGAAAGCCCAGACGTTGGACTTAGTGAACAAAGACTTAAAATCACCTAATTTTAAATATGTGTAAACAACAAAAGGAAACCATGTCTAAAAACTGAAGAAAAGTATGAGAACCACATCTCACCAATGAGGCAATATCAGTAAAGATATAGAAGCTATAAAAAAATAAATTTCTGGAATTCAAAAATGCAATACCCCAAGTGCAAATTCACGAGAGGAACTCAACAGTGGGTTGGAATAGGCAGGAGAAAGACCTAACAAGCTTGAAGGTGGGACAATTGAGACTGTTCAATCTGAGAAGCGAGAAAAAAAAGAATAAAAAAATGAGCAGAGACTCAGAGACCTGTGGCATGTCATTAAATATACTCACACATGCATGACAAGAGGTCCCAAAGGACAAGAGAAAGAGATCAATGATTGGAAAAAAAGGTTTAAAAATAATTCCTGAAAACTTTTCAAATTTGATGGAGAAAACATTAGTCTATAGAACCAAGAAGCTTAGACAGTTTCAAGTTGGACAGACTCCAAAACACATAGACAGGCTGTACTCAAACTATCAAAATTCAAGAGAGAATCTTGAAGACAGCAGGAGAGAAGTGACAGAAGTGTAATGGATTCTCAGTAAGATCAACTGCTCATTTCTCATCAGAAACCATGGAGACTGGAAGGCAATGGGATGAAATTTCAAGTGATCTAGGCTGGGTGCAGTGGCTCACGCCTGTCATCCCAGCACTTTGGGAGGCCAAGGCAGGCAGATCACCTGAGGTCAGGAGTTCAAGACCAGCCTGGCCAACATGGTGAAACCCTGTCTCTACTAAAAATACAAAAATTAGTCAGGCATTGTGGTGGGCATCTGTAATCCCAGCTACTCAAGAGGCTGAGGCAGGAGATTTTCTTGAACCCAGGAGGTGGAGGTTGCAGTGAGCCGAGATCATACCACTGCACTCCAGCCTGGGTGACAGACCAAGACTTCATCTCGGAAAAAAAAAAAAAAAAAAGAAAAGAAAGAAATTTCAAGTGAGCTAGACTAGCCCAATCAATCCTGACAAAGAAAAACAAAGCTGGAGGGTTCCGACTTCCCAGGATCAAAATTCCCTGCAGAGCTACAGTTACGAACGCGGAGAGTCACCAAACTGTACACTTTTTTAAACGGGGTGAATTTTATGGTATCTGAATTATGTATTGGAGAAACTTAAGCCAGTCAACATTGCTGATGTCTTCACGTGTGAGCAGTACCATGGCTGTGCACGCGAAGATTGAGCCTCCTTACAATGAGTCACTTTACATCTCTGGCGAGTGTGTGTCTTGGTGTGGAGACACGCTGGCGTTGCAGACAATGCTGCAAGCGGAATGCTCTTATAGTGGGAAATGTCCATGCTGTCTGCATAAGAGAAAGACCCACAAGAAACAGGCCTCCTGCAAGACGCCAGACGTCTCTGTTCAATCTGCTAACGAGGTGCGTGGCTCCTCGCCTCTTTAAATCTGTGCGACATCCGCTGGGCCCTGTACGTGTTTTTGAATTTAAAATTAAGGTCAGATAGCGTGGTTATAAAAATACCTGCTCTCTGACTCATTCATCTTGGTGTGAGATGGAGAATACGGACATTGTTTCCCCCGGACTCTAAATGAAGGCTTTAAGATACATGGATAATAAATCTGATTTCTCAGACTTGACAGCAGCAATTAGCCCTGGCCACTCTATTTGCATTCGCGGCCCGGAAGGGACACCTGGGACCCACAGGAAACCCTTGCACACAGCAGATGTCCGCTTCCCCCATCGGCAGGAATCGTGTCTCTGGTCAGCCAACAGCGAAGTGGCCCCTTGTGCCGACCTCGTAAACAGTGATGGATTGTGGCTGTTTAACTCGAACCCTGCGGCAGCTCAGGGCCCCATGGAAGGGGCGGCGGTACACACTCCCAGGCTTCCGGGGTTCCCATCGCAGGCGGCAGCCAAGGACAGAGCTTGCTCACGAAGTCTTACACCTCCTTGGCTCCCCGCTTCTCCGAGTGAGTTGGGAGATCGTTTCATTTATGCCTCGAACAGACTGCCCTGTTCTCCCACCGGACCCCTGTGAAGTCTGCCACTATTACAGGTTGTCTTTCTGCAGTTTTTAGGGGGAAAGGAAACCCTCCCACTAAAATGAATTATCTTCTTTTCTGTTCTCACAGTGAATATTTAATAAGTGAATCTATTTAGAAGCCATTTAAAACGTTATTGGAGAGGCTGGGCCCTAAAAACCAGCTCGAGGGACAGTGTGGGCCACTGGCCTGCCCCAGGCAGGTGTTCAGTGTGGCAACAATTTCAGAACCATAAATAAATCAATGCAGGATTGCCAGGACAGGGAGTTCTGTGGAATTAAAAAAAAATTATATTCTACACAAATGTTCCCAAGGGACATAAGTGCCCTCCGCAGGCACCTGCGTCCCCACTTCATGCTGTGGTCCTCTTCCTCTTTGCTCCTTTCTGTCCACCCAGGGGAGCACACGGCAGACAGCACGGCCTTCCTATGAAATGTGGGTGTGCCGTGCTGGCACATGGGAGGTGTTGGTGCAATTTCACGAAATGAAAAGGCCAATATGTGATCATTTTCATCACCCACCATCACCGGTTTCTACTTCTTAACTGGCAAACACTGTCAATATTACCAAGGACTTATCAAACAGGCCACATTAAAAAATGCTGTCCTGGCCAGGCGTGGTGGCTCACACCTGTAATCCCAGCACTTGGGAGGCTGAGGCGGGTGGATCACTTGAGGTCAGGAGTTTGAGACCAGCCTGGCCAACATGGTGAAACCCTGTCTCTAGTAAAAATACAAAATTTAGCTGGCCATGGTGGTGCGTGCCTGTAATCCCAGCTACTCAGGAGGCTGAGTCAGGAGAAATGCGTGAACCCAAGAGGTGGAGGTTACAGTGAGTCAAGATGGCGCCATTGCACTCCAGCCTGGGTGACCGAGTGAGACTCTGTCTCAAAACAGAAACAAACAAACAAACAAAAACAAAAAATGCTGTTCTTCAAATAGCTAATGCATGCGGGGCTTAATATACCTAAGTGACGACGGGTTGAGAGGTGCATCAAACCACCATGGCACACGTTTACCTGTGTAACAAACCTGCACCTTCTGCACATGTATCCCAGAACCTAAAATGCAATACAATACGATACGATACAATACAATACAATACAATACAATACAATACAATACAATACAATACAAT
>NC_045452.1:31233843-31250953 GCF_002776525.5 Piliocolobus tephrosceles | reverse complement strand
ATACAATACAATACAATACAATACAATACAATACAATACAATACAATTAAAATTCGTTCCTTATCCTCTGGGGCAGTGTGGCCACGTCAATGCGATTTCACTGCTCCAGGATGGATCAGGACACGCTTCTGAAGTTGGCAGGTCCACGCTGACCCGGCAGAAATCACGCCCCACCTTGTCCATTGACTGCAAAAGGTTCTGCTCACACAGAGGTGCCTGGGCTGGAGGGGCACGGACGCTTGGAATTCCCCTCAGTTTCCTGAACACTCCGGGTTCAGCTTGTACTCCAACTCCTCCCCAGCTTCAGAGAGACCCTGAGAGGCTGGCTCCAAGGAAGGAAGGTAGATGTGCCCTCCACACCTTGTGACCACGTCCAGGGTCAGGCGGAATGTGGTCTGCTGCGTCCTTCCAGCAGTGAAAATGAACCTATGCCAGGCAGCATACAAGCGGCAAGGGCCGACGCCTGGCCCTCCCGGAAATCCAGGAGGGACGTGAACTCCGGGAAGTCAGGCTGTGAATCCGGTCTCGGTTCAGGCCATGGGCACAGGCACACAGAGGTGATGCCAGGCAGGATGGGAGTGGTCCCGAAACGGCAGCACACAGCCCTCGGGAACTCTGAGGGGGAGATTTCCTCCACTGAGGTCCTCCCTGAGGCTTCCCAGAGAAGGGCTCCTCCTTTGAGGGGCTAATCTTCAGACCAGAGGCCTCCGGACCAGAGTCACCGTGCTGGGACGGGCGCCTGGGAGCAGATGTGTGTTCACAGGGGACTCACTGACTTGGGATGGGGCTCGGCGGCAGGACCCTTGCTGCTTCAGAGGAGATGCTTTCCTGCTCTGCTGAGATCTGCTCTGCTCAGACCTGCTCTGCTGAGATCTCCTCAGGGCTCCTCAGCACACAGCCCCTTCCCCTCACTGTGGGAGAGACGGTTTCCCCGGAATCTCTGCACATACCTCCAGGGAGTAGCCTTTTTGTGTCTGTTGGTTTGAGCTGCTGTGGAATATGTTGTTTTCTGTGTGGCCTCAGGTCGCCCCACCCAACTTTCCTTTGATCTCCTAGTAAGAACCTGGATGCTGGGACAAAAGTCTCCAGAACAGCTTGGCTGGTGTCAGATGCACCTGCCTCAAACATCTGCAAGGTTTGGGGAGCTCAGAGGGGTGGGGGACCTGGATCTTGTGGTGGTGCTGGTGGATTCATTTGATGAAAAAGCCTGTGCTCCTATCAGTGTGAGCTTGACACATGGTCTCAGAAGGCCAAGAGATAAATCCTCCCAACTTTGGCAATAAGAAGAAGTCAGGATTAGTAGATTTAAATTTTACCTTAGTGGGAGGATTGCAAGTTACTGATTGCTGCCGACAAATATGGTGTAAAATAAGATACCATTAACAGCACAAAGCAAGTATAAAGTCTGTATAAAGGATACACAAGCCATATTTAAAATCTCTACATAAAGTGTGCAGAAAGCTTTAAAACTCAATCCTGGGACCTGAAGGAAGACCCCGGATGGGTGAACATAACGTGTACAGGGCGCCAGCCCCGTCTGCAGTCCCCCAGGCTCAGGGCTGCTCCGAACCCAGTCCAGCCAGGCTTTCCCGGGGATCTAATGCACACACTTCAGCTGGGGCCGGGGGTGGGTATAAAAGCCAGCTTGGAAAGCAAGAGAACCAAGAAAGAATGCTTGCTTTACCCAATGTTAAGAGTTCTCTGGTCGGGCGCGGTGGCTGAAGCCTGTAATCCCAGCACTTTGGGAGGCCGAGACGGGCGGATCACGAGGTCAGGGGATCGAGACCATCCTGGCTAACACGGTGAAACCCTGTCTCTACTAAAAAATACAAAAAACTAGCCGGGCGACGTGGCAGGCGCCTGTAGCCCCAGCTTACTCGGGAGGCTGAGGCAGGAGAATGGCATAAACCCGGGAGGCGGAGCTTGCAGTGAGCTGAGATCCGGCCACTGCACTCCAGCCTGGGGGACAGAGCGAGACTCCGTCTCAAAAAAAAAAAAAAAGAGTTCTCCAAAATCCCAATAATGATGATGAGGATGATAATAATGGCATAAACAATGGTATAAACCTAAATACTGAGGACCTGTAGGTGACAACACAAATTAATGAGTGTGAAGGGTAATGCTGAGTGTCAACTTGATTGGATGGAAGGACGCAAAGCATTGATCCTGGCGGGTCTGTGAGGGTATTGCCAAAGGAGATTAACATTTGAGTCAGTGGACCGGGAGAGGCAGATACATCCTTAATCTGGGTGGGCACCATCTACTCAGCTGCCAGCGCAGCTAGGATATAAAGCAGGCAGAACAATGTGAAAAGGCGAGACTGGCCTAGCCTCCCAGCCTACATCCTTCTCCCATGCTGGATGCTTCCTGCCCTCAAACATCGTACTCCAAGTTCTTCCGTTTGGGACTCGGACTGCCTCTCCTTGTTCCAGACCTTGCAGGTGGCCTATGGTGGGGCCTTGTGAGCGTGTGAGTTAATACTTAATAAGCTCCCCTTTTTATATACTTCTTTTATATACTTTTATCCTATTAGTTCTGTCCCTCTAGAGAATGCTGACTCATACACTGGGGCAAGGAGGACCCCCCAGAAGGTCCTGTGGGTGATCCCGGCTCACTCTGGAGGGAAGGACACCTGGATCCCTACCTGATCTCACACGTTAACAGGGATCTCAGGTGGATTCAGGCCTGAATGCACAAGGCGTAACGTTAAGCTGACAGGAGACCATGAGGATGAATATCCTTGAGGCCTGAGCATAGGGAAAATGGGACACCATGAGGTGACACCCGGGTTCCAGCAACACTGAGTACTTGTCCCCAGTAGGCAATGCTGTGGCCCGATGATCAGCTGAACGAAAACAGAGGGTCTAATATCGCGACTAGAGAGGCGATTCCTACATTCAGAAAGAAAAAGACAGAAAGCCCAGTGGGAAACTGGGGGAAAAGTTTAACATCAACCAAATACATCCGGACTTCCCAGGCTCATTTGAAATCAGTGAAATACAAAACACATCCTTGTCACCACCACCACCACCACTGCAGAGATGAGAAGCCAAAGTACAGGTTTGAGGACCTAGTTATATTCCTCGTAATACCTTTCAAAATAAAATCATCAAACTATTAAAATAAAAAACAACTGCCCCTGTGCCCCCAAACCCCCTCCTGTGCCATCCTGTGCCCTCCTCTTTGGAGTCTCCAAGACCCACCCTGGGGAAAGCTGAACGTCAGCCAACCTTGCACTGGTCCCGGTGAGCCGTGGGGTGGGTGGGGAACGCAGTGAGGTGGGGGCCTAGTGAACTCAGAGCCGCGTGGCACCACCCTGTGGTGGGCCGGCCCCCCGGACGCAGAGCGGAGTGAAGAGGCCCTGTGGCTGCCGACCCGGCATTGCCTGTCCCGGGACAGTTCCAGAGGAACAGGAGTCAGAAGCCAGCTGAGCCTGCGTCAGGGGCGGCAGGAGCCCAGGGCACCAAGGCTTCATCAGAGGCCGGGCGGGGCCTGTGGGTGGGGCCTGTGGGCACGTGGTCCATTCAGTGCAGAAGGCTGGGCGGGGCCTGTGGGCGGGGCCCGTGGGCGGGGCCTGTGGGCACGTGGTCCATTCACTGCAGGGGGCTGGGCGGGGCCTGTGGGCGGGGCCCGTGGGCGGGGCCTGTGGGCACAGGGTCCATTCAGTGCAGGAGGCTGGGCGGGGCATGTGGGCAGGATCTGTGGGCACGTGGTCCATTCAGTGCAGGACAGGGAGGAAAGCAGCACAGAATCTTCTTGTAACTGAAAATGCGCACATTCACGCCAACCTTCTGAATCCTACACACAGGCCAGGGCACTTCAGCACATCACAGAGCAAAACACACGCCCTTCCAGAGCGTCCATGCCAACCTTCCAAATCCCACGCACAGGCCAGTGCATTTCAGCACACGGCAGAGGGGAACACACACGCTTCCAGAGCGTCCACGCCAACCTTCCAAATCCCACACACAGGCCGGTGCATTTCAGCACAGGGCAGAGGGGAACACACACCCTTCCACAGCGTCCACACCAACCTTCCGACTCCTACACACAGGCCAGTGCACTTCAGCACACGGCAGAGGGGAACACACCCCTCCAGGGCGTCCTGGGGGAGACCTGGCCGATTGTTTCGGAATTGCTGCTTCCCTGTCACCAGTGCCTTGTAGGAGTGTCCCCACCTCTCCAGAGCCCAGCAGATGCATGAGGAGGGCTGAGCACCTGGGCCTTGCTGCAGGTCCCAGAGCAGAGTCCCCCCTACTCTGCCCCCAGTCTTTGGGCTGAAGCCCATGACGGGGGCCCCACACCAAGGCAGAAGCAATTATCTGAGAGACCAAAACTTTGCTCCCTGGATAGAAAATCTAGAGGATGACATAGCCTGTAGGAACGGACGTAGGAGGTGTGCTTACGGCAGGATTTCTGTTCCTAGGGTGGGTCTTGGACACTCCAAAGAGGAGGGCCGGGGTGGCATGGGAGGGGTGGTTTTGGGGCACAGGGGCAGTTGTTTCTTATCTTAATAATTTAACGATTTTATTTTAAAAGGTATTACAAGGAATATAACTAGGGCATCAAGCCTGTAATTTCACAGTGATATAAAGTTTTCTTCATAATAAAAGTAAGACATGAAATGAATCGATTGAGAGGAAAAATGTAAGTTTAAGTACACGAAGGTAAGAGGAGACCAGGCAGGCATGGCTGTGTGGCTCTGCAGTGAGCGGCGAGGACGGGTGTCCCTGGTGGCTAATTGAGTTGACCTTCTGTGGAGGGTTGCCAGATATAGTCCAATTACATATTGAAGGATTCACACCAAAAATGTCTGTTTTTGTTTTAGAATAATTGAACTCAGACCTTCACTTCTGACAGCCATTAGACAGCAGATCAGCTGATTTCTGAGACCATCCTAGTTAGTGACAATAACACCAAACCGTCAACTTATAAGGCAATGTAGTCTTCAGTTTAATTACTGTATCAGCCACTTTAGAACTGCAGAGGCATTTCCAATGACACAGTAACGAGGGCCTGAAAGTTTAACGCTCGGCCATGGCATTTGCTGAAAATCAAGGAGACGTTTGCACACTTTTCATTTTTGCCAGAACATTTTCATATATGATGATGGATTTTGAGCTGATTTTTTTCTGGTAATGTAAACTGTAATCCTGTTTAGAGTTCATGTACCCTATAATTTGCAATGAAATTTATAAATTTAAAACATTGTAGTGACACTACCAATAGAACTTAAACAGTTTTTATTTTTATTATTATTATTTTTTGAGACAGAGTCTCCTATCGCCCAGGCTGGAGTACAGTAGCACCATCTTGGCTCACTGCAACCTCTGCCTCCTGGGTTCAAGCGATTCTCCTTTCTCAGCCTCCTGAGTAGCTAAGGTTATAGACACCCGCCACCATGCCTGGCTAATTTTTGTATTTTTAGTAGACACAAGTTTTCACCATGTTGGCCAGGCTGGTCTTGAACTCCTGACCTTAGGTGATCCACCCGCCTTGGCCTCCCAAAATGCTGGGATTACAGGTGTGAGCCACTGCCCCTGGCCAAACTTAAACAATTTTTAATAACGATCTCAAAATTACTATGCACAGCTTAAAATGGAAGTATTTGATTATCACTGACAATGATAAAGTTTCACATTTTTAGGTGGTAAATCACATATGTATATTTTACTTATAACAAAACATTTTTTAAAGTTTAATATTTTTATGGATTTTTCAGTTTTCGTAGGCATTTTATTTTGAATAACCCTGTGTCAGCAATAAAGCATCACAGCTTTGGTGTGACATCCTGGTGACGTCTGCACATTTGAGCAAGTTCTAAAACGTCAGTGCCTTCACCTCCACGGAGCATCAGGTACCATTTGGCGCAGGTGGTGTTTGATGTAGGGCAGGTTCCTGGCAGACGGCGGCTTCCTTCACATTAGCTTTCCATGGCAGGTGTTTTTGGACCTGATTCTTTGGTGTGTAGATGCATGATCCAAACGGTAGATGTAACTATCACTCGGAAAATATCGAGCCCCTCCTCCTCCTTCTGCTGTGCATGGGATACATTTTCCCTCCTGGGAAATCTGGGTTTGGTCACGTGTCTGCTAGTCGAGTGCTAGAGGGCGTGGCGTGAGCTGTAGTCCCCCTCGCCGTGCTTACCTGGCTCTCTGCACACACACCATCTTCCGGCCTGGACAGCTGCCTCCCTTTAGCCTGGACTTCCCATCGCACCTTACAGTCCAGACTCTAGTTCAGCCTTCAGCTTTGCAACCGAGCTGCCCAGAAAAGCCCAGAACTGGAGGAACAGAACTGCGGCCACCCTGCAGATTTGTGAGGCTGAGAATGAACACTCCTCGCAGAAAACTAGCGGGCCTGGGGGTAATCGTTTCCCCAACTCCATCGTGGTGACACCGGACTGAGGGATTACACGCCGGCCTCGTCAGAACCATGATGAGAATGTGGAAGCTGTGGGCAGTAAAAAGTTACCCAAGATCCAACATTTACTGAATTTAAAATAAATGTTATATGGGTGGACTTCACTGGGATCTCCTCAAATAATGCATTTGTTATTATTGTTATTATTATTATAATTATTATTTGTTATTGAATGTAGGTAATTTTCTTTGTAAAGACAGTGTTTTAGAAGCAAGAAGGAAAGCTAAATTGTGTCTAGCCTGATAGTTTCTGTCTTGGTCTACTGTTTTTCTTAAAGGTTTTCAAAGCTGGTAGTGGGGGTCTGGGACCTGTCTGACCTGTCTACAGTTGTTGAAGAAGCCTGAATGAGCCACACACCCCCTGCATGGTGCACACAAGAGGCCACTTCCAAGGACACCCAGCTGGCCATGTGACAAAGGTGTCCTTGGGGCCTTTCCTGGTCTCCAGGGCCTTTCCTGAGGTCTCCTGTCCCTGCTGAAGGCATGGGAGGTACATGGCTTGTCCTCTTCCCAGGGACACTGGCTCCACCACAGACTTGACCTTGGGGTTTGGTTTAGGGTTAGGGTTAGGGCTGAGGTTAGAGGTTAGGAATAGGGGTTAGGGTAAGGGTTGGGGTTAGAAGTTAGGATTAGGGGTTAGGGTTAGGGTTGGGGTTAGAGGTTAGGATTGGGGTTAGGGTAAGGGTTGGGGTTAGAGGTTAGCATTAGGGGTTAGGGTTAGGGCTGGGGTTAGAGGTTAGGATTGGGGTTAGGGTAAGGGTTGGGGTTAGAGGTTAGGATTGGGGTGAGGGTTAGGGTTGGGATTAGACATTAGGGTTAGTGTTGACACCATTCAGCTTTGCTGCAGCAGCAAGCAACCTTCAAGTCTTGATGCTTCAGGACTCTGGGGCCCTCGAGACTCAGCTGCTCAGGCTGTGCTCCCTTTGAGAGTGCAGTTGTGAATGCGACATGAACATGCTTCTTTGCTTTGCAGGGTAGACCCCCTATCAGCCTCACACTTCCCTCAAGCTCATGGTCCTGACGCTGAGACTTGGGGCAGTTCAAAAAGCCAGTGGCTTGTCCCAGGCCAACATCTTCACATCCACAGAGCAGAAAGTGCCTCCCGCGGGGGCAGCAGAGCCAAGTGAGGGCCTTTCTTGCACAGAAAGGGGCCTGCTTGGAGGTGTACCTGGACCCTGCAACCTGTGTGGGAACCCGTAATGGCAAGACATTGAGCCCCCTTTCCAGGTGCCTGCACACCCCACTGTTGGGGCTCTGCAAGTCTTCCAGGCCCCACAGGGTGAGAGCCTTGGCCTGACTCCCAAGCTTGGACTCCAAATCTTGTCCGCTCTCAGCGGGTCTGTGAAGAACTTCATTTAATGTAGGCTTAAGAGTTCCTTACGTAGGTCATCGCTTTGTGAGATGTGAAAAATCATCACAATTAGTGACCGTACACAGAATGAGAGCCGCAGTGTGCTCTCTGGGTCCTGGGCCCTGGGCCCTGGGCCCTTGGCTGGTGTCTGCTGCTGCTCTGAGCACCCAGCCAGGCACCAGCACCTCTGGTGCTGGGGCATCTGTGCTGTTGCAGGGACTTGGTTATGACTTCTATTCCTTCTACTTTTGTCACCCAGCAAGTTCATTACTAACTGAGCTCTGTTGCCGTGGACTAAGCTCACACTGGTATGTTTGGTTAACCCTGGGTGGGAGCTGGGTGATGCATGTTGTTGGTGAGCATTTCTGACTTAGAGTACTCTAGTAATTTCACTTTAAGATACACATAATGCTTCAAATAGGAATCTTTTGTCTATTAATCTGTTGGACAGATAGATGAACAATACCCCCACATTTGCCTGTTCAGAAATATTTAGCATTATCTCTGAGTTCCTTTTTATGGAAAAGGAACTGGTCTTGTAGACGGGGCCAAACCTGTCCTTCTGCCCTTCCTAAGAAGCCTTTTCAAAAGCATTTGAGGAGTTTCCTGCAAGGGGTTCAATCATGAGGTTCACAGAAAGCTTGGCCAGGAGAAACTGGGGGGTGAAGTCTTGACTGGGGCTGTGACTCTGAAGCTTTTGTTCACCAGCAAACATCTCATGTGTGTTCAGTGAGGCCAGCCCTGACACTTCTGCACTCCTGTGCACCCCCTGCACCCCCACCCCGTGCACTCGCTGACCCCAGCACAGCTGTGAGCCCAGCCCCGACACCCCTGCGCCCCCCCATGCCCTTGCTGATCCAAGCACAGCTGTGAACCCAGCCCTGACACCCCTGCACCCCCTCTCCGTGCACTCACTGACCCCAGTGTAGCTGTGAACCCAGCCCCGACAGCCCTGCACCCTTCTGTGCACCAGTGGACCCCAGCACAGCTGTGAGCCCAGCTCCAACACTCCTGTACCCCCACTCCATGCACTCCCTGACCCCAGCATGACCAGACCCTGTGACCCTGCAGCATGCATTCACCCCTTGGCCATGCCCAAAGCTAACTGGAGCTCCTGGACAACTTGGTCCGTGGGAGATCTCCCTGGAAACTTCCCCGGGAAAGCGGTGCAGAGTTTGCATGGAAACTACCATTCGGGTTGTGTTGAAAACGATAACACTTAATTTCAAGATGTTTAATTAAACAGAGCAGAGCTGCTGGGACATCTTTGAAAGGGACGAAGAGTTGTCAGGGACATGAGAAAAGAGTCAAACGGGGTCTGGAAAATAGAAATCAGCCTTGTCCGTGGCCCGGTGAGTGCTTGAGCCTGACATACTGGGGCGGTGGGGGTGGGGGAGGGTGGGAGGTGAGTTGGGACAGGATCGCTCTGGGACTCCCTGTCTTGGGGTGGGCAGATTCTTTGGCTTCAGGTCAGCTATTGTGTTTTAAGTTGATTCTTTGATTTGTAAATTAAGAGGAAAGAGCTCTAAGCGGGGCAGCCAGGGAGCTGTGGCTTTGGGTCTCTGGAATGATGCAGGCACCAGGGAGACACAGGATGCCTTTGCTCTGATAAGAGGGGGCTGCCACCTGCAGACACAGGACGGGGTCACAGACAGCAGCCCTGGACACGCGGAGGCTCCTGCATCAGGGGCAGGGAGTGGGAGCTGGAGACAGGAGATGCCCAAGGACCTTCCCCGGGAGGGAGACGGGACGGGGCCCCAGGGCTATTTGTGGATAGAACCTGCTTTGCTCCTGGAGTGCACAGGAGAGACTCAGAGACGCCTCAGGTACAGTAATGTCAGATACGATTAACCCACAGAAGGCCGGGCGCACCCTCACTCTATAGTCCTAAGGAGAACGAGTCATGATTTTCATTATAAACAAAGGAATCAGAAAAAAATGATATGATGACTGACATGCACCTGTTGTGGTCTTCATGTTAGGAATTAAATCAAAGGCAGAAAACAGCAAATATTTCTGCTGAATTTGACTCTGGCATAACAAATAAATAAAAATTACCAAAATAACATGACAAATAACAGACAAGAAATGACACACTCAGCCAGAAAAGGTTTATTATTGAAATAGAGGGCCCTTCAAATCAAAAGAAAGGGAAAACACTCTAATAGAACAATGGACAAAAGTCCCGTTCCTTCCTTCCTTCCTTCCTTCCTTCCTTCCTTCCTTCCTTCCTTCCTTCCTTCCTTCCTTCCTTCAGTCCTTCACTCATCTTCCGAGTCTTGGACCAGGTACCTCCTCCAGCCCAGCGTGGCTCCAGGTGCCAGATGGATGCCGCACTGCTCTGTGGAGCCGGCGTTCCAAGCAGGCAGGGAGAGAGTCAGGCAACAGACACAGAAATAAACAAATCCAACAATAATTTGTTGGTGGGAGATGCTAAGAAAGAAAAAGTGAACAAAAATACCGGGTGGCGAGTGAGCGAAGTTCTCTGCTAGACCTGTGCTCATGCAGACATCACATCTGGGCAGATGAAGGGAGGGAGGAAGGAGGGCAGAGGAGGTGGGGAGTGACTCCAGGGCACCCAGGACTCAGTGTAAAGACCCAAGGCTGAGATTGAGCTGTCCAGGAGCAGCCAATGAGGCCGGGACAGAAGGAACGAGATGCTGGGAGAAGAGAGGAGAGCCAGACAGGGCAAGTGGGCAGCACACAGGGCAAGTGGGCAGCACACAGGGCCTGGGGCACCGAAGGAGCCTGTGTGTTTACTCTGCTTGGCTGAGAAGCCTCAGAAGGGCCGGTTCTCCTTCGCTGCTGCGTGATGGATGGAAGGGGTCAGGGACAGCAAGGAGGGACTGGATTTCACCAGTCCTGGTGAGCAGTGAAGAGCAATGCCCACTCTTTTTCTTCTACTTTCTTTTAAACCCGATACTAGCAGGGCTTTTAGAAAAGTGGCACAGTCATGTAGTGCGGCTGAGATTTCCAATTTTTTTTTCCAGCAGGAGATTTGAGAATATGCAATAGAAGCCTTAAAAAGTCTCAAACCATTAGCAGTTTTTGTTATATTATGCTCAAGAAATTTTATTCTGAGGGATATTGATAGATCTGCTAATGGATTATGCAAAGATACAGTTACATGAATGTTCATTGCAGTGTTGTTTATAATAATGGAAATTAGAAACAACCTAAGTATTATATCTGACTCATTCATAAACCCCATATTCATAAAATGGAATATTGTGCCTCTATAAAAATGATGCTGTGGAAGGATGTCCCATAAAATGGAAAGTATGCACACTCATAAAGACAGAAAACAAGTTACAAAACAATATATAATAAATAGAGCTAATGAGGGCAATAAAGTTTCTGCTTGAAATTACAGCAACGTTTTAAATCGTTACTGGGGAGGAGCTAGAAAGTGGAGGGTAAGGTCCAGGGAACAGGAGACAGGAACAGACGATACCTGCATGTGATGGCTGGACGCTGATCCACAAACCACACTGTGGACATCACAGCCCGGGAGGGCGTCCACCCGTCTGCTGCTATCAGCCCGTGTGCAGAGACTCCCAGCTGCCTTAACTTCTGTCTGCACTTTCAACTCAGAACCAACCAGAGAACCCCCAACGGGCCCCCTGCTTCCCCAGGCCTTGGCCTCTGATCAGGGGAGCCGGGAGCCGTCCCTGTTCCATGGTCAAGTGTCGTTAGGTCTCAGCTGGGCAGAGGGACAATGGAGGACTCCCTGCTGTAGGAAGCACGGAGTAAACGCCTCTGCTTGTTCTCTGGAGGGTGGACTTCTTTTCTCTGTCCCCACGGAGGTCTTGCTGGACAGCGACTGCGCTGCCCGTCCCTGCAGACCCAGCCACTTGGCCGGGCCCTGAGCCCCCAAAGGCCCCTGCGCCCGGGTGTCTGAGCTGGGGCAGCGTCAACACCAGGTCAGGACTCAGGCTGCCTGGGGCCCTCCGCCGTTCAGTCCTGGTTTGAGGCTGGGTTCTGAGCTTGGGTCCTGCTTGTTTGGCGTCCTCTGTCGATTCAGGACCCTCCTTCTGTTACCCTGGTGCTTGTTGTCTGTGGCAAGCATTTTGTGTTGTGCTGCCTAAAAGTGCTGTTTGCCGCAGGAGAGGCCGAGGTGCGCAGGCTCCTGCCCCCCACACCTGCCCGGCCTGGTGTCACACACAGCAGGTCTACAGTGCTCATCACCGCGGGCACGCACGCGGACTCTCCACGTGGGGGTGGCAGATGGGAGTGGTTGAGCGTCTCCTTCTATCTCAATTTTGCATCCTGAGAGCTTGGCTGTGATCCAGGGAGAATGTCTCCTCTGGTTTTCCGCCTGCTGGGGGCACAGAGTGGAGGTCTGCATTTGGAGCCTGCAACCCTCAGGACAGGAGGAGCGGAGGCCTCACTAGGGGGGGCTGAATCTCCACTGGGAAGCTCTGGGCCTCCCTCATCTCCTCCACTGGGAGGCTCTGGGCCTCCCTCCTCTCCTCACCAGGAGGCTCTGGGCCTCCCTCATCTCCTCCACTGGGAGGCTCTGGGTCTCCCTCTGCTCCTCACCAGGAGGCTCTGGGCCTGCCTCCTCTCCTCACCAGGAAACAGCCCTTATTCTCATAGGCACTTTCCTTACAATCCTAATTCTTGTGCCCGTCTTTCTAAACGCCCTAACTTTACCAAGGGAATAGGGTTTCTCAGGCCCAGGGGGCAGCCATTTTCGATTGGTATTTGGAGGCCTCCAAAGGAAATCTGATTTAAAATTCTGATTCACTAGAAAAAAATTATCTAGCCAAAGCTAATCAGCAGTTGGACAACCTTCAGCAGCAACAGGCTGGACTCTTCGCTGGGACCCTCCTCCTGGGTTCCCTGTGACTCTATTTCCCCTCCCCCACCCAGCTCCCCCCTGTCCCTGTGCCTCTCTCGACTCCTCCTTCCTCTTCCCCATTGCCAGGCACTTCCCTTTTGCCGTGACCCACCTGGGATCCCAGATGCCAGGTGCCCCTAAGACCCGCCGCTCCCGTGAGCCAGGAGACAGGCAACCATGGAACTTGAATCCTGGACCTGAGTGGAGAGCTACGGCGAAGAATCTCTCTAAGCCCAGGCAAGGCCAGCAGCTGCTCCTAGTGCAGGTTTTGGGGGTTTGCACACAGCACAGGCTTCCCAACCTGCGTGGACTGGTACGCGCAATGGTCAGAACCTCCCTCAGATCCCAGACAGCAAACAGGCTGGACTGAGCCTGAAAACCATTCCTAGGATCCTCTTCCCACAATAAACCCGAGTGTCAAAAGTCAAAACAACACACACAAGATAAAAAACCCAAATGCAGGACAAAGGCGCATAAAAGTCATAACCTAAAACGTTCCCAGTAAAAATCAATTAAGCCATAATTCAGTTACGCAAATAGAAAAGCAGCAACCATGTGAGATTTTCAGGGTAGACGTGAACATATTTTCTGACAAATTCAAGACTTAAACAAAGTGGCTCTTTTACCTCATCCTGTTAATAAAATGAAACCTGAAACAGGCGATCTAATTCAAAACCAAAAATTAGAATGGGAAGGGAACTCTGTGGTTGAACTATATCACTCAGCAGAATGTTTTGAGAGAACTTGGTGAGGGGAGGTTGAGGGAGAAAGATGAAGAAACAACCCAAAATACGGTCACAGCCCTGCAGATCCAATAGCCAGGCAGAGCCACTTCCCAGTCACCATCTTCCACAGGACACTGTAGACATGGTTAGCAGGAGGGATGCTGGACAAAAGAGTGTCTCAGTGAAAAACCAGGGCCACGCAGGCCGGGTGCTGGGGCTCACGCCTGTAATCCCAGCACTTTGGGAGGCCGAGGTGGGTGGATCACCTGAGGTCAGGAGTTCAAGACCAGCCTGGCCAACATGGCAAAATCCCATCTCTACTAAAAATACAGAAAATAGCCAGGCACAGTCATGGGCGCCTGTTATCTCAGCTACTCGGGAGGCTGAGACAGGAGAATTGCGGGAACCCGGGAGGCCGAGGCTGCAGTGAGCTGAGATCGCACCATTGCGCTCTAGCACTGGCCATCAACAGCGAGACTCCGTCTAAAAAAAACCAACAACAACAACAAAAAAACAAGCCAGGGTCAAGCATACCTTTCACCAGATCAATGAGGAAATTAACGACGACTATGGACAGTAAACCTGGTATTGCTGGTAGTTCTGTGGGCTTCTGTTTCTATGTCAAAGCCTTCCTCAGAGTGAACACAGCGGGTAGGACGTGCAGGTTTCACATCAACTACTCACGTATCCTCCCTTCCTGTCCTTGACTGTTGCCCTGGGGGTCCTGCCTCAAAGACATGTCTATGCAGCACAGTACCCCCAGGCAGTTACGCCCTGAGCTTCACTTACACTCCCCCCATTTTTCCCAGGTCCTTGATAGAGACGTAAGAACGACGACATTTCGGAAATGGAGGAGAGATGAGAGGTTGCCACGGGCGGTGGAGGGGACGGGGTGGGACAGTGGCGATGCAGCTCTGGGGAGACAGCAGCACAGCAGGAGAGGACCCTGCATGATGGGCGTCCAGGGTCTTGACTGCGTCGCTGTTGACATCCTGGAGGTGACATTCTGCTATTGTCCGACAAGATGTCCCCCCGGGCGACACCGGACGCAGCGTGAACAGGATCCCTCTGTGTCATTTCTTACACCCAGACAGGGCTCTACAATGACCTCAAACTAAAACGTGTACTCAAATCAATGAACAGCTGCAGAGCAGTGACCGAGACAATCCCTCTTGGGGTGTCTCAAGCCGCCATACCCCAGGCCTCGGAGGCCTCCCAGGTGGCTTTGGGAAATGCCTCCTGGACCAGGGAGAATTCTGCCATGGAAGAGGCCGATGACAATGATCTGGAATAATCCAGCAGGATCTGGAATCACCGGGTCTTATTCCTGCTGTGGCCCCACATCACTTTGTTCCTGTGAGTCGGTGGCACCCCGATCCAGACCTCAGTCTCCTCCTCCGTGACGCAGAGCAGACTCTGGCAGAGTGATTGAAGAATACTCTTACTTTTTCCCTTTTTTTTTTTTTTTTGAGACAGAGTCTCACTGTGCCGCCAGGCTGAAGTGCAGTGGCGCGATCTCACCTCACTGCAACCTCTGCCTCCCAGGTTCAAGCGATTCTCCTGCTTCAGCCTCCTGAGTAGCTGGGATTACAGGCATACGCCACGACGTCCAGCTAATTTTTTTGTATTTTTAGTAGAGATGGGGTTTCACCATGTTAGCTAGGTTGGGCTTGATCTCTTGACCTTGTGATCCACTCACCTTGGCCTCCCAAAGTGCTGGGTTTACAGGCGTGAGCCACTGCGCCCAGCCTACTTTTTCTTACTCTCATTGTTAAGGCTCGACAAGAGAAGGAGGAGGCGAGATGTCCGTCACGTAGGAAGCAAGGGCCCTCAGTGGCAGCATCGCAGCCTGATCCCCCAACCTGGACCTCACAGGAGGAAGCCGGGAAATTGCCCCCAGAGATGGCCCGGTGTGAGAAGCAAGGTTTCCAGATGGTTCCATCTCATGGCATTGGGGTCCCCTGCAGGGGCGGCTCCCATCCAGAGGCCAGGGCCCCTGCGGTACCCAGGGGGAGGGAAGAAGTGAAAGAAAGTGATGTCCCCAGGGCTGCTGTCGAGGGTTCACAGTCCCTTACTCAGTCCCTGGGGCCGCTGTGGGGGGTTCACAGTCCATTACTTAAGCTGTTCTGTGTCCTCAGGGCCCAGGCCGCCATGTGAGGCAGAAAGGAGATGGTGGAGGCCGAAACACTAATGACGGTTACACTTACATGGCACTTCCTCCAGGCTGTACCGGAGGACACAGGAGAACAGATGGCCAGAGACAGCGGTGTCAGAGGCCCACGCAGAGCAGACGTCCACATTCTCTGGTAAATAACGGGGATAAAAAGTGTAGAATTCAAACTTAAATTACCATCATGAGAATAACTGCGTTGTCCTGCTGTTCAGCACAAGCTAATGCCCACTTGCACGCCTGAGCTCGTTCCTGAAACACTCCGAGGTCGGTGTGAGTGTGACCAGCAGATCGTCCGGCTCAGCAGCCTGGCGCCCAACAGGTTGTCCTGGCAAAGTCACACGGTGGCTCCTGCACAGACTGAGAAGGTTCTCTGCGCTTCCCCTGGGCCTCGCGCCTGCGAGGTTTGCGTCTGTTTCCTCGACTTTCCTGTCCTTCCAGGCCGGGCTGGGATAAGCAGAACCTCTTGGCAGGAGAGGCTCCTCAGTCCAGCTTCACAAATGGAGAAGCCGAAGGCCGTGGGGGTGCCCTACCGGAAGTCCCTCGGCTTGTCTCCTGAGCCCCAGCTCCCCCGACTCCGGGCCCATGTCTGCTGGTTCTCTACCACGATGCCCAGCAGGCCTCTCTCGAGGGACTCGTCCAGCCCTCGGCTCTTTAATCTTCTCTCAGTAAAGCTGTCCCCAGGCACCTGCCCTGCTCCCCCTTCCTAAATGACATTTCTTGCTGCGTGACGGCTTCCGGACCTCATGAGCTTCTAGTGTGACTCCTGGAGGTCCAAAGGGCTCCTGACCATCCCCGGCAAAGGCACAAAACTGGGATACTCGTGGCCCCTCTTTCTCAGAGCTCACATTCACTGGGTTGGGAAACCTTGGGGGGCTCCACCCTTGAAACACCCAGACTCCGAATCCTTCTTACCAGCTCCACCTGCACTCAGGCCCAGGCACCCGCCTCCCAGCTGGGCTCCTACACCCATCACCATGCTCCTAACACCTATGCTCACCGGAGCAGCCTTGGGGGCTGTTTACCCACAGCGGGCACCCCTGCACCCTCTGCCCTCGAGGGGGTTCCCTCTCTGAGGCCCTCCTGTTGTCCCCTCTGCTGTCTCTGGACATCATGGAGTCTGTTCCTATTTCACTGCGGCCTCTACTGCACTGCGGATGCGTCCGAGGGGCACTCCTGGCCGCCAGGTGTGAACAGTCTCCACCCTCTTATCTCTGCACTGCCGCCACCTCCGAGGAGTCCTCCTGGCAGCCAGGCGTGAACGGGCTCCACCCTCTTATCTCTGTGCACTGGCACCGCCTCCAAGGAGTCCTCCTGGCTGCCAGGTCTGAACAGCTCCACCCACCCATCACTGTGCACTGCTGCTGTCTGCAGCCACCCTGCCTCCCTTCACCATCTGACATGGTCCATGCAGTTTGGTTTATTATCCCCTCCCCAGCAAAGACTGAAGGTCCAACGAAGGTGAACATTGGTTTGGTTTGGTTTGTTTGCTGCAACCTCTGCCCATAGAAGAAAGCTGGAGATGTGTCGGCACCCTGAGTACAGAGTGAATGAGTTAGTGAGTGGATGGATGGATGGATGGATGGATGGATGGATGAA
>NC_045452.1:31216343-31231343 GCF_002776525.5 Piliocolobus tephrosceles | reverse complement strand
GGAGGGGTTTTTCCATGAGGCTGCACCTGACCCAGAGTACCAGCCTGAGCCAGCCCCAGGCAGGCACTTCTGAGACCGCCACCTTTCTTCAGACACCCCCATCAACGTATTTTTGAATTTTGCAAACAAAGCAAGCACAACACAGAAATCTCTGCTTTTTAATTAAACCTATCGAACATTTTTGGAGGGGTTTTAGGGCATGACTTTTAATGGACGCTTTTCCCCCAAAATAGATAACGAATTGCTGGAACACAGTATCTTGAACAGCACTGGTATACTATCAGTGCGCCCAGGCTGCTAACACAAAATAGCACAGACTGGGCGGCTGAAACACCAGACATTGATTTCTCACCGTTCCGGAGCCTGGGAATCCACGATCAAGGTGCCAGCCAGTTCCATTCCTGGCCAGGGCCCGCTTCCTGGTTCACAGACGGCCACCGTCCCCACATGCAGGGAGAGACAGTTCTGAGGTCTCTTCTGCTTCTTATCAGAACGCCAGGCTTAGGGGATTCAGGCTCACCTCAGGACCTCATTTAACCTGAGTCACTTTCCTATAGACCCTGTCTCCAGACACAGTCACATGTGGGGTTAGGGCTTCCACGGACCAGTCCTGGGGGCACAGTTCCGCCCATGGCAGGTGGGATCCAGGCTCGCAGGCCAGGCACACAGGGCTGGGCACCCTGGTCTAGCCGGTGGGTCTGCAGCGTCTTGTCTGACAGCATCATGTTGTCTAAAACACTCTTCTCTGCACTTCTGTTGCTTATTTTTGTTAAACAAATAAATTAATATATCATAATATATATTACATTTTATAATATGCATGATAATATATTTAATATATTTTAATACTATATTTAATATAGTATTTTAATATATTTAATACTATATTTAATAATATATTATTAATATTTATATTTCAAATAATATAAATATAATTACTATTTATATTTTAAATAATATAAATATATTTAATATTTCTATTATTTAATATTTAATAATATAGTATTAAATATATTTAATATATTTTATAATAATATATTATTAATATAATAATATAAATGAAAATAATTGTATTATTTTATTTTGTTGTAATAGTTTTATTTCATTAGTTTTCATCTTTTAGGGTAAAATTCTCCTTGTTATAATACTTTAATGATGATACTCTCTTTTTGTTTCTAGGTAAGTTTCAAATGAACACATCGAGTTCTGGGAAAATTCCTTTTGAGAACTGGGTCAATGCACAGCTCCCGCCCTGCTTTGCTGAAGGTAGGCTTCTCAGCTGCGCTGCCGTCCTAGGTCCTGGGAACTCAGGAGACACAGAATCAGTGGCCCAGCTGTGCCACCACACCTTATCTCCAGAAGCCATTTATGCCTCCCACTCCTTTTCTTAACTTCCCCTTCTGTGACATTTATCCTCTTCTTCTTCTTTTTTTTTTTTTGAGATGGAGTTTTGCTCTTGTTGCCCAGGCTACAGTGTGGTGGCAGGATCTCAGCTCACCACAACCTCTGCCTCCTGAGTTCAAGCGATTCTCCTGCCTCAGCCTCCTGAGTAGCTGGAATTACAGGCACATGCCACCACACCTAGCTACTTTTGTATTTTTACTAGAGATGGGGTTTTACCTTGTTGGCCAGGCTGGTCTCGAACTCCTGACCTCAGGAGATCTACCCATCTCAGCCTCCCAATGTGCTGGGATTACAGGTGTGAGCCACCACGCCTGGCCCGTTTATCCTCTTCTTTACAGAACTCTTACTAACTTCTTATTCTATTTATTGATCTATACTTAACCTTTTTGTGACTATCATCAATGAAAATCACTGCATTACATGTTCTAACGTGTTTTTTGCTTCCTTACAGGGAGCTATTGATTACCTATGTTGATTCAATCCAATTGCTGAATTCTCTGATCATGTCTAGTAATTTTTCAATTTTCTCTTGAATTTTCTGCACAGCTAACATATTGTTTCCATGCAGTGACCATTCTCTCCCTCATGCCTGCTCATGTCTTTGTGTGCCTGTCTGCACTGGCCGTGCAGTCCAAGGGTACAGCATCTGCATCTTGGTCTCCACCCCACTCCCATTGCCGTTCCTAGGCTGAGACTACACAGCCCCACATCTCAGATCCTCCTCTGCCTAATGGGGATGGTTCTATGATGATGTCAGAGATCTGTGAGATGGTTGATCTGTCCACAGCCTGGGATGCCCCTGCACGGGACAGGAAGGAGTCAGTGTCTTCAATCTCCCCATCTTCTTGTCTGATTAAAGGTCTTCAGAAGGAGGTCCCTGAGCTGACAGCAGTGGCCATGGATGGCGGGCACCGCCGAGCCTGAGAGTAGGGTCCACGTCCTACTCATGCCAATGGCTTCCTCCAGGTGCCTTGAGAGCTCATCCTTTGTGAGATTGAGGAGGCTCCGGCAAATTGTGCTGAGTTTTGCCCACTCCTCTTCAGCAGGAGGCCTCCGAGGCTTCTCTCTGTGACTCTGGCGAATCCCATTCACAGGTTGTGTTAATGGAAATCATCTGTGAATCCCCCTGGGGGGGCAGGCGAAGAGGTTTCTCACAAGACTATGGAGCTGTGGCTATTGATAGGAGTTGACTGCAGGGCTTATTAAGAAAGACGGGGAAAAAAAGAAAGAAAAGTCCCCACAGAAGAACTGTGAGGTCCAAAATCCACCTGGCAGCACTTTCAAGGGGAGGCTCGGGCAGGAGCGTGTGGTGGGAGACTGTGGTTTTGGGGCTCCACAAAGGGCCTGCTTGCTGGGGGTCCACAGGATAGGGGCATCTGACAAGAGGAGTGGAGGCTCCCAGTGGCGTCCGCTAGACCTGGAGGGGCTTTGCTGGGAGTCTGCTGCCGGCCAGTAGCCAGAGTCCGGAGAACAGCACAGTGGTCAGCCCAGGGCAGGGAGGGGCCCCCGGGGCTCTCTCCTCCCACACTTACTTCCCTGCTGCCCCCTCAAGGCTGAGCCTCGCTGGACATAAGAGGGGCTGTTATAGAAACACCCTACAGAGCGGCCCCTCCAGCTGGCAGAGCAGGAAGGGCCCAAGGGGCTGGAGCGGGACACAGGGCACGTCTGCCACTGTGGTTTGAAAGGAGGAGGGAAACGTTCCCATCAAGTGTGGAGGAAAAGCATGAGTCGAGCTGAGCCATTGCTGGGCAAAGTACTATTAGAGAAAAGCAAAGCTGTGTGTGCTGCTGCTTTCTTCCTTTAAATCCTATAACATGTGTTACAGAGAGGCCACTTAAGTCCACAAGTGTAGGCTGAACGCTAGTGAATTCTTCTCTATGGACTGGTTTGTGCTGTGGCGGGGTGAGTGGTGCTCCGCGGGTCCAGGAAATCGCAGGCCCCATCCTTACCCCTCCCAGGTCGTGGCCACCTCCTCTGACATGTGTCACACCCTCAGCCAAGAGGGTACCACACTGTGTGTTTTTGGCTTTTTTTGCCCCCCACTGTTTGCTAATTGGCTTTTACCTTTTCATGGTAAAGGCACAGCTAGGTAGGGTAATGTATGCAAAACTTGCTACTCTAAGGGCAGGACTCGGGGGGTTTTTAGATGCACTTCTGCCAGAGTTACCAGCAGGCAGATCTGATGGGACAGTTCCAGCTCCGCCCTTGCTCCCTCCTGCCCCCCACAGTGACCCCCAAGGTCACAAGAACTCTGACCTGAGTCACTAAGGGTTACTTTTGTTTGTTCCCAAATGTCCTTTGAATGGTCATTTAGTGCCTTCGGTCTGTGGCTGTCCAGGGAGCTTTGCTCATCTTTGTGACTGTGAGAGCCCTGTGTGGATGCACAGTAGTAGGAGGTCCTTTACGTGTGTGTGTGTGTGTGTGTGTGTGTATTCTCCACATACACACAGAGATATTTATTCTAAGGAATTGGTCCATGTGATTGTAGAGGCTGAGAAGTCCCATAGTCTGCCGTCTGCAAGCTGGAGACCCAGGAAAGCAGACGTTGTGAGTCTCAGTCTGAGATCAGGGCAGATGAATGTCCCAGTTCATGGAATCAGGCAGAAAGAGTGAATTCTCCATCCCCACATCTTTTTGTCCTATTCAAGCTCTGGCGGTGTTGGGTGAGGCCCATGCACACTGGGGAGGGAAATTGCTTTACACAGCACATGTATCCACATGCAAACCATGCCTGGAAGCAGCCTCACAGACACACCCAGAAATAAGGTCTAATTTGCTCTCTGGGCACCCCATGGCCAAGACAAGTTGACACATAAAATTAATCATTAAAGGTCATTTCTAGTTTCTGGCTCTTATACCAGAAAGAGCCCCTGGGACACCCTTCCCCTGCATGTAATTGGTGCATGTTCACACTGCCTTGGTGGGAGTGCTGGCCACTGGGGGCACAAGGGCAATCCCCTCACCATTTGCATTTATGCCCCACCAGCAGCGTGTGGACATTCCAGTGGCTTCACGTTTTGCCAGCACGCTTTTGATGCTAGTCTTTGGTGTGAGGGAGGGATCACACTGCACTTTCCTGTGGTTTCCTGCTCCGTCATCTGGGCAGAGGACCAAGATCACTGGAAGCTGTGGCTGTTCTTCTCAGAATGCTCAGTGTCTGGGAAGAGGAGCTGCATAGGAATGGTTACTTTCTGCTGGGCATGGTGGCTCATGACTATAATCCCAACACTTTGGGAGGTTGAGATGGTGGATCACCTGAGGTCAGGAGTTTGAGACCAGCCTGGCCAGCGTGGTGAAACTCTGTCTTTACCAAAAATACACACACAAAAATTGACCAGGCATGATGGTGTGTGCTTATAGTCCCAGCTACTCAGGAGGCTGAGGCAGAAGAATGGCTTGAACCCAGGAGGCAGAGGTTGCAGTAAGCTGAGATCATGCCACTGTACTCCAGCCTGGGTGACAGAGTGAGACTCAAGAAGAAGAAGAAGGAGAAGGAGAAGGAGAAGGAGAAGGAGAATAATAATGATGATGATGGTTATGTTCCAGTTGAATAAGTGCCACTTCTTCAGCTAATTCACTGTCTGATCTTGGAATGTTCACTTCGTCTCTTTGGGTCCCAGTTAACTCATCCCTGGGATAGGTTTGTAAACCAGTGATTCTCAGCCCCTCTCCAGGGCCACCACCACAGAGGAATATGCAACTCTCTCCTCCACGATTGCAGATCCATGAGCAGCAATGTCTGCTCTGGAGTGGGAGCCTCACGTCACAGGGTCTTCCTGGTCTAGTCTTGCTTATTCCTAATTGATCACTGAGGAGACAGGAATGGGTTGATAACTGTTCCTGGCAGGCGCTTAGTGAAGGAGATGCCAGGGAAAAAAGGCACGTTTACATTTTAACACATCCCAGCAGAATTAGAGTCTGTTCTGCTCATTGGAAACATGGCCAGATGCTCATGTGTCTTGCTACTCTCCATGTGACCCCAAGTGGGTCTGAGTGTGGGCTACAGAGGCACAGCTGTGGCAAAAGCCTGCAGGGAACTCAGTGTCTCCTGGGTGTGCACGCTCTGTCTCTCCCTCCCTCCCTTTCTACCTTCTTTATTATGGACTATCACAAACATGCAGGCAAGTGGAGAGAACAATTTCTGGACTCCATTCTGCCCCTACTGTCTTCATTCATCAACATTTTGGTTTCTGTCCATTGCTAATGGCACATCAGGCAGTCAGCGGCCTTCATCCTACAATGCAGTGTGGAGAAAACTGGCCTTTGTGGCAGGTAGCTGTTACCACAGTCTTCTCAAGTTCACTCATCTCGAAGTCTCATTGTGACTGACTCCTTGGATAGAAATCATGCATTTGCATGATAGTACCTGTTTTGACACTTGATTATGCCTTAACAATACATTGCATGTATCCTTTCTTTATGTTAACAAGCACTATGAGATGTCGATTTTCTTTTTCCCTCTTGTTTTTAGAGCAACCTACATTGAATAGCTCTGGATAGCTGGGTGATATGCATGATCTAGAAACTGCAAAAATGGTATGGAGTAGAGATAGGAAAACATATAAAGGATGAAAAAGTAGAGTGTTTTGAAGTGTACCGAGATGCAGAGCAATTGCACCTTGTTTTCTGTTAATTGAAGGCATGTTTGTGATAGGGTGAAAAAGGATGACCCATGATATGGTTGGATACGGGGTATTGTAGGGCTTTATTTTTCTCACTACCTCCTTATGAATCTGCAGCAGGCTGAATCTTTCCCTAGCCACAGATGAAACCCCGGTGGGTCCAGATGGTTTTCCTGACTCTTGGATAATGGAAAGTGATTTGGTCACTTTCAGCTGCAAATACAGTCTTTGGTCAGAAAATGGAATGTTCATTCCCCAAACCTGATTGTATGTCACATTTTCCTCCTTCCCTCAGCTCACACTCATTTAGGCTAGAGGTCTACAGAGAGAAAGACAGGTGTGATTGGATAGTCCCTGTTTACTTGTCTTACATTTTTCTCCCCCAGTCTCTATCTCTAGTTTGTTAGCTAGTGTCTGACCCACCAATGCTGGAATGGGGGGAAGTGTAGGCAAGAGGGTCTTACATGGTTGGAATGCCTAGAAACTGCTCTCACTCTCCCAGCCTTGCAGATTTCTGTATCCTGCTCTCTTTTCATGGAAGTTTTTGTGGTTCCTCCCACATGGGCAGCCTGAGAACATTCCCTGCAGTTCCAGGACCCTGAACGGAGCATCCTTTCCAGGTGTTCCTCAGGATGACCTTACAGCCACCCCTCCTCCTGCTCTGTGGGGACCACACCCACAGTCCTGCCCTGACAAATCCGAGGAGTGAGGCTGGATCTGAGGCAGGCCCTGCTGTCCTCCTGCCATAGGCACTTGACTCTCTCTTGCCTGTGTCAGGTCAGAGGATGTGTGCCAAGTTCTCTGTGAGGCACATGGAGAATACTCTTGATGGGTATGACATGAAATTCAGCAAATATAGGGTTCTCCTGAGTTTTGAGTCCAACCTATCAAGATTGTCTAAGGAGAAATAGAAAGTGATCAACTTGTCCATTTCAATGAAGGTGTTAATTTCAATTTGTTTATTGGCATAGAGATGCTCATCACATTACCTTTTGTCTGTTTATAGAATAAGTAAAGGTAAATTTTATAACCATAGCACAAGGAATAAGTGGAAATATACCGTGGATCTCTTCTACCCTTTGGGAGGTGGTGTAGTCTCACTGGAGAGCGCACTGTGAGGAGTTAAAGATGTTTGCTCTGACACCTGAAATAGCCCTGGGAACTACAACAATAATGACTTAGGTAAACCAACAAAGGAGAAAATATGGAATTACAAAAATAACTAATCAAAAACAAGTCAGAAAAAGAGCAAAAAGGGAACAAAAAACACATAAGACAAATTCGCAAGGTGGTGGATATAAAGAATAGCAATATTCACGTTAACTATAAATTATTTAAATGCCCCAATTAACATGAAGATATGTAAGATTAGTCAAGAAAACAAGACCCAAATATATGCTGTCTACAATAAACACACATTAAATAAAAAGACATAGAGATTTAAATAAAAGTATCAAACACATACATTCTATGCTAACACTAATGTTAAATTAGTGACTCTGTTAATATCATACTAACTACACTTTAGAGCAAAGAGTATTACCGTAATATCATTTTATAATGGTAAATGGGTATACTCACCAAGATCTCATAACCATCTAAACTTCTGTATCTCTAATAAGAAAGCTTCAAAGTATATAAGGCAAAAACTGATATGATAAAGGTAAGTTAAAGAAAATCTACATTTATAGTCAGAGATTTAGAAACTGCTCTCTCAATAATTGATAGAGTAAGTAGATAGAGAAGAAGTAATGACATGGAAATCAAACTTGATGTCATTGATGTTTATAAAACACTCCACCTGACAAGAGCAAAACTTACATTCTTTCCCAGTGCACAGGAAACACTTACCAAGACATACACCATGTTATGGGTCGTGAAAGAGTCACAATAAATTTAAAAGGCTTGAGAGGATGGATGTCCTATTTATCCTGATGTGATTATTACACATTGCATGCCTGTATCAAAATATCTCTTTCAACCCATAAACTTATGTGCCTGCTATGTACCCATGGACGATTTTTTAAAAAAATTTAGTAAATAAATTTAAAAGATTTAAGTCAAACAAAGGTTGTTTCTGAATGCAGTGGAATTATATTAGAAACCAATACAAGAAAGAACCTTGAAAAATTCTGAAATATTTGGAAACTAAGTAACACATTTCAAAATAACACATAGGTCAAAAAAAAAAAAAAAAAAAAAAAAAGGAAATTGAAAATACGTTTTGAACTGAAATAAAATTAAAGCATGGCAGATCAAAATTTGCATGATGCTACCAAAGCAGTCCTGAAGGGGAAACTTACAGCAATGAATGTCTATTAGAAAATAAGAAAAACCTTAATCAATGACCACTAGGGATCTATAAGAAGAAGATGGAATTAAACCTAAAGAAAGAGGGAGAAAACAAATCATAAACGAAGAGCAGAAGGCAATAAAAGGTGAAACAAACAATAGAAAAAAATCAACAAAACCGAAATTTATTTTTTTGAGAAGATTTTTAAAAATGATAAATAACCATAAAGAAAACTCCAGGTCTAGATGCTTCACTGGTGAATTCCACCAAATATTTATGGAAGTGAGAGCACCAAGTCCACACGCTTTATCTCTAAACTGCAGGAAAGGGGATACTTCTCGTCTCATTCTTTAAGGCCAGCATTATTGTGATAGAAAAACAAAAACAAAAGACCGACATTCAAGAAAAAACAACTAGCTTATTTCTCTTATCAACATAGAGGCAAAAATTCTAAACAAAACTTCAGTAAATAGAATTCAACAAAGTGTAACAAATGAAGTAATCATATTGCCAAATAGGATTTATCCCAGGGACACAAGGTTTGTTTAACATCTGAAAATCAATTAATATAATTGACCATATTAGCAATCTAGAAGATACAAAGTGTACAATCATCTCAATTGATGCACAAAAAAAACATTGATAAAATTAAACCTATCTCCATGATAAAAATTCTCAACAAACTAGAAATAGATGGGAACTTCCTCAGACTAATAAAGGGTATCTATGACAACCTTAAAATTCACATCAAACTCAGTGCGGGGAAAGACTTTATGATTTTCTCCTAAAAACAAGACAAGAATGCTGCTCTCATTATTTATCGTCAACATTGACCTGGCGGTCCCAACCACTACAATAAGGCAAGAGCGCACACACACACATGCACACACACACGGGATCTAGATTTGAAAGAAAGAAGTGATCATCATTATTCAGAGGACGTAATAGTCTATTTTAAAAATCCAATAAAACCTACATAAAGCTCACTAGAAGTAATAGTGAGTTTAGCATTATTGCCGACAGAAGATTAATATACAAAGATCAATTATATTTTTATGCAATTGCAACACAAATCCAGAAAATAAAGTATGAAAAAATACTGTTTCCAATAGTATCAAGTAATGAAGTATCATGGGAAAAATTGACAGCAGATGTATAAGACCAATACACTGAAAACTATAAAGTGCTTCTTGGAGAAATAGAAGAACCAAAGGAAGAGAATGAGTTTGTGGATCAGACAACTCACAACTGAGGATGTCAAATTTCCTAAATTGATCTATAGATTCAAGACAATCTCAATGAAAATCAAGCACATTTTTGTAACAACTGACAAGCTGATTTTACAGTTTATATAAAAATACAAAGGACCTAGAATAACTCCAACAACTTTGAACAAAAGAACAAAGTTGGAAGACTCACACTACCTGCTTCATGACTGATAAGGTACAGCAATCAAGACAGGGCGATATGGTTTGGAAATCGACAAATATATGAATGGGATGGAATAGAAAGTCCAGAAATAAAGTCATACTTGTATGAACAGCTAATTTTGACAAAGTTGCAAAAGCAATTCAGTTAAAAAAAAAAAAAAAAAAAAAAAGATAGTCTTTCAACATATGGTGCTGGAACATTTGGATATACATATGCAAAAAAAATGAACTTCGATCCATATCACTAACTATATGCAAAATTTAATTCAAAATGGGTCATAGTCCTAAATAGAAAATCTAAATTCTCAAACTTCTGGAAGCTTACGTAGGAAAAAAAAATCTTTGTGACCTTGGTTTAAGCAAGTAATTCATAGATATGCTACCAAAGAGTAAAATCCATCAAAGAAAGAATTCGTAAGTTGAACTTCATTAAAATTAAAAACTTCTGGTTCAAAAGATTATTAATAGAGTGAAAAGACAGGCCGTTGATAGGAAGAAAGTATTTTTCAAGTATAAATTTGATGAAGAAATTGTATCCAGAATTCAAAAGGAACTCTCCCAAAGCTCAATGAGAAAATAACAACCCGTCAAAAAAGGGCAAAATATTTAAACAAACCATGCACTGAAAAACACATATGGATAGCAAATAAGTGCGTGAAAAGATGTTCAACATCATTAGCCAAGAGGGCAATGCAGATTAAACCACACGAGATACCACTACACATCAATCAGAATGGCTGAGAAAGAGGGCGCCCACCTCTATCCAGGAAGGGGAGCAGCCGGAGGGAGTGGAGCCCTGGTGGAGGAGTGGGACCCCGTCACAGTCTTGTTTGGCCATTTCTCGAAATAGGTTAATGGAGTCTATAATCCCAAAGCGTCTACTTAAATCCTCTTGTGTTAGGAGCAAGTCTCTCCTCCCTGACTCAGCATGAGGGAAAAGACTCCATCAACAACATTCAGTTGGATCCTTGGGCATCCACGGGAAGATATCTGCAACAATAACACCAAGTGGCTGGAGAGCACAGAAGGAGGCCGTCCCCCAACCTGGCCTCCTGGAGCCCTTTTGTCAACTCAAGTGTTGCACTTTTTCCTGTGTAACTCTGACTTAAGAAATACGCCCACCTGGTGGGGCTCTCTCATGGCCCAAGGACAATCTCACAGCCTACAGGAATCCTGTGGAATGAGATGCTCTAGGAAAGCCCTCCAGAGTCGGAAGCCTTGTCACCTGGGTCCTGAGTCCAGAGTGAAGGAAACGCCTCCAGGAACCATCTTTCTTATTCCCCAGCAAACTCCTTTTCAGAGGCAGTTAATTCAGGCTCGTCTCAATGCATAAAACGCTTTGTTGAGTTGAGGCAGTCACATCTGTCTGCACTAGTTTATTCCTTCTTGAAACATTTATCAACATAAAATGCAAACTTAAATGCAAATTATCTTCCATCCCCTCTTTCACATGGTGCTCAAAGGTGATAAAATGATGAGTTCATCAGGAGTTTTTTGACTCAGAAAAACGTTGCACTCCTGAGTATCTATTTCTTGAATTTAGTATCTTCAAGTTCCCAATTAGCATAAGACTTCTTTGCAGTTCAGTAAAGATAATCAAAACGATGTCTGTTTAAACCAAGAACACTTTCTCTTTCTCAGTCAACCATAATTTGATCAGATTTCAGAGCGGGTTTTTTTTTGGTCCATACTTGTGGAAATGTGAAATAACTAAGCAGTTAAAATTCATGATCTACACTTTTGTGTCATTATTATTGCATTAGCATGAAATTATACTTCTAGTTAGTCATAATTATACTCATAATTATTCAATTTATCACTATAGGTCCTCCTGGAAGTTTTATTGGAGGATTTATTAACATTAATAAATTGTTTTTCTTCATTTCCATATTATGAATTCTTCTCATGTGTGATATGATCTATTACCCATAAAATTATAACAAACCCCAAGCATTGGTGGCTGCCCAGCAATGTGAAGGAAATCTTTTGTCAGCTCATCTGGGATGTGACTCAACTGCCAATGTCATGGGGGAATAGTTTTGTGCCACCAGAGCTTGCTGCCATTAGAAGGCTCTCCAAGAAAAAACTCACAGTGGATGAAAATGGAATATTTTTCTTCTAAGCCATTCCCATCCAGCCAGTACAGCCCTGATGCTGGAGCCATTCTCTGCAGCTCACAACTTGGCATGGATTGGGACATAACATCCGACCGGCTGGGCCCTTCCTTCCTTCTGGCCCACGGTCATGCTCATATCTCTGCTGAGGCTCTTTGGCCACTTGGTACTACTTTGAAACTCTTCTCCTGGAGATACAGTCTCATTTTCACGAATTTGGTATTCCTTTTAAACTGTCCTCCTAGAGGACGATTCTCATTTTCATGAATTCATCACTTGCTGCTGCCCACCTACAATCCTCTCTCTGTCTGTGAACTCATACAGTATCCTCCCACGTTTCTGTTCAAAGGCTTTCACATACGAACTCAGGGGAGTAACAACATCACTCCCTGAGTTCATACGTTCATATGCTCTTTCACAAAGCTTCAGAATGTTTGATATTCCTGGTGGGTGTTATGGACGAAATGTTGTTACTCCCCAAAGTTCACATGTTAAAGCCTAATCACCAGTTTGACTGTATTTGGAGAAGGGGCCTTTAAACAAGTATTTAGGTTAAATGAGATTGTAAGGGCAAAGCCTGATCTAACAGGATTAGTGTCCCAAAAAGAGACACAAGAGAGCTCCCCCTCTATCCACCATGTGAGGACACAGCCAGAAGGTGGCCACCTGCAACCCAAATGGAGAGCCCTCACCAGGTACCCACCCTGCTGACACCTTGGTCTTGAACTTCTGCCCTCCAGAACATGAGGAAATTAATTCCTGTTGTTTAGGCCTCCCGGTCTGTTTCATTTTTGTTATGGCGGCCCAGGCAGGCTAACATGGTGAGGGACTGGGTGATATTTACTCATTTGTTTAAACTTGGTGCATCATGCTCTGCAGTGGTGAGGCACAGGGGTTGTCTTATGCAAATTGGTATACATGGGACCTTTTGTTTGATTCTCACAGCATGCCTGTGGGGTAGGGTCTATTATCATCCTTGTTCACAGATAAGACTACTGAGGCGAGTGGAAGGTAACCTGGGCAGCAAGCAGCTGTGCCAGTGAGGACCCAGGTCACCCACATTCTCCCATGTTGTGTGTGGGTTTTCATCTGAGCATCCTCATGGGAGCCCTTGTTCCCCTGAGGTGGGGGCTGCACTGGTGTCCTGGGTTTGGCTGACACCCTGCTCACAGAGCCGATGCCAGATGCACCCACAGATTGTGAATGAAGGGAGCAAGGTGCGTGGGGCTGGGGTGCTGGTCACCTCCTCTGGGGTGTACCATTATCATTGGCCGCTCCCTGTGTCTGCGACCTTCAGCACCTGTGGGGTCTTTCCCCATAAGACAAGAAGCCAAGGAGTGTCCCCTGCAACCTTGACCTCGCAACAGGTGCCTCTGGATACCAAATCCAATTCAAAATCCACACGATGTGGCATATCCTGCATTAGACGCTAAAATCCCAGCAACACAGAACAGCTTCTGATCCCAGGAAACCACAACTGTCTACAGGTGGGCCCAGCCAGGTGTGAGGCACTCAAAAGGCAATCATACAGCAGCCCACAGGCAGGTGTGATTTGGGGGCTGAAGGGCCCTGGAGTCTGACCGGCTCCTCAGGAATCATGAGTTCTCACAGGACAGGGTTTCTCACCTTTGCTGCCCTCCCCCAGCCATTACCACCTGGTGAAGGGTGCAGGGGGTTGCCCCTCAGCGTCCTGGGTGTGGCAGCTGTGGGATGAGGACACACCTCCCGCCCTGCTCCAGTCACTGCCCCCAGGCCCTCTGAGAGGACCAAGGAGTCTGAGGCTCTGTCAATCTTGGGTCAGTGCCAGCCCTGGGACCCTTTTGGCCAGCGGCCACCTCAGGACGCCACATTCACTCCTTGGGAAATTAGTTCCTAATTCATTCTGTTGCAGGGCTAGTGTCACCCTGCATTTATTTACATAGCTGCAGGATGAGGAGATAAATGAAAATAATGAACATCCATTAAACAAGATTCATAATGATTCATAATGAAGCACACCTCAGTCCTCCTGGGCTCTGCTCTCCCTCCAGGCACAGCTTCTGCCCGGGGAGGGTGGTTTCACGGCTTCTGTCTGCAGCAAACACACATTCCATGCATGATGTAGGGTTCTGAAGGCACTGATCCCCGCCAAGGCAGCCCAGAGACCCAGAGACAAGAAGAACCTTGTATAAGGTCGTGCTCGGGGCCCAGGCTCAGGCTGGCTCTGCCCATTGGGACTTAAAGTCCCGTCCATCACCGGGGAGTGGTCAGAGGCCTGGGGGAAGCCTGGCCTCTGGGGGCTGGCCAGTTGTTCCTGTTTGACCCAGACCCAGCGTTAGGTCACTGTGGCTGGGGCTGTGGGGTTTTCAGGAAGATTTTGGTGGAGAGTGGAGCAAGCTTCCCATGGCTGTCTTCCCTGGCATAAGCAGTGGTCCTGAGGCCAGGCCTGGGAAGCAAGGGGGTGGTCCCCAGCAGGGCCCTGAACTGGGCCTTGTCCATCCAGCCCAGCCACCCCCTGGTGCCCACCTGGTAGGTGCGCAGGGCTCAGGGCCACAGGGGACAGGGGACTCTGGGTGTGTGCAAGGACAGAGCTCTTTGTTCTGCCTGGCGTGGGCAGTCTGGGCATAGACACGAATGACAGGGAGGGATCTGAGGAAGAGAAAATCACCATGTCCAGCACAGTCCATGCTCATCATTTGCAGCGGCTATTCCGAAGTGGCTGCAGACACTGAGTGGGCAAATGCTGAATACCCAGGGGGCATGGAGAGGAGGTTCCTTTGAGCCTCTGGTCACATTTGCATCAATAAATCAGCACACGGCCTGGGTTTGTGTGCTTCTGCTGTAGACACCTTATTGGAAAGTATGTTGTTGAATCATGAACACGGCACTCAGGGACAACAGCTCTGGACCAGACCTGAGTGAGGTGTACCCAAGACACAGTGAACAGCATGGGCTGGGGGACTGAGTGCTGGGTTGATGTGGCTACTCAAGTATTCATCCATTCACTCATTTATCCATCCATCTATCCATCCATCCATCCATTCACCCATCCATCCATCCACCCACCCATCCATCCATCCACCCATCCATCCATCCATGCATCTATCCATGCATCCATCCATCCACCCATCCATCCATCCATCCATCCATCCATCCAT
>NC_045452.1:31160380-31215943 GCF_002776525.5 Piliocolobus tephrosceles | reverse complement strand
CATCCATCCATCCATCCATCCATCCATCCATCCATTCAATGCCATTGGCCCAGTCATGTGCCAGGCAGGCCATAATGACAGTTGAGAGTGAAGACAGAGAGTCCCTGTTTCTGGGGCCTCACAGCCCAGGGGAGATGGACCCACACTGATGCTGTGTAACCAAAAGTGAGGACACAGCTTGACATGAAAGAGACCTTCACACAAAGTCACTTGGCTTGGGCTGGCAGTGGAGTCATACCTTCCTGGGTTATGTCCACTGCCCCTACAACTGATGGAGACCTAAACTCAGCGGGTGTGGATCTAGCAGCTGTGTAGCTGTAGTTTCCTTCTTCCCTGGGGAGAGATGCCTTCGATGTGAATTATAAATGGACAGGTCAGTGGAGTCTGACTCAGAGCTACTGTGTTTTAAATACAGAGCTTTTTATTCGTTTCCAAAGTGCAGGATCTACTTATCCCATAAAGACGAAGGAAAATAAGCTCCTTTGCCTTACAAAAATGGCTCTACCATATTCATTACGTGATTAATTTAATGCTCTGATTTACAGTTGTCTACAAATTGCAAATTGCTTTAAAATACATCCTAAATTGAAAATGCATTTAAAATATGAATTCATTATCTTGGGTCAGGGCAACATCATCCCAGGTCCACTTAACAAGAAGAGCTGCCCTCCTGATGGTGGGTTCGCTGCTAATACGAGTATAGACCTGACGTCAGCTGCAGCCGCCCTGACTTCCAGGCTCATCTCTGCATCTTGCACGAAGAATTGAAAGGTTTCTATGTATAATTGTCGAGAGATGGGTGGCATTCATTACTTTTTACTTAATTTTTTTCTAAATATGGAATGTGAGGTGCAGATCACTTTTAAATTATATTCTTACATGATAAACCAGCAGCCCAGAAATACGCGGCAGCGGTGTAATTGAGTGGAGATGAAAGTGCGATCGCAGAAGTGATGACCAGCAGGCAGCTATTTTGGGCCCAACGTGGGAGCGGCCGAAATGGAGGGCTCCGTTTCACAGACAGCCTCCCCCAATGACCGTCTTTGTAAAAAATGGGCTAATTTGGGGACAGAGTCCGTGACCGTTACACCGTGGACATCAATGTGGCTGTCAGTGCCCTGACCCGGCTGCATGAGGAGTTTCTATTCCTATCCTCCCGCCCACCTCCAGCATATGGCTCGACAGACAGCTCTCCCGGTGACCAGAAAACTAGGGGTGCAGGGACCCTGACTTGGACAGAGCTAGCGTCGTGCAAAGCTCAGTGACCTCCTGGGAATGGGCTGACGTCCTGTGAAGCTCAGTGACCTCCGGGGGAGGGGCTGGCTCCACCCAAGCATTATACTTCAATATGATCAAGTCCGAGGAGAAAATAGAAAGAAAAACTCACATTTCTCTCACAAAACCGGGCCTTTCAGGGTCTCCATCACCTAAAAGAAAAGGGAAGAATTGCGACTGTTACAGAAAAGAAAGTTCCCACACCATAAACGCACATTTCCTTTAATTAGTCCATAATGTCTTGGCAAAAAAAAAAAAAATCCGAAACAAATAAACAAAAACCACAAAATCCCTTTTGCCTGGAACTCTCTGAATTTTCACTGGAATTTCTCCTGGACAACATAGTATCCCCTTGTCTGAAGGAAAAGCATAAGAATTCTCAATCCGTAAACCATAGAATAACATCAGCTGGAAAGAGTATTGTAGGAAAGTAAACCACAGGGAGAGATGAGGGAACGTAATGACGTTTATCTTTGAGCTGAATCTTCCAGTGTTGTGAGTCCTATCGGTGCCACCTGCACAGGCCTGAACATGGAGCTGCAAAGTAGAAGTGAATAAAACCGGGTGTCGTGGCCGGGAGACATCAGGGTGCAGCCCGGGGCGGCCACTGTGCCTAGGAGGCTCTGCACTTGCCCTGTTGAAGGACCACAGCTCCCACCGGGACCGTCTCCCCCTGGGCTGGCTGCGGTGGCAGAGGGAGGGTGAGCCACCACCATTCCTGTTCTCTGAGGAGACGCCCAGGGGCTGGGCTGCCATGAAGGGGCCACACCTTTGGGCGGGTGTCCCCAGTTGGGTCCCTCCTGGGTGGTTTAGCCACCCTAGGACGCTGCTCACATGGGTCCCATTAATTCCTCAAGCTTTCCTGAGCCCCTTCGGAGTGCAGGCCCTGGGGGGCAGAGACAGACCAGTGGGCTGGGACTCTCACAGGCAGCTCCTGCCCATGCTGAAGGCAAGATAGGCTCAAAATGACACTGAAGTCCCCAGCATTGCCCCCCAGAACTCCCTACTTTATCTCGGTGTCCCAAGCTGATGGGAATCTCATCCTCTGCACTGCTGGAAGGGAAGGGAATGTTGTGGGCTCCAAGCTCCTGGTGCCAGCGGCTCAAGGTGGTCCCGAGAGGCTGGCTGTGCTCTGGACCAGGCTTGTCTCTCTCCACTGTCTCCAAGGAGCTGGGGGAGACAGCAAAGCCGTCCTTGCCTGAGACGTTAAGGCGCTTATCTGTGTGAAATATGCTCAGGCACACAGGTGAGCGGAGATTTATGTGCGCTCAGGCACACAGGTGAGCGGACATTTATTGCAGGAAATAGGCTCCTGCTGCGATGGAGGCAGGCAGCAAAAACCCGGGAAGAGCTGGTGCTTCGTTTCCAGTCCGAAGGCTGGAGAAGAGCAGGATCCCAGGCTGGAGGTCCCTCACACTGGGCAGTGGGGCCAGCCACTGCCATCGGCCATACTCAGTCCCCCAGTTTAAATGTTAACTCCATCCGCAGACACCCTCGCAGGCTTGTCCAGAATCGCACTTAACCAGATGCCTGGGCACTGCGGCCCGGATCAGTGGACACGCGAAAGGAACCCTCACAGCCCGCAGCCCAGGGACCCCGGAGGGTGCAGCGTGGACCCTGCATGTTCTTTTCTCTGCATTTCTCTGGCGTGTTTTTCTGCATTGTCTTCGGGGTCTCGCAGGGGGCCCCTTGCTGAACGTGGGCCTTCGAAAGCAGAGAGTGCCTTCCCTCGCTGGTGGAAGAAGGTGAAGTCAGAACCTCACAGCACCAGAGGGACCTGACTCGCCACCGCGGGCTTCGCGGAGGGAGGGGACCCTGTGGCCAGGAATCCCAGCTGCCTCCAGGGGCAGAGCGTGGCCTGGGGCTGGCAGCCACCAGGGAAATGGGACCTGAGACCCACGGCTGCCAGGACCTGGGTCGGCCACACACCGAGTGAGCATGGAGCGGTTTCATGCAGACCCTCCCCGCGAGGTCTCAGCGGGGCCCACACCTGGATTGGGGTTTGTGAGGCTGTAAGTTGAGAACCCAGCTGGGCCTGCTCCATTGCTGCCCTGTAGACTGTGAGATAAGGCGTGAGCGTGTCTCAGCTGCTGCATCTCTGGAGGCTGATCCGCAGCAAGGAGGGCAAGGTCAGGGCTGGCCTGCACTCCCCAACCCCTCACAAACAAAATGAGGTTTCCAGGGTCCCCTGGCTTATGTGTGAGCATAAGCCCCCTATGGCCATTATCTATTTGAAGGTGACAATCCCCCTTTCTAATAAAACGATGCTCAGAGCCCTCCGGGGCCCACAACCACTTCAGTTTCAGGAAGTCCAGGCTGGTTACACAGAGTTCTGACATTTGGGTCTCTAAGAAAAATATCCTCAAAAAGTAGCCTCAAGTCGAAGCACAGTCCCAGCTCAGCGGTGAGCTCCACTTACGGTCTTCGGGCTCCTTGGGTCAGTGCCGGGGCTCCAAGACCAGGTCAGGAAAACGGTGGGGGCTGCTGGACTGTGGGGGCCCTGGGACCCCCTCCACATTGCAGTCAATCCCTTCCCCTGAGGCTGTTGAGAAAACGGCTGCACCTTGCTGCCTCCTCCCTCAGACACGTCTCCATGGAGGGCAGGAGGTCGGCTGGGGAAGAATACAGAGCAGGCGGATTCTAGAAGCAGTGAGGATGGTTGTTGGGAGGGAGGGAGAAAGGGAGGGGAGGGGAGGGGGAGAGAGAGGGGAGGGGAGGGAAGGAGAGTATCTGAAACTCAGGCACAAGACTTTAGAATGAATACTAAGGATACAGTGCCCGGTCTCCTCCAGGGAGCCTGCATTCACCAATGTGGACTAAGACACTTCATTCATTCATCGATTCATTCATTCATTCATTTATTCATTCAACAAATACTGTTTCCCACATTCTCTGAACCGACGGGTGATGGTGTGTGAAAATCTTCTTTGTGTATCAGCATAATTGCCAGTCCTACAAAATGGATGGGGCTAAGTGGCCCCTCCCCCGGCACGAAACTGTCCTGGTTACTGTTAGTGTCAAGGACCAGGAGTCTGCTTTAGTGACTGCCGCGCACATTCACACATGAGCTGACATGTTCCTCACAGTGTCTTCTTGCAATTTAAAAAGTAAGACAGCCAACCTGGGAGGGGCCCTGTGAGCGCCTGACAGGGCCGACCCCACTAGTCCCAGTGGGGAGGAGGGGCACGGAAGCAGTTGCCCAATGCTCCTGGCTCTCTTCGGTAACTTTAGAAATTCTCAAAAATGTTCCTAAAACCTATCAGATAAAAATATACCTGCCTCGTTTTTTGTGCAGGGAGGCCGGCCAGAATCTCTGCTGGGCCCTGTGGTAACCGCCTCTCAGGATCTCAGCTGTGTCCCCTGACTGTCTCACAAGAGACCCCTGACTGTCTCACAAGACAGGACCCTTCCAAAGCCCATGGCTGCTTTGGAAGGGTCCTGGGAGCACCCGTGAGCCCTGAGATTTGGGAAACTGGAAATCTCTGGGGGTCAGATGTGGCCCCAATGATCATGGAGCTGGGAAGTCACGGTGCACCCTCACGAAAGCACGTGCTGGACCCAGTGCTACACCTGAAACCAAGTCCCACAGACAGACTCAACGGACGGAGATGGCGCGGGCCCTGAACCCTGTGTCCTGGGGTCCGGGAAGGCAAACGGTGAAGGCAGGTAGGAACCGAGGATTGGAGGCTGGGGAGCACGAGAGGAAAAGAAGACAGCAGAGGCCCGAGGGCCAGGTGGCTGCAGGAACATCCACACCTGGATCTCTTGGTTCTGCCCAGGTGGCAGCACTCGCTGTATGCCCTGCGAGTGGGTGTCGGGCCACAGACCTCCTGGTCTCCTAATCAGGGCTCTGTGAATGCATCGATCTTAAAATTTTTCAGGAAATAATTTCATGTGTATTATGGAGTGAACTGTGCTCCCTAAGTTCCTATGTTGATGTCCTGACCTCCAGCGCCCCAGAATGCAACTGTATTTGGAGACAGGATCTTTAAAGGGGAAATTAAATTAAAATGAGATGCTTGGGGTGGGCTCTGCTTCCATCTGACTGGAAATTAAATGAGATGCTTGGGGTGGGCTCTGCTTCCATCTGACTGGTGTCCGTGTAAGAAGAGGAGATGATGTTGCAGATACACACGAAGGACTCCCACATGAGGACACAGAGAAAATACCGTCTACAAGGTGAGGAGAGAGGCCTCGGAAGGAACCAACACCTAGACCTTGGGCTCCCAACCTCCAGCACTGTGAGGAAATAAGTATCTGTTCTCGAAGCCTCCTGTCTGCAGTGCATTGTTGTGGCAGCTGAGCAAAGACAATGTGTAAAGCCACCTTAGAGTCAGCCGATGAAAGGGACATTGTGAGGATGTCACGTGGCTCCCCTTCCTGCTGTCCCGGAGACCCCACCCACCTGCCCTTCTCAAGAGGCCAGGGCCTGCTTTATTCTCACGAGAGTCTCCGATTTGAAGGGTCCCCATGCTGGATGAAGCTCCTCCTGGTCTGGGGAAGGCCCAGGTGCTGCTGCAGATGCACAGATGGTGCGGTCCTGGGACCCTGCGTGCAGCTCCATGGCTCCTCTGCGGGGAGGATGGGATCCTGTCACCCAGGAAGTTGAGTCCACATACAGAAGCAGTGAGCAGGAGCACAGAGCCAATGAGAGGTCGAACCCGAAGCCTGCACAGCTCCTGGTGGGTTTGAAAGAGGGGATTGGAAGGCTGGTCAACGTAGGAGGGAAAGGAGAAGCGCATCCGCACACCCAGCCTCCCGGGCAGGGGCCACCTCCTGCGAGTCAGCAATGCCTCCCAGTAGGAGGCAGGCACCCCGGGGGGAAGCTGCTGCCGCACCTGCCTTCCTTCAAGGTAAACTGGTGAGACCCGCGAGGGGCCTGGGGAAGGGGAGCCCAGGGAGCTGGGTTCCAGGCCAGAAGGTAAGACAGACAGAAAGGCTCTCGCCAGGACGGCTGACCAACCACTCCCCAAAGCCTGTGGGGGTGTGGAGGATACAGCTTTGAATTTAGGAGAAAAATACAAAAGCCCAAACAAGAACACAGGCTAGCAAATGGGCAAAAAAAAGCATAAATACATGAATTTATACATCATTGGGCTCTACTTAAAATATTACTGCAGGCTGAGATGAGGGGGAAAAAATTAAGAGCATGCGCAGAACCGTGCGGTTTCCTGGTGACATGCCTCTGTTGATCCTTCGGGCATGAGATTTCTCTGCCTTTCATCAGACACTCCTACATTTTCATATGCAAGTCCTATAGCTGCCTCATTCACTCTTTGCTTCTCATTAAAAACCGTGCTTGGCTGGTTCTTCAGATAAGGTCTAATAAAAACAATATCTTAGTTTAACAGCTAATGAGCAGCAGTCATCAAAATCTGCTGGGCTCTCCTCTTCTCAGACACCAACTGGGTATTTAATCAGAGAGGGATACAGATGGCTTTGCCCTGGTCATACAGTCATAAGAACACAGAGAACCTAGTCCGTAACAGGTTTAGAATGCATGCAGGTATTCGGAATTTGCACTCACTTTTCAGTGCCCATCAGCAGAGCATTGCAAGAGTCTTGGAGAAGAGTCACAGGAGGGTTTTCTAGGGCCCATCATTGGGTGTAGCTGGCTCCGACCTGCAGTGCCTGGGGTGAAGAGCTCCTCTCGGGCTGGGCAGTGGCAGCCCCTGCTGGCCTTGGGCTGCTGGGCCACCTCTCTGTGACACAGACATCAGAGGGAAGGATCCCAGAGTCCAAGGCCTGGAGCATCCTAGAACGCCACCCCGGGCCCCAAGGAGGAGCCTAAGGTATGGGCTGTTTGCCACCCAGCTGGTCCCAGCTTCCTTGCTGCCTGCTCCCCAGGTCTGAGGGAGGGAATGGGGCAGAGATACTGAGCATGCTCAGACCCCACCCCACCCTGACAGGTACATAAGTAAGATGAACCAAGCACCTGTGCTCTGGTGCAGGAGGAAGCCCAGCAGACTGCCTCTCCTGGTTCTTCGCAGTGAGCGAGGCCACCTCACAGCCTCAAGGATGGTCAACTCCAGGTGTCTCCGGGCCTGTTCCCCCGAGAGAAGAAACTTGGGAGTCATGCCATTCAACTTGGGGAGTGGCTATTTTCGGGTCCTGTGGGTATTTGAGCCTATGTTTTACATGAAGAACCTTGAAAATGGGAGCAACTCCTCCAGAAGGATCAGCAGGTGAGCTGCCTGAGTGGCCAGGACTCTGTGTCCCATCCTCGTGGTGGGGACATCTTTGCTTCCACCTTACCCGTTAGGGCCTTGGGCAGCACTAAAGAAACAGGCTGGATGGAGTGTAGTGAATGAGGGCAACCAGGGAATAGCAGATGAGTGGGTGGCACATGGGGTCACAGATAGGCACGCAGAGCCCAGTGAGCAAAAAAACCCTTCAATGGATCCCAATTTCTGCCAAGAGAAGGAGGCAGAACATTCTTGTCTGTTATGACTTTCAAAGTAAGACACTTTGGCCAAAGCTGGACTCCCACTGCATGTCCCTGGGGATCCCTGTCAGCCCCTCACTAGCTGTGAGGAGGCCCCAGGGGTGCTCGCTGTGTGGGCCACGCAGCCGGGAGCAGCTGCCATTCCTGGCATTTTTTTCACTGCGCCCTTACTCATTTCTCATCGCCCTGTCAATCACTCAACATCCAACGCTGCAAAGCATTACACTTTCAGATAGCCGAGGCAGGTGCCTGGATCAGGAACAGGGCTGGGCTCCCTCGGGGAGCAGTCTGTGCAAACAAGATGACCCCACGTCTCCATCCCCCACCTCCCTCTGTTCAGAGGAGCTTTGAAAATCATCCTCCTCCCCACTAGGAAGCCTACAGAGGTCCCAAGAACTACACCTCTGTTAACCCCTCAACATACCTGTGGCCTGGCTGTTCCAGGCCGTGTCAGAGGCCACCTGTAAAAGAGAAACCATGAAATCCAGTGCCTGGGGAGCAGGGTCTCTGTGCCTCACTGGTAATAGCTCCTAAGTGCAATAATGCTTAATGAGAGAGACGTTGTTTACTGACAATGTACCTAGTTGGAATATAGAAAGCAATGGAGATCTTGCTGTAATATCATTTTATTCCACTTGGGTTCATATTAATAAATGATAAGCAATAATGGTATACGAGGAAAAGTGGAAACCTAATGGTCTAGGGTGGGATGACTGCGACACACACTGTCTGCGCAGCACGCCGAGGCCAGCATGGTGCTGATTTTGCATTCCATAAATTGGATGACAGGGGAGTGGCTAAGCATTCAAACAGCCACGGGATCCTCCTTTCGTCTTTAGCTTTATCTGTGGGCTGTGTGTTAGCCCCGTGTTTGGTGCCTAATAAAAACCCGGCAATACCAGCTATCGGGATTGGGAGGGATACTAGCACCAGACAGTGCTGGGCATGAGGCTGCAGCCCCTGGGGCAGCTTTTCTCAACAAGGCAGCCACCAAAGGTCTGCTGGAGAGTTGGTCATTCATTCCAACTCACACCCGCGCCCTCTGCTCCCTGCACCTCCTTCCCCAGCCTGTGCCCCCAGCACAGCGTCTGTACCCAGGAACAGGAAACAGCTGGCCCCTCCCGGAAACCTTCCCAGGAGGAGCAGGAAGCAGGGTCCCTCCCAAGCTGGGCTCCTGGCCAGGACAACCTTCTCATCGGCTCACCCTGTGCTCGGCGCCGCTGCCAGAGCGTGGTGGGTAAGGAGTTCCCGGAGCGACTGGGCCCTGGAGGTCAGTTGCTCGTTAGAGAGAGACAATTAACCACTCTCTGACTTAAACGTTGTTTCACCTTTTATTTAACGTGATTTTGAAGAAATTACTTTCACCCACATTAGCAGGCATTCGATGCCAGGGTTTCCCTGTATAAGCAGAACAAGCCGTGTTCTGGGGCCTGAGGCTGCAGGGCGTCCCTCCCCAGCAAATGCAGGGCTGGAGCATGAGGTAGGACCGGAAGGACTTCTCTTCCTCCATGGCCCGGGAGAGCAACGGGTCAGCGGATGAATCGGGGCATAGCTCGGGGGCTCTGGAATGTGACTTTGGAAAGGCTTATACAAAATGGGGAAATAAAGCCCTGTGGAGTTTCTGCATAGACAAAGCCACAGAGGGGCCCTGGTGGGCCTGCGTCACTCTGTCCCCAACATCCTGCCTGCAGAGCCATGATTCCAGAGGAGAAATGAAGCAATGCTGGTTCTCTCGGGGCCCAGACCCCTCTGTGCCTGCCATGACTGCTTGCAAAATTGTATCTGCGGAAACAGTGGATGTTGGGTCTGAGAGGGGACTGGGAATCTGCACTGGGCTGCCTAAAGAGTGTGGCCAAGCTAATCTCAGACCCCTGCCATTTTTCCACCATGCACGCTGTTCCCACACTGCCCACGCCACCTGCCACTGGAGACTCTTCCACTCCCAGCCTAGACCCTGGCTTTGTTCCCTCCTTGGTGAGCACCTGTCCAAGACAAACTTGGCCCTGGGCTTCAGCAGAGGTCTCATGCTTTGGTGATGGATTTACGAGGCTTTCTGTAGACAAAAACTGTGATGAGCCTACGCATTGTGATAAACACACCTCCTCAGGTCTTGGTTCTTAGCAAACAAAACCATCATTCACAGAATCAGATTTGCTCATCTAAAAATGTGCGGGTGACACCCAGGAGCCCCTGTAAAGATCTGTGTGGTGCTCTTGGGTTCTAGGAGAGAAGAGAGTGAAAAGAGCTGTTCACAGCCTCTTTCGACTCCCAGGTGACAAATGCCCAACAGAATGGCGTGGCTGGGTGCTCTGTAGGGCCCAGAGGACAAAACCGGTCTCCGAGTGACATGTGTGGAGGAGGAGGGCCCTGGAGGGGCTTCAGGGCTGGCCCTTAGCAGGAGCACCTCAGCCTTGCAGAGAAAGGTGTCCAGCAGAGACAGTGAGGCATGCTCCTGGGTTCCCTCCCAAACCAGAGCACCCTACTCTCCTTCGGGACGAAGCAGAGGAAAGGGCGAGTCTCCACCTCATGATTAAACATTCACAGCTCACAGGAGACAGAGGAAGAGCCAGGCCATAGGAAATGAGGGATGCAGGCAGGTCAAGGTAGGAGGCCGGGAGACCCTGGCAGGGACGGAGGATGGGGCGACAAAAGTAAATACAGCTCTGCTGGTGGCCGCAGCACCCTCAAGGCAATCCCACAGCTTTTTATTTATAAAATATATAATTGCATGTGTTTAAATTTTATATAATTCATTAAAGCAAGGGTAGTAAGTGCTTTCCGATAATTAAAATGCAGAGGAGCCCATTCTCAGATTTGAGGCCATGAATAAAAGTGACACTTCGCCAATTGCACCTTGCTGGGTCACCGTTTGGCTGCAGCCACGGACACCTCTCAGGTAATTGATTGCTCCTCGCTGGGGAAAAACAAATGCAGGATGAACTGATTCTATTGCTACTTATGATGCTTTGCTTTAGCATAGAAATTGGGACTTCAAATGAAACAGCGAGTTAACCCATGAGCAGCGAAAATAGTCGTATTTTTTTAGAAGGTACGAGGGGAGGACTCAGCCAAGGTTTTCCGAGAGCCAACTCCTGGCCTCTGGGCAGGACAGAGGCAGATTCCCATCCTAGGACCCTCCTTCACCTCCTCCTAGGGAGACATGGATTCGCGTCCATTCCGGGAGCTGTCCGAGGCCAGGGTGCTGAAGTGGTGAATGTAATGGGCCAGGCCTGCCTTCTGCCTAGAGCCCCTTCCTGGAATCCTGCCCTGGTTTCCCCGAGGTGGAGCATTGCTGCACCACTTTGATCACTCCTCACTTTCACTGGACAGCCCCACTCTGCCATCCTGTGGCCCACATTGTCAGAGGGTCATGCCTTGGTCCTCCTTGGAGACCTGAGTGGGCAGGGGGACGCTGGGTTCTAGGAAAGGCGGCCCAAACTCCATGCATTGTTCTTTCCACTGTGACTGACTGGCTGGCTGGCACCCTGGCCCTTTCTCACCCTGGTGTTGTGAGTGCTGGGATGCAGCCATAGGTTTCCAGAAAGCTCTTTGGGCCAACTCTTGCCTGGGCTGAGGGTGTTCTTTCCTTGCCCCATCCAGCTTCCCAAGGTGTCTTGCCAGGATAGGGGACCTATACCAGAACCTGGACAAGAGGGTCCTGTGGTCCTTGCTCCCGTGGCCCTGGGGTCTCACTCACACATCTGTCCTCCTCACTCAAAGATGCTGCTCTTTTAACTCCTCCTACTGCATGCCAGGAGCTGCCTGGCTTCTGAACCAAGCAACGAAACAAGAAGGGATGAGGTCACCAAACTGAAAATGTCATCAGAAAGCAGGAAGTTCTGCTGAGAAAGTAAAGCAGGGTCTTCTTTCAGACCAGTGGTTGGGGAAGGCAGTGGGCAACTGAGTGGAGGCCCAAGGGAGATGGGGGGGGTAGATGGGGAGAAGGCGCAGATGCGCAGATGCAGGGAAGAGCCACAGCAGAGCTTGCCTGGAGCATTCTGCAAAGAGGTTAGCGTGTGTGGCATGGGGAGGGCAGGGGAGAAGAGGCCAGAGAGTCGCGTTCTGCGTGTGTGAGCAGCAGAGAACACAGGGTCCTGGAGGGTTGTGCACAGCCTGCATCTTTTCCTCCAACTGAGATGAGAGCCTCTGGAGGTTTGGAGCCAAGGAGTTGGCTTAAATGACAGCTGTAGTTGTTGGGTTGAGAGCAGGCAGCAGGTGCGTGGAGAGGGAGCAGGGGGCTCTGCTAGGAGGCAAGTTCCTGGGTCCAGGAAGAGACAACAGTGCCTTGGTCAGAGTGGCGGTGAGAGGGGTGTCGGGAAGTGGTTGGATTCCAGATGTGTGTCTCAGGCATAGCCAAGTAGGGTTGGCTGCTGGATCAAGTGTGAGGGTGGGAGAAAGAGAGAGGTCTAAAGGGGACTCCAGGTCTTTTTCCTAAGAGCCTGGAAGGATGGAACTTTCAGCACAGACGTGAGTTGGATCTGATGGGGCAGCCTGATGGCAGATAGGCGTGCAGGCGTTTATTTTTCAACGTATTAACTTCTTAGAGTTAACAAGTTAACTCTTGTTAACTTGAAGAGGCCTTTGTGAGTGTGGGCAGAGATGTCAAATATGCCCTGTAGTAAATCATTGGGATTTGAGGGAATGTGAGGCTGGAGCTATATATTTGGGGTTCATCAGTATACAGACAGCACCTCAAGCTGTGAAATGGGTTGGATTTCCAAGGGCAGGGCTGGGAGTGGTCAGAAGGTGCTGATTCCTGCTCTCACCACCAGCAAGCACATAACCCAGGACTGAGAGTGAGGTTTTCTGACCCCGATCCCAAAGCCTTTGGCAGGTCTTGCCATTCCACGGCTGTTGCATATGTAGCAATACTGCCCAGGCCACCTGCCCCAGAGACCTCTGGGTAACTTATCAATATGCAGATACCTGAGCTGATTGAACCAGGTCCTAGAGACAAGAAGCCTGGGAATCTGAATTAAAAATAAAATCTCCCCATTCCCTGGCCCTGGTCCAAGCTGAATACTATGCAAATAAGAGTTTGAGAACCGATCCTCTATGAGGCAGGGCAGCTTGTTGCAGAAGCCACACTAGCCCCACAGGTCCTGGGAGTCCCTCCCACTCAGAGGGTCTGAATGGCTACCCTTTCTCCTGAGGTTAACAGTCCCTCCAGTCTGGTCAGAAGGCTTCTCTCTCTCACCATGTTCACTGCCTTGGTCAGCTTCTCAGAATCCTCCAGGGGAGTTAGATCATCTTATCCCAAACTCATTGAGTTCTGTACATTAATTATGTAAGCTTTTGGTACATCAAAAAATAGGGAATAAATAAAGATTGTCCTATCACATGAGTGGACGAATGGAGACTTTCTAAGTAGGATAAGAGGGAAGTGAAGGATGATGACCAAGCGCCTGGCCCTCCCTCAGACCATGGAGAAGGTGCTCACTGCAAGGACAGTGTCAGCTTCCAGCCCCCCAGCTTCGCTCTTCCTGGGAGTCAGCCAGATCTCTATTGATGCAGAGGAAACATCTCTTTTCAGATGATGCATTTCTTTCAATGCCAAGGGTGGACCTGTGCCCAAAAAACATTCTCCAGATTGCAACTACAATCCTGAAATTTCAGCCTCAGATTCACGCCTCTGATAACTGCTCTACTTCTGTGTTAGAGAATGGATACGCTCCAAGTCTCCACTGCCCATCATTTCACTCTATGCCCATACATTTATACAAATAAAAGAGAAAGAAAGTGAATACCCTCCAGGGGAGAAAAGTGTTAATTTTAGTCATCTATTTTTAAAAGCAGCAGCTCTATTGATAAAAAACTCACATACCAGACAGTTCACCCACTTTTAACTATACAATTCAAAGTTTTTTAGTGTATTCACATAGATAGGCAACCAATACCACAATCAATTTTATAACATTTTTGTCACCCCCAAAAAAGAAACCTCATACCCACTAGCAGTCACTACCCATTTTGCCTATACCCCCAATCCTAGGTAACCACAGCCTGGCATTCTGCTTATTCTGGAAATTTCACATCATTTGAGTTATACCATGCCTGGTCTTGTGTAGCTGGCTTCCTTCACTCAGAACAGTATTTTCAAGATTGATGCATGTCGTATCATGCATCAGTACTTCATTTATTTATAGCCAAATAATATTCACTACATTTTATTTATCTATTCATCAATGGATGGATGTTCAGGCTGCTTCCTCTTTGGGGCTATTATGAATAATCCTGCTATAAATAATGAACATTTGTGTCCCCGATTTTATTTCTCCTGGTATACACCTAGGAGTGGAATTGCTGGCCACACTGTAACTCTATGTTTAACATTTTGAAGACTTGCAGGATTGTTTTCCAAAGTGGCTTCACCCTTTTACATCTCACCAACAGTGTCCGAGAGTTCCCATTTCTCTACATCCTCACCAAGAGGTATTAATATGTGTGTTTCTTATGTCAGCCATCCTCTGGGAATGATGCACTTACTTCCCTCTATCCTATATCCTCAGCCCCTAACATCCACCATTCTACTTTCTGTCTCTATGGATTTGACTCCTCTAAGTACTTTGTATAAGCAGAATTAAACAGAATTTGTTATTTTGTGGCTGGCTGATTTCACTTAGCATCATGTCTTCAAGGTTCATATATGTTGTAGCATATGTTAGCATTTCCTCCCTTTTTAAGGCTGAGTAATGTACCATTGTATGGATGGATCAAAACATGTTCATCCATGCATCCATCCATCCATCCATCCATCCATCCATCCATCCATCCACCCACCCATCCACCCATCCATCCATCCATCCATCCATGCATCCATCCATCCTTCCACCCATCCATCTGTCCATCCATGCATCCATCCATTTATCATCCATCCATCCATCCATCCATCCATCCATGCATCCATCCATCCATGCATCCGTCCATCCATTCATCATCCATCCATCCATCCATTCATGGAGACTTGTGTTGCTTGCACCTCTTGGCTATTGTGGAACAGGCTGCCATGAACATGGGTGTACAAATATCTCTTCGAGATCCTGCTTTTGATTCTTTCGTGCATATACCCCAAAGTGGAATTGTTGGATCATATGGTAGCTTAATGTCTAATTTTTTGAGGAAGAGCCTTACTGTTTTCCACAGCAGCTGCATCATTTCATATTCCCACCAACAATGCATGAGGGTTTGAATTTCTCCACATCCTGGCCAACACTTTTTTTCTAGGATTTTCTTTGTTTCTTTTGTATTCTATTGTTTTGTTTAATAGTAACTGTTCTAATATGTGTGAGGTGGTATATCATTGTTTCGATTTACATTTTTCTACTAATTAGAAACACTGGGCATCTTTTCAGGAACTTGTTGGTTATTTGTATTTCTTTAGAGAAATATCTACTCAAGTCTTTTGCTCATTCTTAATTTGTTCCTTTTGTAGTTATTTTGTAGGAGTTTTTAAATACATTTTGGATATTAACCCCTTGTCAGTTATTTGATTTGTAAATGTTTTCTCCCATTCTGTATGTTGCCTTTTCATTCTGTTGATCACATCCTTTGATGTATAGAAGTTTATTATTTTGATGTAGTCCCATTTGTCTATTTTAGCCTTTGTTTTCTGTGTCTGTGGTGTGATAATCAAGAAATCATTGTCAAACCCATTGTTATGAAGCTTTTCTCCTATATTTTCTTCCAAGAGTTTTATAATTTCAGGTCTTACATGACATACAATATGAAGCACGTTTTTATATGCTTATCTGCCATCTGTGTATCTTCTTTGGTGTGGTGCCTGTTAAGGTCTTTGGCATATTTTTAAACTGGCTTGTTTTCTTATTGTTGAGTTCAAGAGTTCTTTGTGTATTTTTAATAACAGTTCGTTATCAGGTATGTCTTTTGCAAATATTTTCTTGCAGTCTGTGTCTTGTCTTTTCATTCCCTTGAAATTGTCTTTTGCAGAAAATAAGTTCTTCATTTTAACAAAGTCCAATTAATTCATTCTATCTTTCATGGATCATGCCTTTGGTGTTTCATCTAAAAACACATCATCATCCCTGAGATCATCTAGATTTTTCTCTTATGTTATAGCCTAGGAGTTTTATACTTTTGCATCTTGCATTTAGGTTTCGAGTTAGTTTTTATGATGAGAGTGAGGCGCGAGTTTAGATTCATGTATTTTTTGCATGAGGATTTCCAGTTATTTCAGAACCATTTGTTGAAAGGGTTATCTTTACTCCATTGCGTTGTCTTTGTTTGTCAAAGATCAACTGGCTACATTTATATGAGTCTATTTCTGGGCTCTCTATTCTGTTCCATTGATCTATTTACCAGCAGATTTGTTGTAGTAGACAATCAGATAGGCAGTAAAGACATATCTGATAAAGGGTTGTTATTAAAAATATACTATGGGTGCATTTTTCACCAGTATCACACAGTCTTGGTTATTGTAGCATTACAGTCTTAAAGTTGGGTAATAATACTCCTTCAACTTTGTTCTTCTCTTTCAATATTACGTAGGCTTCTCTGAGTCTTTTGCCTCTCCATATAAACTTTAGAATCAATTTTTACATCTCCACAAAATAAGTTTCTGGGATTTTGATTTGAATTACATTGAATCTAGAGATCAAATTGGGAAGAACTGACATTTTGCAAATATTGAGTCATCCTGGCCATGAACATGGAGTATTTCTCCCTTTATTTAGTTCTTCTTTGATTTCTTTCAACAGAGCTGTACATCTTGTATATATTTGTTGGACTTATATCTAAGTATTTCACTTTTTAAGGTGCTAATGTAAATGTTATTTTGTTTTTAATTTCAGATTTCACTTGTTCATTGCTAGCATTTGGGAAAACAATTTGCTTTTGTCTATTAACCTTATATCCTTTAATCTTGCTATAGTTAATTAGTTATACTAGTTCCAGGAGTTTGTTGTTGTTGTTGTTTCTTATTTTAACTTAGTTCAAGAAATTTAAAAAAAAGTCGAGATTTCTTTTTGACTCATGTATTATTTTAAAGTCTTGTTTAATCTCCATGTATTTTGTGATTTTCCCGTTGTCTTTCTGTTATTTATTTCTAGTTCAATTCCATTGCGGTCTAAGAGCAGACACTGTATGATTTATATGATTTTTAATTTGTTAGGGTGTGTTTTATGGCTCAGAATGTGCTGTTTTCGTGAATGTTCCCTGTGAGTTGGGAAGAACATGTATTCTTAATTATGTTCTTGCTGACGTTCTGTCTGCTGGATCTGTCCATTTCTGATGGAAGGGGCGCTGAAGTCTTCAACTATGAGAGTGAATTAATCTGTTTTTCTTTGCAGTCGTATCAGCTTTTGCCTCGTATTTGGACACTGTGTTGTTGGGTGCATATCAGTTAAAGATTGTTATGTCTTCTTGGAGAACTGGCCACTTTATCATTATTCTTTTCTTTATCCTTGATGACTTTCCTCACTTTGAAATCTGCTCTGTTTGAAATTAATATAGCTACTTTTGCCTTATTTGGATTAGTGTTAGCATGACATATTTTGCATCCATTTACTTTTAATCCACATTTTTTAAATATTTAAAGTTGGCTTCTTGTAGATTACATACAGTTTTGTCTTATTTTTTGATCCACTGTGACAATCTCCATCTTTTAATTGGTGCACTTAAACCATTGACTTTCAATGTGATTACTGATATGGCTAGATTAGTATCTACCATATTGGTACCTGTTTTCTCTTTCTTACACTTGCTCTTGTTTGTATTTATGTCCTTCACTCTTTGTTCCACCTTTTGTAGTTTTAGCTGAGAATTTTATATGATTCTGTTTTCTCACCTTAGTATATCAGTAACCCCCCATTTTAAACCTTTTAAAGTGATTGTCCCAGAGTTTCCAATATACATTTACAATGAATCCAACCCTACTTTCAAAGAACATTATACCACTTCACAGGTAGTGTGATAAAAGATTCCTTGTTCTTCCCTTGCATTCACTGCATTATATCTATCATTCATTTCACTTATATATAGGCACACATAAGTGTATACAGGCATGTGTATAGCTTATGTGCACATGCATACATATGTAGACATGCATAAGATATATAATAAACATACTTAATTGAAGATCTTGCTACTGTTACACATGCATAAGATATATCATAAGCACACTTAATTGGAGATCTTGTTGCTATTATTATTTGCCACAAATTATTATCTGCTGTATCAGTTAAAAATAAGAAAAATAAGTTTTTATTTTATGTTAATTTATTCTTTCTTCATGACTCATCTTTTCTGTCTGATCTGAGTTTCTACCTTCTCTTTAAAGAACTTTTGTAAACATCTTTTACTAGGCAGTTTGACTGATAATAAATTATCTTCCCTTTTTATTGTTTTGATTTATTTCTCCTTCACCTTTGAAAGATAATTTTGGCCGGGCATAGCATGGTGGCTCATGCCTGTAATGCAAGCACTTTGGGAGGCTGAAGTGGGCAGATCACTTGAGGTCAGGAGTTTGAGACCAGCCTGGCCAACGTGGTGAAACCCTGTGTCTACCAAAAACACAAAAATTAGTCAGGTGTGGTGGTGGGTGCCTGTAATCCCAACTACACAGGAGGCTGAAGCATGAAAACCACTTGAACCCAGGAGGCAGAAGTTACAGTGAGCTGAGACTGCACCACTGCACTCCAGCCTGTGCAACAGAGTGAAACTGTCTCAAAAAGAAAAAAAAAAAAAGACAATTTTGCAGGGTACAGACTTGTAGGTTGGTGGTCTTTTTCTCTCATCACTAAATATTTTACCTTGCTCTCCTCTTGCTTGTTTAGTTTCTGGTTAAAAGTCAGACGCAGTTCTTATATTTGTTGGTTTACAGGTATGATCTTTCTCCTCATCGCTTCCTGGCTTCATTCTGTATTTTAAAAAAATGTTCAAATTTCTGTTGTTGGAAAATAATATGCATAGATTTTTCATTATTATTATTATTATTATTATTGTTGTTTTGCATTTATTCTGCTCAGTGATCTCTGAAATTCCTAGAACTGAGGTTTTGTGTCTGGTATTAATTTGTGGGACATTTCCAGTGATTATTGTTTCAAGTATTTTTTTTTCTCTCTCTCTCTCTCTCCCCCACCCCCCATTCTTTTTCTCCTGCTGGTATTCCCACTACAAGTATGTTATATCTTTTGTAGTCACCCCATAGTTCTTGGATATTCTGTTCCATTTTTTCAGTCTTTATTGTCTTTGCTTTTCAGTTTGGCAGTTTGGGAAGTTACCATTGATATGTCATTCATCTCAGATATCCTTTCCTCAGGGGTGTCCAGTTGACCAATACACCCATCGAAAGCATTCTTCAGTTCCGTTGCAGTGTTTTCCATCTCTAGCATTTACTGTTGGTTCTTTCTTAGGGTTTCTATCTCTGCTTCCATTGTGCACCTGGTGTTGCATGCTGTCTGCTTTATCTATTACAGGCTGTAGCGTATTTGCCCTTACGGTCTTAAATTCTTAGTCTGATAATTCCAATATTTCTGTCATGTCTGGTTCTGATGCTAGCTCTATTTCTTGAAACTGTGTGTATGTTTTTAAGTATGCTTTATAATGTTTTCCATAGGCAGGCGTGGTGTGCTCAATGAGAGGAACTGCTTTTAGCAGGCCTTTAGGAATGCAGTGCTAAGGTGTGGGGGGAGGCAAAGTATTATCGAATCCTGAAATTAGATCCTGGTTATTTAGCGACCCCGTGTCTCTGGACTGTTAACTTCACAAGTGCTTCTCAGTCCCTGCTGTTTTACATGGGGCAGGATAGCGAGAGCGGGCTGCAGGGGAGCATTTTCCTCCTTCTACATGGGAAGCTAGGGCAGGCTGAAATTGGGTAGTTCTCTTCCCTCAAGGAAGCTGGATTCTGATAAAACCCCAACATTTTGGGATCTGGATTGAGCATTTTCCTTCTCCTATGTGGGAAGCTAGGGCAGGCTGAAGTTGGGTAGTTCTCTTCCCTCAGGTAAGTTAAACTCTGATAAAACCCCAGCATTTTATGCTCTGGTTGGATGTTTTCTCCTGAGGGCAGGCCTTTTTGAGAACCAAGTGATCTGGTAGATTTCAAAATAGTTCCTTTTTTCCTCCCCTTGATGGAAGCAAAACAGTTTTTTTCTGCACTATTTTCTTGGGGAACCTGGTTAATTCTTGTAGGTAAAACTCACAAGAGTGAGGTGGGCTTCCTGGGACTGGGTCCTTCTGGAGTTATTTGTAACTCTCAGACTCATCCACTCTGGGCCTCTAGCAATCCATCAGTTAAAGTTCAGTTTCTTCTCTGCTGACACCATTTCCCACAGTGGTCTCCGATTCCAAATCTCTCCTCTAGCAAGCTGTGCCTCCTGGTTTCCACATGACTCTCCCTCCCATTTTGGGGTGAGTGGTTGGCACTGTGTGCTCATCCACTTACAGAATCAAAAATACTGCTCAAATTATTAATCTGTTCCACTTTTTACTTGTTAGGGCAGAGTGGTGACTTCCACACTTGTTACATGTGAAACTGGAACTCACCTTGATTTTTGAAAGGTGTGTTCTGTGCATCTGATAGTCTCAGTTTCTGATTTTTCCTTTTGTCACTTGACTTTGCCATCCCACTGTCTTTGGACCCACATTGTTTCTGATGAGAAGTCAAGTGTTCATCTCACCTGGAATCCCTTTGTGACAACTGATCTTTCTCTTTGTTGCTTTCGGGATCGCTCTTTGTCACTTTAAAAAGCATTTCAATGATGACATGTCTGTTTGCCAATGTCTTTGTCTTTATCCTGGCTCATGGAGCTTCTGGATGTGTAGATAACAATTTCTCATAAATCTGGGGAAGTTTCATTGGTTTCTCTAGTCATTTTTCTTCTTTATCTCTTTTTTCTTGTATTCTCAGGACACATATACTGGTCCTCTGAATGGTTTTACATGCCTCTGAGGTTTTCTTCCTTTTATTCATTTGCTGTTCTCTCGGTTTCTCAGATTGCTGAATCCCTGTAAATCTATTTTTATGTTTGCAGACTCTTCTGCCAACTCAAATCTGTTGAGCTCTTTGGTACATATTTGTATTAATTATCATACTTTCCTTGTTCAGAACGTCCATTTAGTTTTGCTAAAATTGATATTCTCTACTCAATGAGTTATTATCACGGTAGATTCCTTTACCTTCTTAAGCATATTTTCCTCTAGTTCTTTGAACGTATTTACAATGGCTGCTTTGCAGTATTTGTCTACTAAACCCAACATCAGGGCCTCTCACAGGCAAGTACTGTGGCTCACTTTTTTTCCTGCCTCAGAGTCACACTTACCCTTTTCTTTTCCTGTCTCATAATTTTTTAAAAAAACTGAACATTTTGGGTAATATATTGTCCCAACTCTAGATACTAATCGCCTAGCACTATTTCTGGGGCTTGTTTTTGTTGTTGGTTTATTTTTTTAGTGCCTTTGCTGGACTACTTGAATGAACTCTATTTCCACACAGTGTGAGGTTTCCAATGCCAAGCCCCACAGGTGCAGCGCTGCACATGGGCAGTCTCCCTGGGGTGATGGTGGATTTAGCAGGGCTGTCTCTGTCTCTGTGCATGATATCTCTGTGCAGAATTCTGTCTGTTTGGTATCGCACCCAGCTGTTAGACTTTACTCGTTGCTGGCTATGTCTTTGTTTTTTCACCCCCTATTCCTTGGTACATAAGTTGCTCCGTAATTTGATAAAGTTACATTCAGGAAGGGAAAGTTTTAAGCCAGTGTGTAAGGTTCATTCGAACCCCAAGAGGTCTCTCTTAGCTGTCTCTCTTTCTGGTTCTGTCTGGTAAAGTAGCTAGCTTATGTTTAGCTTGTTCTGATGGAACATGGATCCTTTGATTGCCCACCACCATAATCTTCCTTATTTTCTTTTCTTTTTTTTTTTTTTTTTTGAGAGGGAGTCTCACTCTGTCGCCCAGGCTGGAGTGCAGTGGCCGGATCTCAGCTCACTGCAAGCTCCGCCTCCCAGGTTTACGCCATTCTCCTGCCTCAGCCTCCCGAGTAGCTGGGACTACAGGCGCCCGCCACCTCGCCCGGCTAGTTTTTTGTATTTTTTAGTAGAAACGGGGTTTCACCGTGTTAGCCAGGATTGTCTTGATCTCCTGACCTCGTGATCCACCCGTCTCATCCTCCCAAAGTGCTGCAATTACAGGCTTGAGCCACCGCGCCTGGCCTGTCTTCCTTATTTTCAAGAGATTCTTTTGGTTTGAACACACTGTTTTGAACACTCTGTTTTGAAGTTAATTCCACTAGGGGAGAACTTTGGCAGTCTGTATTCTTGTGGACTAAATTTCCCCTGAGCAAAATCTCTGAAGTAGCTTCTGGTCTTCTCTTTTCTCTTCAAGTGTGGAAATTCAACTATGTGAGCCTGATCTGGGGCCCTCGTATTCTCAGCCTGGCATGCCTGGGGCCGAGCCACTACCCTCTGAGTGGGGGCTGGGTGTAAGAGGGGAGCCCCAACCTATTGGTTACTTCCCCTAAACAAGGACTCAGCTTCTGTACCTTGGAGATGGTGAGGTTGGGAAATGCTGGCTGCCTGCCCTTCCTCATATGGTCAGTGTGGACTGGCAGTTGAGGAGAAGGCCCTGTCTTCCTGGCCACTGGAAATGGAGCTTTGGGAAGCTGACCAGGGGAGAGGAGGTCATGGGACCGGTTAGGGCCTCAAGTGTCACAGACTCTCACTGCTCTTATGATTTTGTTGATATTGTGAATGAATGTACCTTCATTTGCTTAATCCCCTTAAAACAATTTGTAGAGACATTAACTTATGTTTTTTAAAAGAATTTTTACCAGTTTTGGTTGTTTTGCTGGGAAATGGATTCTTGGAGCTCCTCAAATTACCATTCTAGAAGCGTCTTAAAGGCTTCTTCATAGTCCTCTCATTATTAATAAATAATTCCAAGTATTCCTTATGGGGAGGGGATAGAGAGCAAAACTGAAGTGGTTATATGACCCAGAGCATGAGAACTCCTGAGGATACAGATTAATCAGGGAGAAGGTTCTAGAAGGCCAGAAGCTCAACTTGGTACCCTACAATTGCCTGCAGCATTGCCAGTGGGAAGTCAGCAGGCTGGGAAACATGCCTCTAAGGTTTTACAGCATAAACCACGGCGTATGCTGTGGTCCAACAGAGGGGAGGGCCACAGTATCCTAACTCTTGTCATCCGTGAGAGTCAAGAATAAAAATATGGTGCAGCTTCCCACCCTGGATGGAATGCCAGTCCCGACATCAATAAGAGCCGGGCAAGCCTACGTGGAAAGTCAAAGGAGCTACTCAGTTTTCTGCATAGGTCATAGTGCCAGACTCTGATGTGAGACTCATAAGATCGTGAAGGAGTAAAAGAAGAAAGAAAAAAAGAGGCTGGGTGTGGTGGCTCATGCCTGTAATCCCAGCACTTGTAGAGACCGAGGTGGATGGATCATCTGAAGTCAGGAGTTTGAGACCAACCTGGTTAACATGGTGAAACCCCGCCCCTACTAACAATATAAAAATTAGTTGGGTGTGGTGGTGCGGGCCTGTAATCCCAGTTACTTGGGAGGTGGAGGCAGGAGAATGTTTGAGCCCCGGAGGCGGAGGTTGCAGTGAGCAGAGATCGTCCCATTGCACTCCAGCCTTGGTGACAGCAAGACTTAATCAAAAAAAAAAAAAAAAAAAAAAAAAAAAAAAAAAAAAAAAAAAAAAAGAAAAGAAATAAAGAAAGGGAAAGAAAAAAGAAAAAAATGAGAAGGAAGAAGGGGGAACCTGACACGCAGAGTTTCACAGCCTTGAGTTATGACTGGCACTCACATGGAGGGCCACGTGGCTGAGAGGAAAAGGTCTCAGGTCTCAGGGACGCCAGGACCTCCGGCTCTGCCTGGCTGGCTTCGTTACAGACCAGATAAGAAGAATCTGGCTTCATCATTGCTGGTGATCCTTTAAAGGACTCCTCATCTCTTCAAGAAAAGGCTGTTCTTATCCACGCATCTAAGCTAGAAAGGGCCCCAGCTGTGGGCAGGACGACCCCAGAGGAGAGTGGACTCTGGAGCCAGCCTCGCTACAGCCAAGGGGTGCTCCAGCACAGCAGGCAGAGGAGTCCAACAGATGGGAGGCTGAGTCCGCAGCAGTGCCAAACCCTCCTCCCGGGCAGAACCACAAGCGCGCCCATCCACAGCCTGCAGGTGAGGCACTCACGCCCTGCCAAAGACACGGTGACCAGGAGACGACAGTGAGGGGGTGGTGAGTGGAGTGGGCACCGTGGCATGGGCATCCAGGACAGGGGGCATTCCTTCCAGCGCTAGCACGTGTGGCTCCCTCCAAGTCAGCTGAGTGCTCGAGGCAGGGAAGAGAGCTCTAAAAGACACCCAGCACTGAGTGTATGTTCAGCTTCCTCCGGGAGACACATCTTTTTACCAACCCATGGAGCTGATGACTCAAGGCTACCTCCTCCGTGAGGTTGGTGTTCGCAGAAGTACAAAGTGTGGAGGGCAGTGGCACTGATCTTCTTGGATTAGTGGCCTGGGGGCTCCCTGTGGAAAACCTCCTGACCATGGCACTCCTGACGTTGGGGCTGGTCACTCTCTGTGAGGCTGACGGGGCTGTCCCTGTCCTGTGGGGTGTTCAGAAGCATTTCTGGCCTCTGCCTACTGTGTACAACAGCAACCCTGCCACAAACACGAGGGTTATGACAACCATGAACGTCTTCAGACATTGCCTGATGACCTCTGGGGGGTACAAGTGCCTCAGCTGAGAAGCAACGCATAATTAGAGCGTGCCGTTGACACACATTTACACACTTTCCCAACACCTTGTTCAGGGTTAGAGGTGTGGATGGCGGTAAATAAATTAATGTGCAAATGAAAGTGATAAAAGCAGTTGGGAACAGTCAAATGGCTCCATCCGTTCCCAGGTTGAGCAGAAATGCTGGGTGAAAACAATTCAAATTCTATATCACTGTGTATTCCAGCGCAAAGTGTTAGACTTGCAGGAAGATATTTTTAAGGTAAGACATAAAAATGTTTAGAGCAGGAGCAGGCGGTGGAGGCCTGTGCAGCAATGGCCAAGATCAAGGCCGGAGACCTTTGCCGGAAGAAGAGAGAGGAGCTGCTGAAGCAGCTGGAAGACGTGAAGGTGGAGCTGTCCCAGCTGCCCATCACCAAAGTGACAGACGGCGCTGCCTCCAGGCTCTCTAAGATCCGAATGTCTGCAAATCCATTGCCCGTGTTCTCACGGTTGTTAACCAGACTCAGAAAGAAAACCTCAGGAAATTCTACAAGGGCAAGAAGTTCAAGCCCCTGGACCTGCGGCCTAAGAAGACATGTGACATGTGCTGCCGACTCAACAAGCACGAGAACCTGCAGGCCAAGAAGCAGCAGTGGAAGGAGCAGCTGTCCCCGCTGCGGAAGTACGCGGTCAAGGCCTGAGTGGTGCACTGTCAATAAAGCACAGTTGGCTGAGAAAAAAAATGTTTAGAGCATTTTGTCATTCATCAATGGAGGGCTCCAGACCCACTTGGCTTCTGGGCATTGAGCATGGCCTTAGAGGGGCTAAGAGCATCCATCCTGGGGCTGGATGGTCGAGGTTCAAATCCCAGCGCTGCCTCTTGCTGGCTCTTTGCCTGGGACAAGTCACCCAACCTCTCCATACCTCGGTTTCCTCAACTACAAGCTGTGGTCTTACTTGCACCTGTTTCTTAGGGTTTTTGTCAGGACTGCCTGAGCTAACATGAGTGAAGTCCACAGTCCTGCCCACCACGGGCTGAGTGCTATGAGTCTCCAATTATTAAAGGCCACAGTTATGAAAAGGAAACACCCTGACATTGTGTTCGAGAACCACACCTGGTGCTTTTGTCTCACTTCATTTAGAAGTTGTAAGCAGTTCTTCTTTCCATGTGTTTGTTGAGATACACTATGATTTCCTCCCAAAGTCCATATTAAACTAAAGATGAAGCTCAGATATTGACTGACACAGCGGGAAGGCCAGGCCAAGCCAGGCCCCTGTGTCTACTTCACGCCTGATCTTCACTGGGCCGTGTTCAACGCTGGGCCAATCTCTCGCCAGGCTCTGTGTTTGAGGAGTCCAACGATGATGACCAAGGCCAGGCAATTCTGTGAGGTCACAGTTCCCCAGTGAAGCAGGAACTCCCATTCTTCAACATCAGTTCAGGGTGAGAATAATGGCCCCAGAGATGCAATGTTTATCCTCATGAGTCTCTTGGAAACCATGAGTTGCCTAAGTGTTAAGAAAAGGTAGACAATATTCTACTACATTAAAAATTATGGCTGGGCATGGTGGCTCACACCTGTAATCCCAGCACTTTCGGAGGCTGAGGCTGGTGGATCACGAGGTCAGGAGATCGAGACCATCCTAGCTAACATGGTGAAACCCTATCTCTACTAAAAATACAAACAAACTAGCCAACCGTGGTGGCGGGCGCCTGTAATCCCAGCTACTTGGGAGGCCGAGGCAGCAGAATTGCTCGAATCTGGAAGGCGGAGGTTGCAGTGAGCCGAGATCGTGCCACTGCACTCCAGCCTGGGTGACAGAGCGAGACTCCATCTCAAAATATATATATATATATATATATATATGTTACTTATGGCATCCAATTGTCAAGATCTAATCATCCTACAGGGAAGTGGCTTGAATGCTCCTGCTACTCTGTCCATTCTAGACATGGATCAATGGGAAATACAAAAGATTTGGGATGAACACGATTGAGCAGGAGGCAACACCCACTTTCCCAACACGGAAGAAGGGCCCCCGGCTGTAGCTCCCCTTCCTGCCCCTCCAGGGGCTGCCGGGCTGTCCTGGCATCCAGCCCAGAAAAGCTGCGTTCTCCGGGAGCAGCTTGGAGCGGATGAGCGCTTACAGCTCTGCACCATCCTGGTAATTCATTAATGACAGCGCAGCACAGCGTGGGTGGCGTTCCTGTCAGGGTGCTTTCTACAGGAGGAGAGCTTGTTTGCTTCCAAAGTTTATAAGCTGAAAATAGGAAAGGAAATTATTCTAAGGAAGGCACGATCTTGCCCCTCAAACAAGGAAACTTCTAAAAATTAAAGCACAATGAAGGAGAAGGGGCCTGTCTTTCTCCAGGAAGGCCAGCCTGAAGCGGGGGACGTCTCTGCCGAAGCCACACCATCATTCTGCAGCCGTGGAAGGAGTGCCTGCTGTTCATGGGACACTGTCCTGGGGCCTAGAGCTCCCTGGGGAGCTGATGACCAAGGCCCAGACCTGGTGGGATTTGCACTTTAGTGGGTGGAGGTAGGTGGAGAATAAGTCATTACAAAATCACAAACTAAGTCAGCCTCAGGATAGGGAGAATAAGTCATTACAGAATCACAAACTAAGTCAGCCCCAGGATGAGAGGCTGGGTTGCTGGGAGAGAATTGCAGAAGGCCTCACGTGGTGGCAGGAGAGTGCACAGTGTCCATAGGTGTGGGGGCTAAAGGGTGAATGAGCCCAGGGCCCTGTCACCAGGCTGTCAGGGACCTGGTAAGAATAAGGGCAGACAGCACATCACACTTTACGGAGAGTGCGGTTCCCAAGGGGTTGAGTCTATGAATCAACTTACTTATCATAACCATCTTACGAGGTCTCCAAGGTCTACGAGACTGTCCCAGGGTCTCATGGCTGGAAGTGGTGGAGCCTGGATGAACTCACACGTCTGGCTACAGGGTCCACGCTGTGCATCCTGGAAAGACATGGATAAAGCCCTGCAAACAGCTCCAGACAGGGCCAACAGTGAGTGCAGCAGGTGTGTGTGCCGCGTCCTCTGCCAGCCTGGTGGAGGTGAGGTCACAGCAAGGCGTGGAGGGTGGTGAGAAGGTGGCACTGATGGCCAAGACCTGGCATGTGAATGAATGAATGAGTGAAAAAATGAATGCCTGATGCATGGGTGAGTAGAATATGAATCTGGGGCAGCCTACCAAGTTAACGAAGGAGGTCACCCTGCCCAACAAATGCTTCTCAGCTCCGTGGGGGTCCCTACCCCACCGTTCCCTTTGCTTCCCTGACATCTTCAGCACCCGGGACAGCTCCTGCCACCCCTGAGGTCGCTGTGCATTTACTGAGGGTTCAAAGGCGCTGAGCCCTGGGCGGAGAAGACTCAGGTTTCCATTCCCTTTCACAACAAACCTCCACAGTCTTTAGCTCAATTCTCGCAATCCCAAGAGGCCAGTGACGTTTCCTCTCTCGACAGATGATTACACACATGATTTTATTAACATAATTTTAGGTCGTAAGTCTTTTTACACGAGCTATTTACTATAAAGGGAACACAGTAAAACACAGTGGTCCACACTTGATGGACAAAAGCCAGGAGGTGGTACACGTGTGATTCCAGCTTGCTGTGATCTGTCCATGAGGGGTGGGGTATACGTGGAGAAGGGGAGGAGGACCCTGAAGCTGGGAGACAGAGACGGATCTAGGCCTTGAGGATGAGGTGCCTGGGAGCGGAAAGGGACAGAGAATGCAGCCTAGGTTCAGGGTCTGGCTCTTGTTCTTAGGGGGATTTTTACATTCCTCTCTCAATTATCATGCCAGAGTTGGGGTCTGTCCAGTGGGACAGGGCCTCTGGGGTGGCTGATGGACCCCACAGAGGGGCCAGGCCACTGGGGAGCAGGCACCCAGAGACAGTCTTGGAAGCAGATGCCCCCTGCTAAGCTCACTGGACTATGATGTCTACGCCCATCTAAGGCCACTCCCAAGCCCAGGCAGAATGTGGGCAATGCCTGTCATGGGTGGGGGGTTGCCAAGGGACCCAGACACTGGAAATGAGCCCAGGATCCCCCCAAGACCCAGCACGAATAGCAGCCACCACCCCCACACCCGGTGCCTGTCCCTGTGTGGCTGCTGGGACCATGAGGAGCCTGGAAGAGCTTCCTCCCCACTTGTCTCTTAAAGCTGGATGCAGCAACAAACCATGGTCCTGAGGTTCCCTGATTCGTTTTCTTCGTGGGAAAACTTTGAATGAGGACTGGGGGTGTCTCTGTCCCCCATGCCCCAGGTTCATCAGACTTTGCTCTGCAGCCTCAGCAATGGCTCCTGAGAAGCCATCAGGCCTGGCTCCGTGGTCTTGGAGGTTTGGGAGCTGACAATTTCGGTTACCAGGCAACTGCTGATTTTTCATAAGCAACAAGTGCAATGCCACACATGATACATTTATCAGATCATAATGTGGCTTTCCCACACCAGCACAAGCTGATTCAACCCCAAAGAGCTTCTCTGCAAAGAACTCAGGCACCCTGAGTTAGGCAGGGCCCCAGAGATACAACTCAAAGGGAGAAGTCCCCCGAGAAGAGGATAGGAGACCCTCACACCAGAGTCCAGCCATCGCCAGCTGGGTCCCGCGGCTGAGCTTCTGTGGACACTGTCTGCCGTTCAGTGTCGGTGGTGGTGGACATGAGGCCTGGGGAGCCTGATGTCATGAAATCCATGGGCTCCTCCTCTGACTGTGGCTTGTAAGCCAGAGTCGGTGGATTTAACCTCTTCTGGCTCCTTCCCTCTTCCTCTCACTCTCTCGGGAAGAAGAAGGGATCACCTACCTGGAGGGGCATTGTCTCTTCAAGACCAGGGAAACCCACAGCTCCCATGGCTGTGGCTGTTGTAATTTGGGGATGAGCAGCTTTCCAGGACTCCTGGCCTCTTGAAGAACTGAGGGTCCGGCTTGCTGGGCCTCTGGACAAAGCCGGACTCCAAGGCCCCATCTGGGGAGCCACAGAGAGCTGGTTTGGAGACATCTGGGTGACAGGCAGTGTGCCCTGCAGCCACAGTCCCACCTGTGACCTCACACATGGGTGTCCATGGGCACCCACACCTCCTGCACCTGAAGGAGAGTTGAGCAAAGTCTTCCTGGGAGGGCGTGACACCTGCCCCCTCTCCAGGCTCCGTGGTTTCCCTGTAAGAAAAAAGCCATTCAAGGGCTCTTCTGGACCCCTTCCTGCCTAAATAGTGGAACATGCTGAAGCCATTTCCCAACAGCCAGGACAATGCTGGGAACACCTTCGGTGATTTGTCACCACGGTTGACCCATTTGCGGTGTCTGCCCTTGGGAATTCTGTTGTGGCTCCTGATAAATTCCTTCTGGAGAGAGGACAGGGAGGTGAAGGAGGTGAAAAAGCATTCAGGTTTTAACGAATACACAGCAGCACCCTTACTATGGAAAATATTTAGAAGGGGTTGTCTGGGTTTAATAAGATGCTGCCATGCTAACTTTGAGATGGTGGCAGGTGCGTTTTTCCTTTAGGATAATAGTTATTGAACCATTAGTCCAATAGTGAGTTGGAGATTTCCACGTAGATATAGGTATGTCCATGGAGGGTGTGGATTAGCACGGGGGAGCCCATGAAGGGATGCAGTCCTGGTAGTGCACACAGCCTAGTTCACCCCTCACAGACACTTAGCGAGAGGGAGGCGGGCAGACGGAGGGTGGCTGGAGGCAGCGGGAGCTGGCTTGGTGCGCTGCTGTGTTAGGAGATGGAGGAGGTGTCGCACGCTTTCACTGGAGGATAACAAGTTATTGTTGAACTTAAAGGAGGTCTGCATGGCTGCTGAGAGACAGCTGACGTCACACTGAGTAACGGAGGTAGATCAGCACCATCTACACACAGAGCAAGTGTCTGGCAGGAGGTGGGGGACTCAAAGGTAAATGAGACGGAACCTTTGAGGTTTCACAGATCAGTATCTGGAGGGTGGATCAGCGTCTGGAGGCTGCTATGACTGATGGTGTGGCTTAAACAACACAGATTTATCCTCTCACTATCCTGGAGGCTGGGAGTCCAAGATCAAGGTGTAGGCAGGGCTCGTTCCTCCCAAGGCCTCTCCTTGGCTTGTAGACATTGTCCCCTCCATGTGTCCTCACACAGATGTCCCTCTGTGCCTCTCTGTGCCCTCATCTCCCCTTCTTATGAGGACACTGGTCCTATTGTGTTAGGATTCACCCAAATGAGCTCAGTTTAACTTAATTACCTCTTTAAAAACCCAGTCTCCACATGTAGTCACATTCTGAGGAGCTGGGGGTTTAGGTCTCAACACACGAATGTGGGGACAATTCCACCCCTCAGCCACAACCTCACGTTGTGTCCCTACTGCCTGCTTTGTCATTATCAGAGTGGCCCCACCAGCCTGGAGAATGAGCCACCTCCACCCTGTCCTCCCAGCATGGAGGACGGCTCATGTGTATCCTGCCCTCCCAGCATGGAGGTCGGACCACCTACACCCTGCCCTCCCATCATGGATGATGGATCACATGCACTCTGCCCTCCCAGCATGGAGATCAGAACCAGGTGTACTCTGCCCTCCCAGCATGGAGGTTGGATCACGTGCACCCTGACCTCCTGGCATGCCTCCTACCCAGCGACCCTCCCTCTATCTTGCCTCAGCCTCAAGGGACAATGTCAGAAACAGCCTCATCCCCACCTTGATTCCCTGGGTCCCTCTGGAATCACGGCCCTTGTCTTGGTCCTTCCCTGTACCCCTAGTACCACCCCCTGCCCACTCCTTTGGTTTCTCTGGCTTCCCTCTTCTCCTTTCTCCACTCTGGATCCCAGCAAATGCCCTCCGTGCCATCTTCCTCCCCTTTCACATGCTGGCCTGGCAAAGCCTCAGTCCCAGATGAACCTCCAGACCTTACCACCAGAGCTGGGTGATATCTCTGCAGAGCGGACATGGTGCTGCCAGCCCCTGCCAGAGCCCCCCATTACCCCCACTGCCTTCAGGGCTCAGTGTGGACCCTGCCGCCCAGCTGAGGCCCACCTGAGTGTTCCAGCCACAGAGCAGTGCAGAAGGGGTGGAGGGTGCTCAGAAAAGAGGCCACTGGGGTCACCTGGGGACCCATAGGGGCGACCTGGATTAGGGCAGCGATTGAGAAACCCAGTGAGCTGGACAGACTGGAGAGAGATGTGGGAGAGAGGAAAGCATCCGGGAAAGTCAGGATAGTGAAACACCCTGAGTGTCCTGACATGCGTGGATCACACAGGCCAGGATGGGAGTAGGGCGCAGGGAAAACAGGCCCTGTCAGGGGCTACGGGCAGCCCCTTCACACCCCGAAGCCCTTTTTTCAAATCCTGGTAATGCTATTATTGCATCACCACAAACGTAATTATGAAGTTAAAATTACTGTAAACAACATCGGGCTGCTTGTTTTATGCCCAGCGAAAGTCACATTGGGACGTCAGCTTTGGATAACTGGAGAAGTGGTGCTGAGATCAATGCACAAAGCCGCGCTGCCCGCGGAGCTGAAACGACCTGCCCCGGCACGGTCAATACCTCACAATCGTGATCATAAAGTAGAGAGGGAAGGAGCCTCCGGGGTCACTCAGCTCAACCCCTTCATTGAGCGGCTGAGGAAATTGAGTCGCGGTGAGGGGAAGCGGGTGGGCCAAGGTCACCCAGCACCAGGGCGGAGGAGCTGAGAGCAGCCTCCATCCGATTCCGGGCAGGGCTCACTCCGGGGCGGACGCCCCTTGAATGCAATGAGCGTATCTCCCTCTGTTCTCCCATTAGCCCCAACTCTGGTTGCCTGGGGAGCCCGGGGGGACTGTGGCTATTGCGTGTATTTGTTGAGAGATGGACTTACGACTTGATGCGATTCCCAGCTGCATCCGAGGTCCAGCCCAAGACAGACTCACGCAGAGTGGCCTTCACCTCCCACAGGAGGGTGGCCAGGAGCCCTGAGGCTGATCGCAGGGAAACGCACCACGCAATCCCCACGACGTGAAGCGTTGCATGGAAGCGTGTTTTCCATTTGCAAATACACTGGGTTTAATCTTTCAATCTGCCCTTTGAGTATCATTGTGGTGCCGTAAGGAATTCAGGCTTCTCACTGTCAACTTTCTGAAGCCAACCCGCTTTGCGCGGAGCTGGGTGTGTCTACAATGAGACATGGTGTGGGCTTGTGCATTTAATCCATACGAGATGAGGCCTCCAGAGCTTAATCATCTGCGTTTCCCTTTGACACACAAGCAGGTTGAATTGAATATTGTCACTTTTGTTCGGGGAAGATAGCAGAGGCTGAAGCAACTGTCGGAAGCTGATAATGACTCAAATTGTGCTCTTGTGAAATGAAAGTGGTCGGGAAAAATGAAGGAGGCAGGCAGAGGGCAGGTTGGAACAGGGAAGGGATTCTCCAGCCCCCGCGCCGGCAGGAGGATCGCCTGGTGTAAATAAAAGGCGAACCAGGAGGCGCCCCTTTGGAGTCTAAACTGAGCCGATTTTCCTGGCAGCCAAGGCAGGCAGCGGAGTGCCAGTGGGTCCCGCCTCCTGGCAACTGCCGGCTCCTCTCCCCGCTGGATGACACTGTTTGATCAAATTTTATCGCAGTGACAATCAACGGAGCCTTGTAGAACCTGCAGCACAGATGATTTATCGTCTTAGATTAAACCCCCTTCCTTCCTCTGCATCTTGAGGAGCCTTGTTGCGTGGAAACCCGTGGCGCGGTGCTGCAGCTCCCCCGCAGCCGCGGTGGCGTCCCAGGCTTCCAGCAAGAAAGGGGCCATCCACAGAAAAGGCAGCCTCAGGGCCTCAGGCCCGGTGCCTGACGGCACAGAGAGATGAGGCTCCAGGCTGGCAGTGTGGACGGCGGGGCTCAGGCGGAGGCCTGCACCCCGCAGTCACCCAGCGCTTTTGACTCATTCTCCACCGGCTCCCACATGGCACAGTGCACCTGACCTGGGGAGTGGGGCTTCCCGTGCTTGTCTTTCCTTGAAAGTCTTTAGGTGATTAATATGGAGATGGTGCACATTTAGTAAAGAACGAACGATGTAGATATGCAGGAAACAAAACAAAAACCAGGAAGGCCGCGGGAAACAGCTTTTCTTTCTCTGCACTGTTGTCAGGTGATGGGGAGACGGAGTGTGGAGGTAGCTGGAGGCTCCCTGACCACACAGCCCAGAGGCTCCCTTCACCATCTCTTTCTCTGCCTAAGGCTGAGGCTGATCATGTTATTTTTTTTTTTTAGATGGAGTCTCACTCTGTCTTCAGGCTGGAGTGCAGTGGCGCGAGCTCGGCTCACTGCTACCTCTGACTCCCTGGTTCAAACGATTCTCCTGCCTCAGCCTCCCGAGTAGAGTAGTTGCGATTATGGGCACGCGCCACCACATCCAACTAATTTTTGTATTTTTAGTAGAGACGGGGTTTCACCATGTTGGCCAGGCTGGTCTCAATCTTCTGACCTTGTGATCTGCCTGCCTGGGCCTCCCAAAGTGCTGGGATTACAGGCGTGAGCCACCGTGTCCAGCCTGGGTGTGTTTTTCAGGCCCTCCCTCCGCTCCACGGCTGCACAGAGTTTGCTCTACAGCAAGACATTCCATAGGGGATGCGGGACCCGATGCATACCTGGGCCTGAGCGGAGGCAGTGAGACCTGCAGCTGATGGGGTCCATCCTGTGAGAAGGGCTTTCATACTTCAGTGATAAAGTTTGGGGCCGGGCATGTTGGCTCACACTGATAACCTCAGCTCTTTGGAAGGCTGAGACGGGCAGATTGTTTAAGTCTAGGAGTTCGAGAATAGCCTGGGCAACATGGGGAAACCCCATCTCTCCCCAGAATACAAAAAAAAATATCAGTGGTGGTGGTGGAGTGACTGTAGTCCCAGCTAACTGGGAGGCTGAAGTGGGAGAATTGCTTGAGCTCTGGAGCCTGGAGGCAGAGGCTGCAGCGAGCTGAGATCCCACCACTGCATCCCAGCCCGGGTGACAGAGTGAGACCCTGTCTCAAAAAAAAAAAAAAAAAAGAAAAAAAAACTTGGTGCAAACACAGACGGAGAGCTGAGAGCTGTCTGTGTGTCCTGCATTAGCACTGAACAAGGGAAAGAGAAGCAGGCCAGACCCTGAGTGAGCACAGAAGCAACATCGAGGCAGCCAAATTAGGAGGCACCTGGAGCTGGAGCAGGAGTCTTCCCAGGCCTGGACTGGCTGGGGCAGGGTTGGATGTCTGTGGTTGGCTTCCTTGCACAGGGCTCACGCTCACTCATCCTCTTATTGCGCAGAATCCCAAGTGAGATCGTCTCCTACAGAGACTGAGCCAGCTCTGTACACCCAGGGAATCCAGCCTCTCAGACCCTAGAACTTGGACAGGTGGGAAAACGTATTGGATCTAAAGACAGTGCACGAAGCGGTTTCAATCCCACAAGGGGGGCTGTGGGGGGGGGGGGGCGGCCTCCATGAGGCCTCCTCAGATGCCTGTGCAGCTTCAGCTTGCAGCAACAATGCAGCTTTCACACATGTGCAGATGCTCAGCTCTCTTTCACACACGCCTGTGCATGGCTTAGGAAATTAAAAAGAGAGGAAACCTCTGGTATTAGCGAGGCTAATAAATTTGGAGCAGGCCGGGCATGGCGGCAGCAGGTTAAAACCCAGCAGCGTTATATGAATGTGCAGATTTTCTGACCCAGGGAAACGTGGCCACCCACGGAGGGGGCAGGCACAGAAGGGGGCCCAGGGTGGGAGGGCTGGCAGTGGCAGCAGGTGACGGCCACCCACACATGCAGGGAGTTGCAGGAATGGACGGGCTCGCCCAGCCTCCGAGTGCTCTGCAGCCATTTAACCCCGAAGAACATTTGAAAGGGCCTCCATCCGCGAAGGACTTAGGACAGTCCCAGCATGCAGAAAGTACAATGCCATCGTGTGCTATTTGTATTTTGAAGGTTATTTGTGATATGTTGTGTGGCAACATTAATACAGGACAAAATAGAAAAAGCAGAGCTGTGAAAAGAAAAGCAATGATGATTTCACACGGATAGAAGACAGAATCTATATTTTAGAAAAGAAACATTTACATGTCACATCATGAAATATCTAAACACAGAAGAGCTGTAAAAAACACTTGGAAAAACAAATGTAAATCGCAGTAAAAACTTTTGGCATGCAATGATGACTCAATTAAAATGAAAGTAAAGGATGATAACACATTGCACGGCTCATTCCATAATATATGGGACCGAATATGAAAGTAAATACATACACATTAATATTCACATACATATAGAGTTTTATACTGTATATTTGAAGAAAATGACTTATCAAACATTGATGGGAAGCTCACAAAAGTTTACACTAGGCCATAAAGAAAATGCCAAGAAATTATCAAAACATAAATGATGAATGTACCTAACAGTAAAATTAACAAGGAGTTTAGTAACACAATCTCAAAGTTTGTTTTCCATGGGAAGGGTAAAAACTTCAGTAATACTAGTTCAAATAACTGGTCATGGAAGTCGTATTGTTTCTGTCATGATTGTGTGTACATGTCTAATAGAGCATTTTCGAATATTTATTTTAACAACATATAAAATGTGATAATTGGCCAAAGATATACTTGAAGGTACATTCACAGCCTTAAGATGACAAGAAAACAATATATTAATATCCTGTCAGTTGAGAAACTTAGAGAAGTAGAGGAAAATACTGAATAAATCAGGAGGAAGGGAATAATAAGGATGAAAAAAGAAATTAATAAATTAGGAAACAGCTGAATTTATAAACATTGATTGTGCCGTGTACTTCAAAAAATAAAAATCTGAATTTCCTAGGAACTCAAATCATAAAGTGAAATAAAACATGATAACCAATATAAATGAGGGTGAAATGTACATATTTAAGTTGTATGCAACTGTCAGCATATTCTAATAAATTGGGAAAAAGTTTGATCCATGTATTTATTCTAATAAATTGGAAGAAAGTTTGATCCGAAAGCAGAAATGATCAGATGGGTTCCAGGAAGTGGAATTCCCGCAGGGCTCCCTGTGCCTGACTCCCAGGGCAAAGGGGAAGAGAGTTAGGTTCAGAGCTCCCTGCGTAGAGGACACTTTGTTGAGAGAGTAGAGAAAATGCCATGTTAAAATTATTAGCAGGAGGGCTGCACATATCTAGGGTAAGCCATTGCCTGGCTCGTGGGGAAAGTCCAATGCCTCACTGTTGAATGAGTTGGGTAAGTGGCTGGATGAGTCACGGTTGGCAGAAGGGACAATGTTTAGAAAAATCTTCACGGTGGTTGGATTTGCGTGCGCAGCCAGTCACAGCTCAGGTTAGGAAGGAGCCCCTTCTCCGCTGCATGGAACAGAGCTCCCCCCAAAGGAACAGAGCTCACCCCACTGCACTGCACGAGCCCAACTCTCCTCTCTGAGCAGCAGCCGGAATTACAGAGGAAAAAAGGTGACTCGGACCTTCACTGTCGAAGCTGAGAGCTTTGCTTGACCCCAGAAGGCATCCTGGGGACCAGGAATTGATCAATTCTGCAAGGAAGGGTGTTATGAGTGGGAGGGACTGGAGGTGACAGAACGGGAAGTAGCTGGGGAGGGGCAGGCAGAGCACCCCCAGGGAAGCCTCCTCAGGGCAGGGGTCTGACCTGACCCTAAAGTTCCCCCCGAGCTCCACGTGACCCCCACACCCAGTCTGCGGGGACCTCCCACCCTGAGTGGCAGAGGGGACTCATTTCCGGGGCCTCTGTTTTCAGCTTCCCTTCTCTCAAGGGGTCCTGTCTCTTTGGGCTCCCATCTAAATCCACAGCATTCACTATGCTACATTTGCGTCTCCACCCATTGCATTGTTATGATTATTAGTTAATTGTTTCCCTAAAGAATAAAATGGTGAGCTCCATGGAGGCAAATGACTGTGTATTTTTCAAGGTTTCATCCCAGGCTCTCCCGTTTATCCAAGCATTCACCTACTGTTGAAAGAATGAGTGAACGAACACACCTCCTTCCACTCTGGCTCTGGTCCAAGGTCAGCCCCAACAGTCCGCCAAGTAGATCATGTTCTTGGGACCTCAGTCTTGGGGGGCTCCGGAGCCCCCACTCAGCATAGGGGGAGTTTGGCAACTTCCAGACCTGACATCCTATGACTTTCAACTGGGGTCTGCCAAAAAGTGCTTCACCATGTCCAGAAAGGCATGGATTACGGGCTCAGTTGGAATTGGGGGATTCTTTTAATGACTTCCTTGAAAAACTGTCATCCCACTCATAACGAGTAAAGCATTATTGACGTTCAAGCTTTCTCAGAGAAGCCTGTACCTGGCTTGACACACACACCTGATTGCTCATTACCTGTGGGGTGGATTCCAGGGAGGCCGCCAGTGCAGGCCCCGCACAGCGGAAGGTCATGAAAGCGCCTGCTTTCCAGCTGGGCGTTCTCTAGTCCACCTCACGGCCTGCCGTCCACTGGAGGGCTGTTTCATTCCATCTCCTGGGTGGATGGATGCATTTCTGTGCTTTCAAGCTTTAGGGGTTGGGCTCTTTTCATCTTCTCCCATTCTGATCACTCACGAGAAGACCAACCTAAAACTCACTCAGCCACGAAAGACACACATTAGCGCCGCTTTGATTGCCCCACATCTGCCTGTGGGGTGAGGACGGCCCTGCGGCTGGCTGCCCGCTAAATGGTGAATGCTGCCTCCCCAAAGAGCAGAGATGCAGCCCCCATGCTCCCCTTGCCCGCCTAGTGCCACCTCCCAGGTGCGATGCCGCTTGCTCCTGACGTGATGTGAGGGCGGATTTTCCCAATTTGTTATCTCTATTGCAGCTCCTCCCGGAGCACTTCCGCCCGGGGAGGGCCAACGCAGGGAGGCTGGGTCTGGGTGATAAATGAGAGACCACCTTTCCTCATTTGTCTTTGTTTCGTGTTTTTATTTAATGACGAAGGAACTTGGTCTAATACAGGATGGAGAAGGGAAAATAGCAGAGTAAGCACGCAGTTCCACCTGTTCTACCCATGGCTCCTCCTGGCTTGAGCAGCTCAATTAGAAAGAGCTCCTTCTGCAGACACACGGCTGGGAGCCGGGTGATTAATGTTTTACTGGAGAATCGCAGCGCGGGCGGCAGGGAGGCAGCCTTGTTAGGAAGAGCTGGAGCTGGGCTGGCTTCCCGTTGGCGCATCTCCCCACACTCCTGAAAGCACCTGCCGACTCCCAGCACCTTCTTCGGGATCCTGTTGGAGCCAGAACCTGCTCACTTCCCCTAATCACCCAGGCCCTCTTCCTGCGTCCTGCTGTCCGCACTCAGCACCGCCACTGATCACAGGGAGTCCTGGCAGCGCTGGGGTTTCTGTTTCAAAGTGGCGAGCTTCTGGAGGCTTCCAGAATAATTATTCTTCAGGCATGGCAGAGGAGCACTTGAAGGGCTGTGTGGCCACACAGGCCGTGCTCGAGACTGAACGAGTGAAAAGCTGGATGCCGACTTCGCTTGGGCACAGTGATGGTGAAGCTGCTAAGCCACAGGCGTGTGGACTGAGGCTGAGGGTGTCGTTGGGGGTCAGCGTGGGTGACGTTCCCCCAGTTCTCCAGGGCTAGTGGGAAGCTCTTTCACCGTTGCCCTCGGGGAGAAAGGTAAATAAAACTAGGTTTCTCGATTTGCATAGTAAAAGTTGTTGCTGAGTGTAAAGTTAATGCATTTCTAACCTGTAGGTAATTTCCACTCACTGTGAAGCTTCAGGCCACCGAGTCCTCCCCAGTTCTCCACTCCAGGGTGGAGAGGTCCCATCGCCGGTCCCCACCGTCAGCATCCAGAACCTCTTCACTCTCTCCCTGTGTCCTGTGGAAGCCACAGTGAGCCTTTATTTGTTTGTTCATTTGTTTATGAGACAGAGTCTTGCTCTGCTGCCCAGGCTGAAGTGCAGTGGCACAACTGGACCGCTGCAGCCTCCACCTCCCAGGCCCAAGGGATCCTCCCACCTCAGCCTCCCAAGTAACTGGGGCCACAGACGTGCACCACCATGCCTGGCTAATGTTTATTTTATTCTTTGTAGAGACAGAGACTTGCTATGTTGCTCAGGTCAGTCTCAAACTCCTGGGCTCGAGCCATCCTCCCGACTCGGCCTCCCAAAGCACTGGGATTACAGGCGTGAGCCACTGTGCTGGGCAGTGATCCTTTACATAAAGCAATGATGTGGCCCTCTACTCAAAACTCTCTGGCCCCTTCCCTCCTTGTCGGGTCCACAGCCAGTTGGGTCTCAGGGCCTGGATGCTGTGCTTCTCTGGTCCCATCGGTCACTGGGCCCCAGCTATGCCCTCCTCTGCCGAGCCAGCAGGGTCCTCACTGGCTGCTCCTTCAGCTCTGTGCCTTGCAGGACCCCCTGCTCCACTCATCCTTCCCAAGGGCTCTGCCAGCCTACCTGAGTGACTGCTTTCTGTCGCCTGAAGCCCAGCAGTCCTGAGATGAGATTCTCAGGTAGACCTGGTCCAGGGGCCACCTCCCAACCTCCATGTGGGGTGGGCATCGCTGCCCAGGGGCCGGGGAGAGCTGGGGCCGGCGTTCCCAGCGGGACGCAAACCACAGTCAGGGAAGGCAGCTTCGGGACCAAGGTTGCACCCAGCAAGGCTGCTCTGGAGCCACAACCTTGATTACACATCCCGGATGCCAGGCCTGCAGCCTGTTTGCTGATGGTGACTGGAGCACCGGTTTCCAGAGTGTGGCTTTGGGTCTGCGTCCTTCTTACTGTCAGAAGTTCCATCAGCGTGGCCTGGCCTGGCCCCCTGTGAGACCCCGCATTGGGGGCTGCGGGAATCAGTACTCTGGCTGTTGTTCTCTCCTGGGGCCCCTCTGGGACCCTTCTCTTCACACAGAAACCATGCTGGCAGGGCAATGGGGTGCTCAGTCTCAGGCAAAGTGAGTGGGACAGAACTCGCCAAAGCACTTGGTGCAGCCAAAGCTCCCACGCCACCCCTAGACAAGGGAGGTTGCCCAGATGCCACGGCTGCTCACGGTTCCCGCCTAGGCCCTCCCCTCTCTCTGAGCGCCTTCCCAAAGCCACCCCGCCCTCATTCACTTCTGAGTCTCAGCTCTGACCCTGCCCGCAGCAGCATGATGTCCCAGCAATACTCTCCGGTCACAGCCCTGCTCCCCCATCACTTTCCGTGGCTCACTCTTGCCTTCCACGCAGAGCCGCAGGGTCTCCTTCTGGCCTCAGCCCCTCCCTGCCACCTGGGCTCTGCTCAGCCTGAGGACCCCGACTCTCGATCCTCTGTCCCCCAGATGGGACAAGGACGGTCAGATCCATCCATTACGTGCACGGGAGGCCCCCGCCCACCCTGATCTATCCCCTGCCTGCACGTGAGGCCCCGCCCACCCCATCTATCCTCTACTTGCACGTGAGGCCCTCCTCTACCCTGATCCATCCCCTGCCTGTATGTGAGGCCCCCGCCCACCCTGATCCATCCCCTGCGTGCACGTGAGGCCCCGCCCACCCTGTGTCTTTGCCCCTCAAGGTCAGCTTCCTTTCCCCTGGGGGCTGACCTTGGCCATGTCCACTCCACACCAGGACACCCTGCTTTGAGGCTTCTTGGCTGGGACATTAACTTTAGAGGGGTGAATGGGAGGATGTGCTTAGAAGAGTTTCAGAAACACAGCACAAAGCAAAAAGTCAAGTACAAATGAAAATCCGGGTTGAAGGAATGGAGGAATGTGTGGAAGGCTGGGAAGCCAAGAAGAAGGAGGGGCCTCTCGGTACCCCACCTCCCTCTCTACAAAACTCAAGGGTCCTCACCCCATCGGCAGAAGGGCCATGGCTTCCTGCCCACAATTAAGTAGCGTGGGAAGTGCAAGCTGCCCGGACATCCCGTGTGCACGGGGTCCTGTTGGAGCTGTAATCACACATGCTGCCCCCGAGCCTGGATGCCCGTGGGGAAGAGCTGCCCTCAGTCCAGCTTCCCAGACCAGTGCTGTGGACAACGGCCCCTCCTGAGCCCTGAGCCTGCGTCTCAGGTGGTGCTTCTGCCTTGGCCTTCGTTCATGGAGTCCAGAAACGGCCAGACAGCCTGGGGTGCCAGAGCTGATAAGACAGGAACGCCACCCTCAGGGAGCTGCGTCGTGGCAGGACGGGGTCAGTCACGGAAAAGCAGCACAGCCACTGCAGCGTGGACGAGGGGGTGGCGAGGCCTGGTCAGCAGTGGGCAGTGTCCCGTGTCCACTGGCTGGGCCATGGGATCCAGATTCCTGGTTTGACCCCAGTGCAGAGGCTGCAGTGAGGGCATGTCATGGACAAACATTTAAATCAGCCGGCTTTGAGAGGAGCGGTTCACTCCCCGTGATAAGGGTGGGCTGCCTCCAGTCAGTTGAGGGGCTTAAGACAAAAGGCTGGGGTACCCCCGGAGGAGGGAACACCGGTTCCAGTGGCCTCAGACTTGGGCAGCAGCATCAACCCTTTATCCGTCCCTGCTTGGCCTGCAGACTGTGGACTTGCCAGTCCCCACCGTCACATAAGTCAATTTCTTAAAATCTCTCTTTCTCTCCATATATGGATATACGCAGAGAGGGAGACAGCCCCTTGCTCCCGGAAATCATCGTGTATATATATATAAAAGATGTACTAATAAGCTTTACATATATATGTAAATACATATATACAGGTATATATGTATACATTTACATATATGTATATATGTATACATTTACATATATGTATATACGTACACATTTACATGCATGTATACATGCACACACCCACATGCATGCATATATGCACACATTTACATATACGTATATGTGCACAGTTATATATGTATATATGTGTGCATTCACATGTATGTATATATGTATGCATTTACATATATGCATGTATATGTATATGTTTACATATATATGTGAAGCCTATTTGTACATCTTATACATATATATGTATTCAGGAAGGAGACCACTACTACTTCTGCTGCCCTCCTCCCCCCACCTTGCCTAGTTCACAAGACAGGAGGAAAGAGAGAAAGCAAAAAGTTAGAAAGAAACAAAAGCAAGATAAATAGCCAGACAACCTTGGCACCACCACCCAGCCCTAGGAGTTAAAAAAAGTAATAATAATAACATGAACCCCTGACCTGAACTACTTGTGTTATCTGTAAATTCCAGACACTGTGTGGAAAAAGCATTGTAAAACTTTTTGTTCTGTTAGCTGATGCAGGTAGCCCCCAGTCACGTTCCCCAGGCTTGCTCGATTTATCACGACCCTTTCACGTAGACCCCTTAAAGTTGTAAGTCTTTTAAAAGGCCAAGAATTTCTTTTTTGGGGAGCTTGGCTCTTAAGACACTAGTCTGCCAACGCTCCAGGCCAAATAAAAAGCCTCTTCCTTCTTTAATCCAGTGTCTGAGGAGTTTTGTCTGCGGCTCATCCTGCTACAGCATATTGTATATCTGTGCATGCACATGTGTGTACATGTGTGAGTATGTGTGTGTGTGTGCATTTGTACATTGCCTATGTGTACATTGTATAAATATATGTATATTTGTATATCTGTGTGTGCATGTGTGTGTACACATGTGAGTATGTGTGTGTGTGTGTATCTGATTCTCTGGAGAACCCTGATAAACACAAGGACTTTGGACAAAAGTAAATAAATCAGGGAAGTGGTGTGTGGGGTCAGGAGGGAGGTTAAACCCAGTGAGGGCAGAGAACCAACAGTTGCATTTGCAGCACAGGCATCATTGAAGGCCTTGGCAAGCCCAGTTTCCATAAAGAGGTGCTGCCCGCGCAGTGTGAATCAGAAGGAGATGGAGACGGGAAAAGGCTACTGACTACAGGCCCCTTTCTGGGCATTTTAACGTGGAAGGGAAACGGGGGCAGGGAGGTGGGTTGAGATGGATGTGGGATCCACAGGGGCTGGAGGACCTGGGACAGTCTCGGGGGTTTCTGAGCAGTGGGCGGGTAGAGGCGGCTTCCCCCCGCCTGAGATCCAGGAGGTGACTGGAAGGAGCTCAGCCACTGTGCCCACCTGATGGACGCATGTCTGAGGAGAGGCCATTCTTGGAGCTGGAAGAACTGCCGGGCCGTGTGCTGTGGCCAGGCCATCCCTACTTGGGTCGACCCCAGCTACGCTCCAGGTAATCCCACGTGTGCAGCGGGAGCCTGGGATTTTGGGATGTGCTGAGCACTCCCCTAGGTCTCGCTGCAGGCACGACCCTGTGGCCCCATGGACAGGACCTTTAGGGTGGTGGGCTGCGGCGGGAACCCAGGACCAGGCTCAGGTCTTCCTGCCGCTGCACGTCACAGGCTGTCTCACGCACCTCCTGTGTGCAGCCAGCACCAGCTCCCGACGGCTCACCCAGCCTCCCATTCCAGACGCGGATCTGTTTCTTGGCTGGGGCAGGCACCGGCGGAAAGCGGGTGTGAGGAGGAAGACAGCTCCCTCAAAACCAGCACGGGGCGCGGGGGGACGGTGGCCTCCACGACGCTCGGGGGCTGGTCACGGGTTGGGAGGACAACTCTGCAGTCCAGGGACACCACAAGCGGGGTCAGGGCACCCCCAGGGACACAGCTGGGATGGAAATTCCTCTTGGAGGGCCCGCAGCATGTCCAGTTGCATCTCCGTGAGTCGGGGACTCAGGCTGGATATCGGGAATGAGGACCACAGGTGGGTAACCCCGTGAGCAGACCTCTCAGGGTTAGGACAGGCACTGCCTGTGCCCTCCAGGAAACGTGGGGCAGGGCCGGGGCCTGGGCAGCTTTGCTGGAACCACAGAGGCTCCCAGGCAGTGCATCCCTGCCCTGCCCCAGCGATCCGAGGCAGGAGATGGCCCAGGACACAGTTCCCATCCCTGAGCCCCAAGAAATGCTTCAGCCAGCAGCAAAGACCACAAAGAGAATCACAGGACGCTTCCCTCGTTCAGAACAGGGTCAAGGACAGGAGTTCCAGAGATAAGACCACACAGCGCTGCTGAGGGCCCGACTTCCGTGGGGACAAGAGCCAGGGATGGCGGCTTCTCGGAGAGAGTGGGAAGCCGGGCCATGCAGGGCTCACCTCCCTAAATTCTAAAGCCACACGCAGGGAGCCGGGGTGGGTAGCGCCTGCTGTGGCCATGGGGCCGCCGAGGGCCTGGCAGGAGGAGTTAATAGACCACGGTGGCCCTGACGCGGCCGAGCTAATGGATGGAAACACTAAGACCGTGAGCATTAAACAAACTCGTAAAATCCCCAAACCGAAAGCTGTGCTGAGCTTCCAAAGTGACTCGAACAAATAGGAAATAAAAGTCTAAAAATATTGAAAAGCTTTTAAGGCGATTGCTCCAGAGGCCCCATCGGGCCGCTCCAGCTCTCTGTAAAGACATTACGCCTTTTTTTTTTTTTTGACATCATGGTTTTCATAAGAAAACATTTGGCCACATTTTCCCCCACTGAGCGTATCATTTTAGGTCACTTTTGGAATGGAAGTTTGATTTTTAGATAATTTACGAAACAGCTGAAGGATGAGATGTCTTTTTCGTAACGTGGCCACATCCAGCATCTGCAGGGGGGTGCCCCGCTTGGCAGTGACCCCTCAGGTCCTGTCTTCCCGTTAACCCTTAGCAGGCAGCCACCCCCTCGCCCACACTGCACAGGGGCCTCCTCGCGGGAAACCAGGTGTTCTAGGCAGGTGCGCTGTGGCTGCTCCCGCCATGAGCTGCTCCAACGCTGTCCTTGTGTGGCCTCTCCAAGCGGCCTGCTCCGTCCCCTGTGGGAGTCCAGCAGGAGCTGCTCGCTGACTGGGGAACCAGCCAGCATCTTGGGCCCACAGAGGACTCAGGGGCCAGTCTGTCAAAGGAGCTTGGAGGATGCCAGTCAGGGTGAGTTCTCAGAAGCCCTGGGTCCCCCGACCCCTAAGAAGGTGTCGGTCAGCTATGGGAAAACTCAGCAGGACTGAGGAGTTAACTCTGAGGATTAGTCCCCAGGGGCCCTCCCGGGGCTGGGATCCAGACAGCCGGGCTCTTTCTGGACTTGACGGTGAATGTCCACCGTCCTGAGAGTAGGTCCTCATCTGTAAGTCCTGGAGGCCAGGTAGTGCAGGATGAAGGCTGTCTGTGTCCCTGGCTGAGCAGGTAGGGCCCCCCCAGTCCCCCACGTTGGTTCCATGGATGCTGACCAGCTTCTGCAGTGGTCAGGTTGAGACGGGTGCCGTCCATGCTGTGATGCCCAGGGCTGGGGATCATCCCAGGGAAGTCCGTGCATGAAGGAAGGGGCTGTTGCTCTCCAAGGGCTCCTGATTCAAGGGTGCAGAGACAGCAATTCACCAGTGTGAGTTTTTCAGTTATGACAAATGTACCGTGATTATGTACAGCTTTAAGACGGGAAAGTGGGTAAAGGTATTGAGAGACTGTCTGTACTATATCTTCACAACTTTTCTATACGTCTATTATTACTCTAAAGTCCATTTTATGTTTCAAGAGGAATCCTGGAGATGTATGAAACAGCAGATGCTTTTCACAAATATCATGCTTAGCAGAAGCCATCAGACATAAAAAGGGCAAATACTACATTTTTATTTAACTGGAATAAGTACATTTAACATAAGGTGCTAGAAATTGTATCAGTGCTTATCTGGAGTGGGGACAAGACTTGACTGGGAGGTAGCAAGAGAGAATTTCTAAGGAAGACGGAAATGTTCTCTATTTTAATTGGGTAGACATTACCTTGGGACCGAACTTTGACAAAACTCACTGAAGTGTACAGTTAAAATTGGTGCGTTTCATTCCATGTTACTGAGACCTTGATAAGTTTGATTTAACGATGTAAAGTGTATATTATATCATGACCAACTGGAGTTTATTCCAGGGAAGGAAGTGTGATTTAACATTCAAAAAAAAAAAAAAAAAAAATCACAGCAATACATCATAGTAACAGAAAGCGTGAAGAAAAATCTCATGATTATCTTGATGGAAGCAGAAACAAATATTGATAAAATTCAACCCTTATTCACGGCTTTACAAAATAAACACACTTGGAACAAAAGAGAAAGTGTTTAGTCTGGTAAAAAACATCTACAGAAAATTCTATAACAAACATCATGAGTGGTGAAATATTGCAAAAATGTCCCTGGAGTCTGCACTGAAAGAAGGAGAGCCACGGTCACCATATCGCTACTGAATATTATCCTGGAGGTCCCACCCCTGCAGCCCACAGCAAAGAGAAATTTAAAGTATAAATTGGAAAGGAAGGAAAGGTAGAGATGAAAGTGCTATTACTCACAGGTGACGTGAATGTGTATATAGAAAATCCAGAAAGTCTACAGACAAACTATTAGATTTCACAAGTGATTTTACCAAGGTCACTAGATTCAAGGCCAACATAAAAAATCAATCATATTTCTTTAGAAGAGCAACAAATGGAACAAATTTTTAAATGTCACTGACAATAGCATTAAAACATCAAATACCTATGAATTAAAATGGAAAATGTGAAAGACATCGATAGTAAAACTACAAAACATTGCTGAGGAAGCTTAAAGAAATCTGGCATAAATGAATGGAAATAACACATTCAGGGATGACAGCACTCAGTATTGTAAAGATACGAATTCTCCCTCAAATAATCAAAACATTCCAATGTAATATCAATTAAAATCTTGGCAGCCTTTTCCCCCAGTCGTTGACAAGTTGATTCTCAATTCCATGTGGCAGCTCAAAGAGACAAGAAGATCGCAGTCTTGAGGAAGTACAAAGTTGAGGATGGACCCGGTCAGCTATCAAACCCACCCCCATATGACTGCAAATCTACAGGATTAAAGAGAGCAAAGATAAGCATGCTGGCCACTGAAACAAGAAAAGTCCAGCGACAGACTCAGATGCCATCCACTCGTTTGTGGCAGAGGTGGCATGGTGCTGCAATGGAAAGAGTGGTCTTTTTGGCAATGGGGGGTTGAGGAATCAAAGATGATATGGGAAAAAATTAACCTCAATTTCTACATCATAGCATATCAAACATCAATTTAAGATAAACTTCAGGTTTAAATACAAAAGAGAAGACAATAAAAATTGTGGAGGGAAATACTCTTTCTCTCTCTCTTTTTTTTTTTTTTTTGTAAGACAGGGTCTTTCTCTGTTGTCCAGGCTGGAATGCAGTGGTGGCAGTATGATCTCGGCTCACTGCAGCCTTGACTTCCTGGGCTAAAGTGATCCTCCTGTTTCAGCCTCCTGAGTGTCTGGGACCACAGGTATATGCCACCATGCCTGGCTAATTTTTTACATTTCTTTGTAGAGACAGGGTCTCATATTGTTGCCCATGCTCATCTCCAACTCCTGGATTCTATTCCTCCTTCCACCTTGGCCTCCCAAAGTGCTGGGATAACAGATATAAGCCAGAGATATAAAGTTATAAAAGTGCTGGGATAACAGATATAAGCCAGAGGAGGAAAGGGTGGCTTCAGGCAGATCAGGAGGCGGGAGACCCCTCCCACAGCAGAGCTACGGGAGGCTCAGGGGTGCTGGCAGCCCCAGCCCTGGGGAACTGCAGCCTCACAGGCCCTCCTTCACACACACCCAGAGAATTCATGTAGTGTTGGGTAATTCCTATGTGGCTTCCAAGGGCACAGGGTCCAGCAATGCCCAGTGATGCCCAGCAATGCCCAGTGATGCCCAGCAGTGCCGGGTGATGCATCTCGGAGCAGTTGTCAGCCATGGGTCACATAGGCACAGGGGCACAGGGGCACAGCTGCGTAGGAACCAGGGCACATAGGAAAGGAGCCTGCTGTAATCATTCCTCCAGGTGGGTCAGGAAGGAGAAAGGAGCCATTGAACGGCTTCGGGGAACATCGCAGATTCCTGACTTGACAAGAATGGGCAAGGATTGGAAGGAACCTGCAGGGAACAAAGGAACGTTCTGTTCCACAGGCGGAAGCAGGAGCGTGCCATGGCATCCAGGGGGAGGAGGTCGCACTCCTCAAGCCTTCCCCCACGCTGCAGGGAGGTCAGTGAGGCCTCACGGATGGAGGAAGTGTATGTCTGTTGGCCACAGCCTTCCCTGAGCCTCACGCTGGGGCTGCACACACTGGGCCCTTGGGAGCTGCTCTCCAGTCTCCTCACACTGCTGTGTGCTCAGTGGCTGCAGGAGGCTGACAGGACGGTGAAGACAGGTCCTCAGCCAGCACGGCCTGGCCACGCTTGCCATTGCAGGGACTGGGGTGGGTAATAAGAAGCAGTCTCCTATCAGGAGGGAGAGGGAGCCAGGCCTTCTCCACAACTCCCCAGGTGGCTTCATGGGGAGAAAAAGGCACTGGTTGGGGAGGAGAGTCCCGTTGCTTAAAGGGCAAAGCTGAGTTGTCTGGACGGCTCCTCCCGGTTGAATAATTCTTCCCTGATGACAACATCAATGAGATGCCCCCGGGATTGGTCCCATTCGACTCCATTCCGAGCTTAGAAGTGCAGGGTGCCCACGTAAAGAACACTTAATTAAAACGTGAAGAAAATGGACCCTCTGTCTCCCTCGTTCCCCCAAACTGGTCCAAGACATGCAGCCATTGTAAATCAACTCATTACAGGACCAGAGGAAACGGAGCTACCTGCTTCTGAGATGCCATCTCATCACAAACATCTCTCATCTGAACATTGTGGTACAATTCAAAAGCTGCCACTTCCGGGCTGTGCCCCTTGGCCAAGGCAATCATGGCCGTCCTGTGTGACTCAGGAAGCAATGACGATGCACGGAAGTCATCCGAGGAAGCTCCTCTCCGCTTTCTTTGCAAAGTCATTTCAAAGCTTCTGTTCACAACTTCGCTGTACATCCTCTGAAGGGAGCGCTACTACGGGGGAGAGACGGCTGAACATAACACCTCTCCACCTTCCTCTGTTTGTCCCACAACAGTCAACTAAGTGCCACCTCCTCCAGGAAGCCACCCTGGATCACCCGAGGGTGCACGGTGTCCCTTCAGCAGAATGTCCACCCCACTCACTCAGCAGGTTCGGACGCCACCTGCAGCCCTCTGACCGCCCCTGCTGTCCTAGCAGCATCTCCCCAGGCAGGGACGAGCCCCCGACCTGGACTCAGGCAGGAAGGGTCCTGTCTACAATATCTTAGCTAGATCCACCATCCACAGACGGGTCACACTTGCATACATGAGGACTGGGGTGGGAAGGATGTTCCCTTTTGAGATGTAAAGGTCTTTGTCTGCTACAATAAGGCCATTTAGAAGCAATTGGCGTCATTTCCTACCTGGAGACCCCAGAAGGAAGTCCAGGCATCCCTGTTCCGCTTTCCCACTGTTCCTGTCCCGCAGAAGCCACCGATGCCCGAGGTGCCTGCACTGCATGGAGCTTGCTCTGCACGTCTCCACACCGCCTCCCCAGCCCCCTTACCCCGGTTACCTCTCCATACCGCCTGTCCACTCCCATGACCCCTCTACACCCCCTCCCCACCCCCATTATCTCTCCACACCCCCTCCCCACCCCCATTATCTCTCCACACCCCCTCCCCGCCCCATTACCTCTCCAAGCTCCTGTCTCTGTTCCAGTGCAGAAAATGGCACCTGCATGGCGCCTACATGGTCTTTGTACAAATAGACGCCACCTGCATTGCACTCTCCACATAGGTCCGAAAAGTGTCGGAAACACGGCAGGCAGCACCTGCTGAAAAGCTCAGAGGGTGTGGAAGATGGGAGGGGGTCTACAGCCAGAGGAACCAGCCTGGGCCAGGTCCAGCTGTGCTGAGATGCACCAAGCTTGGAGGCTCATGGAAGGCATCAGTGGTGCTGCTGTTGTCACCCTGGGACACAAGCTTGGCAGAGCAGGGGACTTTGTTTTGTTTATTGACTTATGGCCAGGGCCCAGATACTCACACACAGCCAGTGATTAATAAGCCTTTGGGGAAAGAGGAAGGAAAGAGGAGGGAAGGAAGGAAGGAAGGGAGGAAGGAAGGGAGGAGGGAGGGAGGAAGGGAGGAGACAGGAAGGAAGAAGGCTGGCTTCTAAGGAGCTCCCCACAAACACAAGCGTGGCCCTCCCACATTGAAGGTCATTTGAGGGCTGCGCCATTGCTGGTGTGAGCCCAGTATCATCACCCTCACCTCCTTCCGGTGTGCACGGGGAGTTTTGATGGCAAACAGCAAAGTAGCAGGTCCTCGGGGGAGCAGGAAGGGGCTCCCCTCGGCTGAACCTGGCTGGGATTCTTAGGCCGAGAGCATCCTCACCCCTCCTGAGGGTCACCAGCAGCTTGGAAGGATGTGCTCCAGGTTTCTCATGGAGATGTGCAGCACGGTGGAGCTAGAGGTGTTGCCGTCATTGCCTTCCTACCAACTAACTTTGCAGGTTTCTGATATGTTCCAAGAAGGCAGCATTCAGACGGTTTCAAACTGCGCAGTGTCGATGCTGTGACCGGCTGTGCTGCGCTGTCAGATGCAGAAGAGCTGCCAAGGGAGCAGATGAAACTTCCCAGATGAGCCACCCAAAGTGTTTCTGAGAACTGCTCGCTGAGATGATAAACAACTTCGGGAAAGAAACTTCACCCGCCGAAGTCGACGTGCCTTGTCCCCGGACGGTTTGTGAAATTCGGTGTTTCTCGGGGCTGATATCATGGGGAGTGTCCGTCCTGGAACCATGGATGGTCTTCTGTGGAGGCTCGGTTGGCAGGGCTGGCTCAGCTCAGCGGCGGCACGTCCTGCACACTTTCACCCTGACAGGCGTCCTGTGATCAGCCTGCGGCTGGGAGGGACGTAGGGCTGCATTGTCTGGTCATTTGCTCCTGGACAACTCTTTTTGTTCTTTTAATCCAAAGCAAACTTTGAAAGACTTAGCAATGAGAAGTACAAATATTTACTCATAGTCCCCACATATTTATGATATATATATGTATAATTTGTATACATTTGTGTACATATATATGTGTATGTGTGTGTGTATATATGTGTGTATATATATGTGTGCGTATATATATATTTAGAGAGAGGGGCATCCATCCATTGTCTGCCTATCGTCGAGGTATCTGTGTATCCGTGCCTGGATCTACCATCATCTATATATAGAGAGAGACACCTATCCATCGTCTATCATTGACGTATCTGTGTCTGTGCCTGGATCTATCATCATCTCTCTCCATATCCATCCTCCCATCAACAGCACAGGGCACTTTACCATGGCTGGTGGGCTCAGGAGGACATCCTGGCCTAACACTTCAGGGAGGACGCAGAGGCCTGGACATCACAGCCGGGCATGAGGATGGACGCTGAAACACGGAGGGTCTGGCTGCGAAGTTTGGACTTTATTCCCGAGGGGTCAGCAGCCGCCATGGAAGTTTCTTGAGCAGCTGAAGGTTTTAAGAAAGACCAGCACGATGCAGGCTGGAAAGGTGGTGCTGCGGGGGAGGAGCCTCTCACAGGAGCTCCTGCCTGCCGGCCAGCCGAGCTACAGGTAGGGCCTCCCTTGGATTCTCCCTCGCAGCCACAGGCTCAGCTACAGGTAGGACGTGCCTTGGGCTCTCCCTTGCAGGCACAGGGACGCTCACCAGGGCTCACTAGTGCCTCTCTCGGGGCCTTTTCCTGGGTTGACCAGAAATCCCTGTGTGCTCCCTGCCCTTGAAGAATGATGTCTGATTCTTCCCTCCTGGCATCACTCTCCCTGGCCCCTGAACTACTGGATCGACAAGGAAGGTGCCCTGCAGGTTCCTCACAGGAGCACCAGCTTCCATTCCAGCTGCGTGGCGGTGGGGATGGGGATTAGGGGAGGCACAGTCTCTGTCTTTGGACAGTATCCACCCTCACCGCAGACGGATGTCGGCCCAGTCATTGCAAGCCCAGGATGGTGATTGGCACACACCCAGCTGCAGGTGGCCCTGGAAGCAAATTGCAGACGGGTCCAGCCTGGTGCTGGGTGGGCTCCCAAAGCCTGGGCAGTGAGGGCACAGCCAGAGGCCGCGCTGGAGTCTGTGGGGTGGGGCAGAGGGGTGGCAGGCAGGGGATTTGGTTGGCGGGGTTGGGAGGGGGAGCCAGAGAAAGGAAATGGAATTTGCAAAGTCCTGAGGACATTTCTCAGGTGCAATAGTCAATGTTGGAGTGAGGTCGGAGCAGAGCCTACAGCTGGGGCATCTGGGGAGAGGGGACGGGTCTTGGACTGGGTGGGGGCTGTGGGGTGGGGCTGTGGGGGTGGGGCTGTGGGTGGGGCTGTGGGTGGGGCTGTGGCTGGGGGCTGTGGCTGGGGGCGGGGGGGGGGGACTGTGGGGGGGGGCTGTGGGTGGGGCTGTGGGGTGGACAGAAGAGCAAGTTTGGGATTTTTGAGAATAGAACACAAACGTACAGGACTTAGTGATTAGGAAGGAAAGGGGAGCTGTTGAGGTGGAAATGACCGAGCCGTCCACTGAAGGCCATAGTGCAGCGGGCTCCCTGACCCTCTCGGGTACCCCGTCCCCCTGTTGGGGGCTGCAGCCTCCACCACGCTGGAGATAGACAGGAGGTGTCAGAAATGGAGCCTCGGGTCCAGACAACTGTGCAGGGACTGGGGTGCCTCAGTCTGCACGTTCCCAGGGCTCCCAGCAGCCTGGGGCCTTGTGGTCACGTTTTTTACCTCCCCTGTGCCTTTCTCCGCTACACACCGACCAGGGCTTCCACTTTGGCTTCTCCTTACCCTCTTCCGGAAGCTTCCAGGCTTCTGATCACAGTTCTCTGCTGCCATCTTTCCTGCCCGAGAGGAGACGGCAGCTGGTACTTACTGGGGTCCCACAGTCCCCCAGCCACTCTGTCCACTGCATCAAAGCAAGAAGGTCCCAAGTGTCCTGATCCTCACTCATCACAGAGTGGCCCCCATGGCCAAGAGGCGAGGGGCGTGTGCACCATGGGACACAGGGGTCTGGTGCTCGCATGTAGTCCTGGACGTGCACCTGCCCTTCCTGAACTTTCTCTGGGCAGTCCTGGGCTCCGAACCCAGGACCCAGCCTGGACCCAGATGCCACTTTGTAATAATATCTGCATTCAAAATCCACACGGCCGTGCTGTGGACCTGTGGGGCGTCACAGGGAGGCGGCTGCCCCCGTGCTAGGGGCTTTATGCGTCACCGGGATCCCTCAAGCCCATCTCCTGGTACAGCGACCTTGTGGACAAACCCACCTGCTGCCAACAACCCCCAGACGAGAACCCAGGAACCCCGGCGCCCAGGTGTGAGGCAGCCTTTGTCCAGCCACAGGCCTGGGAGGCATGAAGCTCCTTCCTGCCACCTCTCCCCATGGTCCTCCCGTGGCAGGTGCTCGCATGGGGTGGTTTTCATGCTGAGGCTTCAGGCCCCAGATCCAGGTTTGCGGGGAGCTTGCTGAGGCAACAGAGGGCAGCCAGCATTTCGTCTCCTTCATGATGCTCACATTGAATGATGGCGGCTCCCAGCCAGCCCTCTGCCCTGACCCCACCTGCTGCTCACTGGGGCTCATCTCCGGTGTCGGCAGCAGCTCCAAGCCTGCATCCGGCAGCACGGGGAGAGTCCAGCAGGCAGAGGGGAGCGCCGGGCAATTACTGTAACTACTGTAGCATGTTATCCTATTACCAGGGAGCACAAAAGTTTCTGAGCTTTTGCTTCCAAAATGTCATGTCAGACAAGACCTGGATTTACTCCCAAAATTTTTAATCTTCCGAGCAGAGAAGGCTGGTGCCTGCTAATAGGACGGGTGCAGTGATAGCCCATTGTTGGTGGCCACGGGGTAGCTCTGCTGCCTTCTCCTGGCACCAGCTCCAAAGAGCGGGTGGCTCCTGGAATGGTGTCAAAACCAAACCTCATCTTGGGGCCTGGATGTTCACACTCAGCTCGCAAGCTCAGATTTTGCAAGGCCACTGCCTGTTTAGCAAAATGAGGCCAATGGATTTACAGCCTTGGATGGCGTGCAACTGAATGCGGATTCCCCGTAGCTCTGCTCTGGGATGGTATACCTGCCCCGTGCTCCTGCCACCACGAGTCTCTGCCAGGGAAACCTGCCTGCAGTCGCCCTTCCAGCTGCCTGCCCTGTGCTCCTGCCACCATGAGCCTCTGCTGGGGAAGCCTGACTGCAGTTGCCCTTCCAGCTGCCTGTCCCGGGCTGCACCTGCCCAGGTGTGCACTCATCTCTCGGCCAACTAATTAATGCTCACTCAGAAGTCCTGGGAAATATCACAGGGCATATGCCAGCGTGGTTCTTTCCATCCATTTTTCCAGACGTCGCATATTTGTAGAGTTGTGATGATCTCCTTACGGAATCTACAAACTGTATCTTTCAGCCAAAGTGTCATGTAATTTGGATGTGGGTGAACGGCTGGGAGTTCTTTTCAAGGGCCCTGAAGTCCCTCACTACACGAGACCTCCCATGACATGAGGCCATCCCCTTTGGTCATAAGTGACATTTCAATAAACGCATCTGTGCGTACACCTTTTAAATGAACGTCTTGTTTTGGGATGGTTTGGATGTCTAGGCGTGGTTGTGAAGGCAGTATAGTTTCCATCTCTCTATACCGCGTTTTCCCTGTTATTAACATCTTGCATTACTGGTACACATTGGATATAGTTAATTAACCAATACTCATATGAAAGTTCAACTATATTGATTAAGAGAAGTTCATACTATTTTCAGGGCTTTTTTTGTTTGTTTGTTTTTTTTTGAGTCTTGCTCTGTTACCCAGGCTGGAGTGCAGTGGTGTGATCTCGGCTCACAGTAATCTCCGCCTCCTGGGTTCAAGCAATTCTCCTGCCTCAGCCTCCTGAGTAGCTGGGACTACAGGTGCCTGCCACCACACTCAGTTAATTTTTGTATTTTTGGTAAAGACAGGTTTTCACCACGTTGGCCAGGCTGGTCTTGAATTCCTGGCCTCAACTGACCTGCCCACCTCTGCCTCTCAAAGTGTTGGGATTACAGGTGTGAGCCACCGGGCTCGGCCTTTTCAGCACTTTCAGTGCCTTCCTGATGTCATTTTTTTTTTTTTTTTTTCTGGCCCAGGATCCCATCAAGGTTCCCACATGGTATTTGGCTGGGACAGTTTCTCAGGTTTTCCTTGTTTTTGATGACCCGGACTCTGGGCAGTTTAGAGGCGTGCAGGCGGGGGGTTGAGTAGGCTGTCCCTATATTAAAATTAGCGTGATGTTTTTCTCACGACTAGCCTGGGGTTATAGGTATTTTCTGCAGGAGAACATCAGAGGTAAGGCTGTTCTCCTCACACCGTGCCAGGGCCCAGACCATCCGCAGGGCTCCGCACAATGGGCTTGAGCCCCGTCACCTGGCT
>NC_045452.1:31083373-31160370 GCF_002776525.5 Piliocolobus tephrosceles | reverse complement strand
TCACCTGGCTCGGAGGGCCCAGACCATCCTCAGGGCTCAGTACAATGGGCTTGACCCCCATCACCTGGCTCAGAGGGCCCAGACCATCCTCAGGGCTCAGTACAATGGGCTTGACCCCTGTCACCTGGCTCAGAGGGCCCAGACCATCCTCAGGGCTCAGTACAATGGGCTTGACCCCCATCACCTGGCTCAGAGGGCCCAGACCATCTGCAAGGCTCAGTACAATGGCTTGACCCCCGTCACCTGGCTCGGAGGGCCCAGACCATCCGCAGGGCTCCGCACAATGGGCTTGACCCCCGTCACCTGGCTCGGAGGGCCCAGACCATCCGCAGGGCTCCGCACAATGGGCTGGACCCCTGTCACCTGGCTCAGGTGTGTTCCTCAGGCGTCTCCTCTGGAGAATCTTTCCCTCCCCATCCCACACCGTGCTCTTTGGAAAGATGGGGGCCGTTCCCCACTCCCGAGGAGGCCGTACACTTACTGCTCACCTGGAATTGGGCACTGATGCTCCCCGATTCTCAGAACACCCCCTTGGGCTGCATCACAAGCCTTGGCATTACCCTGGTAGAGGATGCACTTCGAGTTCGGGGCTCCAAGGTCCATGGCAACCCCCTGAAGGAAAACTGGGGGATATAAGGAGTGCATGAGAGGGGCCTCTGCCTCAGGGGAGTTGGGAGGTAGAAACAGGCAGTGAGCAAAGCACAACATGCAAAACCCGAAACCATGTTTAAAACCTGAAAGGTTTGAAAGTGAAGAAGGACAGAAGGTGGGCGAGTCCGCCAGTGACTGGAGGCCACAGGTGCTGCTGGGGGTGGGACAGGAAGACCCTCCGAGGAGGGGAGGCCCAAGCAGAGAGAGGACAGGATCCGGAGCAGCCCACAGGCGGGGCAGAGGGAGCCAGGGGTGCCAGGGCTCTGAGCTAGGATGTCAGGACCAGCAGGGAGGGTCTCTGGGATGACAAGGGCTGGGCCCTGGGCTTTGGAGGCCTGAGTGTGGATTACTGAGGTTTTATTCTATGCCCTGTGCATGACCCCAGGTCCCTGTTTCTCCAATTTTGGAGGCTTGAGGGCAGATCACAGTGTACTTATGCTTCCTGGAGGATCCAAATCTCAGAGAACGGGAGCCTGGACTCATCAGTGGTCTGGGGAATATCCTGGGGCCCAGGGGACAATATCCTGTCCATGGGTACTGTCCAGTAGTCCCCAGTCCTGTAAGTCACCTGGGCTGGACCTGGCAGGGCAGCCCCTCCACCTGCAGCCCTTGGGTGTTCCAAGCCACATAAGCAGAAAGGCGGAGGCTCAGGTCACCGGCCACAGGGTCACACCTGGAGGGGGGGGGGTGTGGGTGGCTGCCTTGATGGGTGTCGGGGAGGGGTGGGTCTGTGGCACCACACACCCAGCCCCAGCCTGTTCTCTGGCCCCCAGCACCTGGTGCAGCCTCTGCCTGTTGGGGAGCTACTCCAAGATCCTTGTGCCCAGAGAGCGAGCGCATAGCCAGAAAGTGTTGGAAAAATTACATCATGGTTAAAATAAAACCAGCGGGGAAAGAAACAAGGTTTCTTTTTTCCATTTTTTTTTTAATAAAAAGGTCAAAGAATATAGATGAAACAAGCTAATTGAATTAGGCTGCAAATTGAACTAATACAGAGAAATTCTTCAATGTACATATCTGATAAGACCTGTGCTCTGGTGTGTCAGGGCCCCAGCAGCCCCACCCTCCAGCCCTTTCCCCTACATGGCCCATGAATTACACACAGAACATGGGGCTGTGTTCTATTATTCAGAAGCCTTTTTGTCTCTTGGAGAAATACAGCCTTGTGCCTCTGAACCCCGGCACGGCCGCCCTGCCCTGGCCCAGGTCGCATTTGAAATTCCTGACAAGCCCAAAGGTCCACCTGTGAAAGGGACGCAGGGGTCATCCCCATGGTCTCTCCACACACCGGGGCAGGTGTCCTTTGATGGTGAAGCAGGGAAGATGGGGAGGTGGATCCTAAGTTGAGAGGTGAAATGTCTGACCTGCAGTCACACTTGTGCACCTGCCAGCCACAGAGCCCCAGGTGAACGCAGGTGAGGGCATGGTTAGTGACTGTTTTGCAGGGACAGAAGAAGCACCTTTCTCAGACTGCTCTGGGATGCCCACCTTCCCAGGACACTGTTGAGGTGGAAGGTCCCAGCCTAAGAGAATGCTGGCTAGCCCTGGACCTTCCTAGATAAGCCTGGGCTCAGGGGTCCCACAGTCCTGGCTTCAGCCCCTCGTTCTGTCCCTCCCTGATGGACAATCTGGTGAGGACACATAGGCTCTGTGGCCCCAGGCTCCTCGTCTGTGGAGGGGGGCAACCTCTGCAGCCAGATGACTAAGGCTCTTTATCGAGACAGTGACCAAATGGAGCAACGGGGGGAGTAGGTGCCAGCTCCATTCCCCCCACTTGCTAACCAGCCACACAGCCCGCCCCATGCCTTGGCTCCCTGGTGCCTCTGCTCCCCCTCACGGTGATCATGGAAAGACTGACATACAGCTGCTGGGCCCTGGGCCGGGGCAGACCCACAGACGCCCCTGAGATCCTAAGCTGCTCCCTATCTGGGCCCTGGGCCCGGCGGGGGAGCCCACAGATGCCCCTGAGATCCTGAACTAGTCTCCGTCTGTCAGGAAGCCACACTCACCAGCCTTGCATGCTGCAGCTACTGCTCTGGTGAACCAGTCTGTTCCCAGCACCTCCTCCTGGGCCTTCCCGCCTGGGAGCCTCCTGCAGGAGACTCGGGGCGTCAGGGGAGGAGGGGAGGGCAGCGCGGGGTCTCTGCTGCCTCAGGCTGGGGTTGCAGGGGGGAGGTTCCCTGAGACCCATTTCCCAATGACAATGACGGCCCCAGTGCTCCAAGTCCCGGCTCAGTCGCACCACAGGGTACCAGCAGGTGACAGGGTGCCGGCAGGTGACAGGGTGCCGGCAGGTGACAGGGTACCTGCAGGTGACAGGGTGCCGGCAGGTGACAGGGTACTGGCAGGTGACAGGCACCAGCCTTGCAGTGACCTTTTGGGAAAACTGATTCTTCCTGAGCCTCAGATACAGAAACTGAGGCTCTGTAGACCTTGGCAGGCAACCCCGTCTCGTGGCACGAGGTGAGGAGTTCAGCGGGGGAGCCCAGATGCTCCTTGACTTGTGAGAGGGCGTGCCTGGAGGAGCCCTTGTGAGTGGAAAATGTCATAAACTGAAAACGCTGTGGGCACGTGGAACCCGCCAGGGTCATAGCTTAGCCAGCCCTGTCTCAAACATGCTCCAGACACTTCCATCAGCCTGCGGTCGGGCAAAATCATCTAACACAAAGCCTGTTTTATACTGAAGTGTGGACTACGTCATGCAATTCATGGAATACTGTACAGAAAGCAAAAGTGAGAATTTCTGTCCTCAAAGCACGGTTTCTACTGAGTGTGTATCACATCTGCACCATGGGAAAGTTGGAAAGTTCCGTGTGGAGCCATCATCAATCAGGGACCGTCTGCATTACGTGGCCCCAGAGCCGGGGCCTTCCACGACCCCATGGCTTGGTGGAGCCTCTCATAGGTGGAGAGGACGGATTTTGATTCTGGGGTATTCCAAAGAAAAGGGACACATCTCTCTGAAACTGGCGGGTGATTGACCTCCCGAAATGTGCCAGGCGTTTTCTGTGGCCCCCGCCACACAGCACCAGCTCCTCACAGAGCAGCCACAGATGGGAGCCACAGCCACACACAGCCACGGCAGCTGGGAGCTTCTCAGGCCCCAGACTCAGCACAGGCGCAACAGCGTTCCTTATTTTCCATTTCATCTCTTGCCATTCGTGCCAGCATCAGAATACGTGGGAAACAAGGCGGATGTAGTCTTTGCCCTCAAGAACTCACAGTCCAGTGAAAACCGGCCACCTTCCATGTCAAACCAGCTGCTCTCCCTCCGCCATCCAGACAAGAGGCACCGACACTCACCGTTCTCACACAGCTGGTGCCCATGCGTCGCCTTGGCTCTGTTCCTGTTGCCTTCCTGCATCTGAAAGCTCTGTGTGTCCATCCCTTCTCCAGGCCCAGGGCCACCATCCTGGCCCAAGCCGCCATCTCCTCTGCTGTGGGCATCTGCTGTGGCCTCCTCAGGGCTCACCTCAGCTTCTGGAGTCGTGAGGTCTGGGAGAAGCTGGAGACCCACAACACACCTGTCCACAGCCCTCAGAAGCCCGGCCCTTGGAAGTCAGCAGGTGGATGAGTGAATAAATGGATGGGCAGATTTTCTAATGACAAAATTAATGAAGGCTAATTAAGGGGAAATTAATGAAGGCCCACCTTTCCTATACGGACTTTTTAATATCCTGTTATATTTTCCCCATAATGAAAGTTAAATGTGTTTTTCAAAACATTCTCTCCAATGTTCTTGTCTAAAAAATAATAATCAATGAAAACCTCTCAATGAGCCGAATCATTTTCATTATTTTCCCTGGACTTTTTGATTCTGCAAAGAGTCACGTGCCTTAGGCCGTGCACGTAGCCTGCTGAGCCTCTAACACTGAAGGGCTAGGACCAGGACGCCCGACCGTCTCCACAGCTGGAAGGAGGATTCCAAGCCAGCGTCCCCTTCCAAGTGCACCTGGGTGGATGCTGTGGAGCTGCCAGGGTTTGGGCTACTGAAGCTCTAAAGGCAGGTTGTAGGAGAAGAAGCACTTAAGGGCAGGGCACAGCGTGAGAGAGAAGGGGGGCTGCGCCCACTGCCCGATGGAGGGGAGGGGCCAGCCCTCGTCCGTCCGTCCCGCCCTCCAGTCTTCCTCAGAGTGGGGAGGCAGGCTCAGCGCACTGTCTTCGGCTCCTTTATTTGAAAGGCACCAATAATACAAACGGGAGCATCAAGTTGGAGCCAGAACAGGTACACAGGCTTGGACAGGAGCCAGACTGCTTATGAGCAACAGCTGGGAGCCACGCGCTTGTATTCACAGAGCTAAGGCCACAGTCCCTGCAAGGGATGAGGAGGGAGCCGTGTGTTGAATCACAGAGAAAATTAGTTGTTTACGGTCATTTACGTTGGGAATTATTCTTATACAATCTGCACTTGTTTCGTTTGGCTTTGATTAGATGTTGATGAGATCGTGGACAACTTCATCAAGGTGCACCAAAACGAAGCCCTTGGTTGGAAAGGGCTCGGAAGAGAGATGGAAATGATGAATCGTTGGCCAACACAAGCGTCTTAGGGTACGGACTGGGGCCTGCTTAGCATGGAGCCAACAGGATGGAGAGATAAATTAATGTCCTCAGTTATAAAGGGGCTTGAGATATGGAAAATGCTGTTGACAGGCCTCCCTCTGGAGGAGGAGGACAAGGGGTCGGAGCCGTACAAAGTCATCGACTGCTTCAAGGGCCTCCTGGAGAGAGGAGAGGAGGGGAGCTGTCTCGGATCTGGGGCAGGGGCATTTGAAGGAACGCCCACCCCACTGAGTTGAGGCTGCTGAGGGTTCAGGAGGCACAGCCACCCAGCAGAAAGGGGTGTCAGCGTCCTCTGGTCCCTCCCTGGTGGAGCTGCCGTTGGATCCCCTGGCAGGACGCTAGGGCCTGAGCAGCTTGGACAGAAAGCCCCTGGAAGCGGAGAGGGGCTGGGAAAATCGTGTGTGCAGAGTGGGAGGGGCTGGGAAAATCATGTGTGCAGAGTGGGAGGGGCTGTGTGAATTGTGTGTGCAGAGTAGGAGGCGCTGTGGAAATCATGTGTGCAGAGCGGGGAAGGGGCTGTGGAAATCGTGTGTGCAGAGTGGGAGGCGCTGTGGAAATCATGTGTGCAGAGTAGGAGGCACTGTGGAAATTGTGTGTGCAGAACGGGGAGGGGCTGTGGAAATTGTGTGTGCAGAGTGGGAGGGGTTGTATGTGCAGAGCAGGAGGGGCTGTGGAAATTTTGTGTGCAGAGCTGTGAGGAACTCCGGAAATCTTGTATGCAGAGCCACACTTCAGTGTCTGAGCTCAGAAAGGGAGCCGGTGGGTGCTGGAAGGAACAGCACCTGGACTGCCTGAGACTGTCTGGGCCTTGTCCGGGCACCTTGGTGCTTTTCCATTACCTCCCTCACTCCCTTTCATCTTCACTTGGGGTTTGAGGAACCGCAATTAGCAGATGGTTCGAGGTCTATTAGCCAGCGCCTCCCCTCACCCCCTCCAATGCCATTGGAATCAGAGATTGGATTTCTTAATGACAGAAGAATTAAGTAATAGGCTTGAGCAGGGCCGCAGGCAGCCGTGTGAAGCCATGTGCAAAATTGATATTTCAACAAGCCTGATAACGTATTAGGGCAGTGGCCCTGCCGTGTCGCAAGCCACACAATGAATCTTCCTCCCAGGGCCTGCGGGTGCCTATCACGGGGTCTGCGGGCACTCACGAGGCCCCTCGCCGTCCAGGAACCTGTCAGTCTCTTCCCAAAGTGTCCGGGAAACAGCAGGTCCCCAAACTGTATGGAGGAGGGTGGGAGGAGCTGAGTGGACCCACAGGGGCCAGTGGCAGGGACACGGCACTCGCCCGTCGCCGAGGGTTCGTGTGGTGGGGGCTGCAGGGTTTCCCCAGTGGGGGACGTGGGCATGGGTTCCACGCTGTCCCAGGAGCTCTGCAGATGGTGCCCTTAGAAGTCCAGGCCTGCGACGCGTCTGCCGTGGGCTGCGGACCACGAGGTCGTCCGTAGCTATCTCACACTTTGATTTGTAACTTCAAACTGAAGTACAGGAGCCCTAGACAAGATGCTGGGTGACAATTTTATGAAGATCAATGTTATTAAGAACTGAATTCTTGTCCGAAATAATTTGTATAAAATACGGTCACATTAGATGAGAATCTGTGCTGAGCTATCAGCTAATGGGTGTTGGATTGTGGAAACCCCTGGCTTTTTTCACAGAATAATTGAACACGATGTCTTCTATACTGGACTGTGAGGTTCCTGAGCACAGGAAGGGGCTCCGGCTGGGCTGGTGCCTCCTGGGCAGTTCTCTCTGCCCCCCACCATGGTCAACGTGTCCTCAAAGGAGCAGGGAGAATCCCTGAAGACTGGGCAGCCCCCCACCGCCGCCAAGACCCCTCCCCGCTGGGCCTGCACACCCCAGCCCATCCCAGTGAGCTGCTCATGGTGTTTCAGGCCCTGCGTGCTCTCCCCCAGGACGTCCTTCTTGTCCTGGAAAGCCAGCAGGCACCGTGAGTCCCTTCAGTCCTGAACCACCACCAGCTCCTCTCCTGCACCTGAGACCCCGCCTTCCCTCAGAGCAAAGTCTCCTGAGGACATGAGACCACCCGAGAAGGGGGCGTCCTGGCCCCACTGCCCCAAAGTGGGTTCTGAAAGGAAAAGAGAGAAGGGAACGCCAGGGTGCCGCATGTCCACTCTCCTCTTGGTGCTTTCCCGGGGAGCCCCCACCCAGGAAGGACCCCTACCCTCCCCACACTCCCCAGGCCCCCGGCAGCCCCCACCCAGGAAGGACCGCCACCCTCCCCAGGCCCTGGCCTTCCTGGGTCCCCGGGGCCCTGAGGCCTCCCCTGCAGCGGGGAGGAGACTGGCCAAGAAGGACCCCCTCAAGGCTGATGCTCGGGGCACCCACCTCCCTGCCCCTGCTTAGGGTCCCCGCAGTTACTGCTAAGTCGGGGAAGGAAGTCCCCAGTGATGTCTCCAGCTTTGGGAGTCTGTGGGAGAACGTCTTCCTCACGAGGTACTTCCGCGGTGCACAGGGCGCTGAGGCCCTCGGAACAGCACTGACTAAACACCTGTGGGTAGCCCCTCCTCCCACCTTACCCGCACCCTGCAAAGCTTTTCCTAGAGTCTCACTGAGCTCAAAAATGAAAAGCAAAACAAACCAGAACCCTTGCCCAGGGTTCTGTTATTATTTCCACTTCAGAGGTGAGGATGGGAGACGGTGAAGGGTTTGAGCCCGCAATTGTTGGTGTGTTCCGTGGGCAGGAGCACTGAGAGCAGGTGGTCCCCGCAGGCACCTGCGGGCCCGAGACCATCGCAACTGATCCCTCGACCTGTAGCAATGGCGGGGGGGGTGGCCAGGAGGGTCCAGTGAGGGCGCCCCTGCTGCTCCCCGCCACTGAATCAACGCCGTCTGCTCTCTTGGGCACTAACAGCCCCGTGGCTCACTGTCCCTGCAGCCCTGGCCTGGGGTTCTTGACAGGACCCCGCTAAGCATCGTGTGAGTGCAGGGAATGTGACAGGAGCAGCCAGCAGGTCTTCTGGGCACCAGGAGCTTCCTGGTCTCGCAGGTCCTGGGGCAGCTCTGTGATGACGATGGCAGGGGCTCAGGAAGGGATCTCGAAGTCCACACCTGCACGAGGCTGCACGCGTCACATCTGCTCCACTCCCGGACTCAACGCCTGTGCTCAGCCCTTAGCCCGGCCCAGAGGGAGCCTGGAATGGGAGGGGCTCCCCCAGGCCCACTGGCTGGTAAGATGGTCACTCCTCGGCCCCCAACAAGTTACAGAACTGCAGTAGAGGTAAAGTGTCCACACCACCTGCCAGCTCTTATGCGGTGCAACCCACCCACGCAGAGGGTTCTGCTCCCCGTGCAGCCTGAACACCTCCCCACCCAGAGTTCCAGGTGCCGGGAAGAGCATCCACTCAGGGAGTGGCCGAGACAGGGGCGGGGGCACCAGCGTCTGCCAGGTATGAGCACAAGGCAGCCTCCTGGGGCCCTGAGCCAGCCTGCGGCTTGATCTCTGACGCTGTCCTCTCCTGGTCCTTGGAACCCTAGGGGTCCCCATCCCCCCAGCTGGTGGGCCTCGGGGAGGGCAACTCACTTAGCACAGCTACTGCAGGGCAGGTGCGTCTTCACACCCTAAGATATAGAAGCAAATCCATAGTGAGGCAAAGCCCTGGGAGCGGGTGACAGGGAGGGGAGTGGTCTCCTAAAAGGGGAGAATTGGGAGGAATTCCTCCGGGAGCTGCAGCCAGATGGCAAGACCCACATACATAAGGAGGAGATAACCCCTCTGAAGCCCTAGCGGGCCTGTGGGGGAGGGAGGAGGGGTGGCAGGCACACAGAGCCCTCCTCCCTGCCGGCCCAGCGGTGGGGTGCACACCTGGAGATTGGTGGAATGCCAGGCCATGCACAGGGGCTGACTTTCCCCTTAGAGGACCGGCAGGGGGCTTGGGGGGCTTTCTGGGCTGAGTCTACTCCACTCCCAATCCCCAGCCTCAGCCCAGTCAGGGGGTCATCCTGCCTCCCCTCCAGCAGAGACTTCTCTTCAGGGAGCAGAAGATGTCCCAGTGCAGCAGGCCTGCTGCTGAGAGGGGCTGGCCTGGGGGGCTGCAGAGACCCTGCCCCCAAGAAGGATTTCTTCCTCGGGCAGATCGAAGGTCAGCCTGAGGCAGAGCAGCCACCACAGAGAGCCTTCAGGAAGCAGCACGGGCCAGGTGGCTGAAAACAGATCCCTCCTATCACAGTTCACAGGGAGAAACCTGAGACCAAGGCGAGGACGGGCTGCGCCCCAGGGGACCTGAGGGCCCTTCCCAATGCTGGTGGCTCCTGGTGCTCTGCGGCCTGTGGCTGCCCCCCTCCAAGCCGTCTCTGTCTTCCAACAGCGACATCTCCCCTCTGGGTGCCCGTGTCCCCGCTGTGTGCAGGTGTCCCCACTCCGGCCTTCCCAGGCCACCCCAATCCGACACCCTCCCCTCTTCTGTCAGAGCAGCTCCCCCCTCACAGCAGGTTGCAGAAGGGGGAGCCCCAGTGACCCAGACCTTCAGGCCACTCCACAGGCCCTGGAGTGGGTGGTCCTGGCACAGCTTGCCAATGGTACCCTGACCGGGCAGGGAGGAGGAGCTGGCCGTGTGGCCTGTCCAGAGAGGGGCATAGCACAGAGGTGACCGTCACCCTCCAGGCACCGGGGAAGTCACCTTGGCAGGGGTCCTGTGGGTGAGGGTCTCTCAGTACTCAGGGACTGCCCACACCAGGTCAGCACAACCCAGCCGGGACACACAGGCCCAGCGTGGGGACAAGTCCTGCCTCCAGTGGGACACACAGGCCCAGCGTGGGGACAAGTCCTGCCTCCGGGAGGCTGGGAGAGGCCCCTCCCTCAAGGCTGACCCATGGAAGGAGGCGCAGGAGGAGGCGGTGGTTCCGTGTCACTTCCTGCCCTTGCCACATTCTGTCTCTCTCCCCGCTCCTGTCACTGTCCTTCCTCAGGCTCAGATTCCCCTGGCGCTGCCCTCTGAAGCCCTCAGGGCCGGGCTGCACCGGCTTTCCCTGAGTCCTGTCCTGTCCTCCAGCATTGCCCCAGATGGTGGTTTAAGCCCGTCACCCAGCACAGATCCCAACCTCCCCCTCAGATGGCCCACCTGCCCCTTGCGTGGGATTTCCTGGAATGGAGTCAGGTCTGAGGAGGCGAGACTGGCTTTGGGACAGAGGAGCAGGGTGGAGAACAAACACCCCACACCCGGGAGTGTCCCGGAGACGGGCCGGCTGAGCTGGGAGCCAGAGTTGGGAGCTGCCACACCAGGCAGCCGGCAGCGAGGCAGAGCCCAGGTGTCCGGCACCCTACAGCAGATGCAGCCTCTCCTTCCTCCGGTGACCTCGCCGGCCTCCTGGTTCCCAGCGCTGTCTCCCCTGATTAACGAAGCCATAGCTCATTCCCCATGCGCGACGCTGCCCTGGCTTCTGCGGCTAATTCTGCCACATAATGGAACTTGAACGCTGCCTAATTTCCAAATTAAACCCAGATGGATGGCCCGGCCTCTCCTGGTGGCACAGGCTGTGGGGGCAGACGCGCTGCCCCTGGTGGTTTGGAAGCAGTGTGGGTCACAGGCGGCCACCCTGGGAGGTACCACCTTTGATCCTCCTGGGACCCTGGCCCTCGGCTGCGATTCCCTGTGTCTGAGACCAGATGCTTTGGGGAGGTGAGGGTGGCAGAGGCTGCACCCGTCCTGGTATCTGCCACCGGGGCCTCCTCAGGGCTCCAGATAGTGTTGGCCTCAGCGTTGGGAAACTGATCCTCCTGCGGCCAAGGCCAGGGGTCCTTGGAGGCGACGTACTCCTGCTGCCCAGAAGCTCACTGGCTCATTCTGAGCACCCCAGGGCCTCGCTACCGTGACCCAACCCTCCCTGAGTCGGGCAGGGAGGCAGAGACAGAGCCAGCCTTGTGTGGACAGCGGCACCCAGAGGGCCCTGAGCAGAGCTCTTGGAGGTGAGTGGACTCAGCTGGATGGCGGGTCAACTCCAGCCTCCTGCAGTCGGCCTGGGGTCTCCTGGGAAACCGGCAGGAACCAGACACTCAAGGGGACCAGGGAGTGAACAGAGCAGGAGGAGCCTTGAGCCCCGACTCGCTTCAGCCCCCAGACTCCAGCCAGAGCTGCCGACCTGCCCAGGCCCAGCTGTGTGGAGGGAGCAGGGTGGGTTCTGAAGCCCGGTGGGGTCCCGTTTGCCTCCCTTTAGTCTCTCTGGCCGGGCTCCTCTGCTCTGTGGCCGCACAGCCAGGTCCCAGCCAAAGGCACCTGGCCAGGCCCTGGACGGGAGGCTGATGTTGGTCACTGCATAGCCCTGCAGGCCTGTCTGACCCTGGATCCAGGTCTGGGACCTCAGCCTGTCAGACACTGTCAGGATGTGAGGGGCTCTCCTCCTCCAGGAGATAGCGGTGGCAGGTGCCCAGGTCACCCGTGGGGCCCTCCAGGCAGCCAAGGGACATCCTCCTTCCCAACCCAGCTGCCCCTGCCCTTTGTTCCCTCATGGTGCTCTCCCTCACTGCCGCCTAGTGAACCTGCCTCCAGGGTCCTCCCTCCCCTCCCTGGCCTCCTTCCCTTCCCTCCTCTGCCTTCCCCCCCTCCCCTCCCCTCCCCTCCCCTGCTTCTCTCTGTCCCCTCCCCCCGTCTCTCTCCCTCCCTTCCCCTCCCTCCCTCTCTCACCTCCCCACTCCTTCCTCCTGGGACAGGAAGACATGAGCAACGTCCCAAACTCAAGTTCCCTTTGAGCCCTGAAGCCACCGGGTCTTATTCACCTTCCCGTCCCCTCCCTCCCTCCTTCCCTCCTTCCTTCCCTCCCTCTTTCTTTATTTCAATGGGGTCTCACTACATTGCCCCTCTGGCCTTGAACTGCAAATGATCCTTCCTCCTGGCCCTGCAAAAGTGCTGGAATTATAGGTGTGAGCCACCGTGCCTGGCCTTCAATTACCTTTTTTGAAACCCCGTTTTGAGTATACATTTGAGGTGATTCTATTTTTTGGCAATAGGCAGGCTACTGTGAACATTGTGTCTGTTTTTGGTGGGCATTTCTTTGGGCACGATCCTAAGACTGGGTCCTCTGAGGAAACCACATGCGTATGTTTAAAGAAAGCAGGTAACGCCAAAAACCCTCGAAGGTGTGGGTCCCGTCACCTGCTGATCAGCAGAGCTGGGTCAGGGCTCCCAGCTCCCCAGCACCCGGCAGAGCTCAGAGTCAGGGCTCCCGGCTCCCCAGCACCCAGCAGAGCTGAGTCAGGGCTCCCGACTGCCCAGCACCGGGCAGAGCTCAGAGTCAGGGCTCCCGACTCCCCAGTACCTGGCAGAGCTGAGTCAGGGCTCCCAGCTCCCCAGCACCCGGCAGAGCTCAGAGTCAGGGCTCCCGGCTCCCCAGCACCCAGCAGAGCTGAGTCAGGGCTCCCAGCTCCCCAGCACCCGACAGAGCTCAGAGTCAGGGCTCCCGACTGCCCAGCACCGGGCAGAGCTCAGAGTCAGGGCTCCCGACTGCCCAGCACCGGGCAGAGCTCAGAGTCAGGGCTCAACTCACTCCCTTTCCTGTAGCATCCAGGTGGCTGTGCCAAGGGGTCTCGCTGCCACTTGATGCAGGGGTTCCTGGTGACTGATATGCTGGGCCCCTCTCTGCCAGGTTCTCGCTCTGCCTGCACTGGTCTCTCTGGTGATGTGGGGTTCTCTGTGGGGAAGGCTCTTCCTGGTTGGTCCCTGGCTGACTCTGTTCTACCTTTCAGGATTCACAGCTTCCCTGCCAGCCTTTCCGGGACTGCTGGGCTGTGGCCCTGTGCACCCTTCACCTTGCAGCTCACAATTCCTTATCTAAACGCCCATGTCCTCATCACTGCATTGAAAACAACTCCCTTTCTCCTGGCCTGGGGTCCTTCTCATGGTCTGGGGTCCTTCCTCATGGTCTGGGGCCCCTGAAGCCGTGACATGCAGCCTTTTTCTCTCTGATTTCACCTCCTCTGTCCGCCAACTGGACACAGCACTGTGCCTTCAGAACCCACTGACCCCGTCTCCTCACAGATACCCTGGTGTCTGGTTCTCATGGGCCCAGCTCCAAGGAAACGTAGGCTGCGGTCCTCAGCACGGGAGGAGGAACGAGGCCTGGCAGCTGGTGTTCTGAGGAGTGAGCTCTCTGAATGGAGAAGGAGGCAAACCTGCAGGCCCAGCGTGCCCCTGCACTGTGGGCTGCAACGGAAAGGTCATGTATGATACAGCTTTAAGCAGAAAGCCAGGGCAGCATGACAGCGAAGGAAGGGTCTTGGGGAAGGCCTCAAGCTGGGCAGGGACTTTGGAGGGTGCTTTGTGGGAGGCTGGCTTGTGCGAGGCTGCTTTGCGGTGGGCATGGAGCATGGAGGTCAGGATCAAAACTATCTTTAACAAGCCAGCCCCCTCCCCACTGCCAGGTTGGGAATTTGGGAGAAAGCGGCGGCAGGAGGCATCTGGGGTATCGGGAGATGAGGCAGCAGACAATTGTGCTGGTCCTCCAGGCTCTTCCCCTGGTTCATCCTTCCAGCCATCTTAGTTACTATGGTAGCAAGAATATGTCATGTTCTCTTGCTTGTTGGGTCTTTTTTTTTTTTTTCTAAATAAAGTCTCAATCTCACCATGAGCTCCTGTCCACACGGATTTGCTTCTGGCCGAGGGTCACTCAGGACTCGGAAGGTCTGTGCAGAGTCTGCACAGTGGCCACAGAGCCACAGAGCCCCAGGCCGGGGGAGCCCGTGTCTCAGCCCCTCCCCACTCACACTGAAAGGTCCTCTCCTCGACCCAGGGGGAGGAAGGGAGAGGTGGGGTCAGAACGTGCCGCTCTCTCCCACACTGGAGTTCAGACCTCACACATTATCCTCCTCTGGAGGACAGGTCTGTCCTGGCTACTGCCTGCCTGGCCCCTGAGCCCGTCTATTCCATGGGTCAGTCATGACCCCAGAGTTCACAGCTGGCCCCTCCACCTGCCTTTCCTTTAATGGAGCCCCCATGCATCCTGACTCAACACCTGCGGAAGCTAGAAGAGCTCTTATTCCTCCTCCCACGTGGGTGGTCAGCACTGTGGGGGCTTCTTTTCTGCCCCAGGTCCTCTTGGCTCCAAGCCCACCACTCTAGGACTTGCCCCTCTGCACCCCCACAACACAGATGTCAGCACTGTGGGCACCCTGGGGTCACTCCCCTCCACCGTTATCCATCACTGGCCCTCTCCACCCAGACAGGCTGGAGCAGAGACCCTGGTGGCACATCATTCCTCCAGTGAAGTGAATAAGGAAAGGGGAGAGAACTCAACTTGTCCTGCTCAAAACACCAGGCAGCTCCCTCCACGGATCGCAAGGTGGTCGCTCACATCCTGGAGGCCGTCCCAGCACCTCCAGCCCCCAGGCCAGCTCACGACAGCCCAGTCCTGGGTGGACCCTGGCTGACCCCACACACCTGCAGATGATCGAGGGGCCCTGAATTCTGAGCTCCACTCCTGCAAGAAACACAGCAGGCCACTGTCGATTGCAATTACTCTAGGCTCATTAGTTTTGACTTCAGGTATTTAGCAGAAGCTTTCACACTCAATGGCCATATATTTGAGAAATCAGCATGTTTTGGACACAATGTCTGTGCTAGACAGAATTCTAAGGTGACCTCCAAGATTCCTGCCCCAGAGTACACCCTCTGAATAAGCTCCTCTCCACCAGTGTGTGTGGGAAGCCGGGGCTGTGAATATGACGGGAAATTACTCCAGTGATTACCTATTAATCCGTTCACTTCGAGTTAATCAAAAGGAATTGCCTAGGTAAGCCTGACCTAATCAGCTGAGCCCTTTGAAAGAAGGTAAGCGTCAGAGAGATGTGGTCTTGCTGTCCTATTTTGTTTTTCTCTAAATGCTTTTTATTTTTGCTTTGACATGTTAGGACAATGATCACTTCAAATCAATGGCATGAGGTAGAAATGAAGATTCCTTTTTCCATGGGGATTGACTAAGGCAATTTACTGAGGCACCCTTCCTTTCTCTGATGAATATTCGGCATATGTGTGGGTCTATTTCAGGCCTTCACATTCTGTTCCATTGATGCATTTGCCTAACTTCATGCTAATACCATGGTGTCTACATTGCTTTGGCTTTACAGAGAGTCTTGGAGTTTGGTGGTTGGTCTTCCAATGAGTTATTTCTCCCACTGGTTGTCTTGTCTCTTCTGTATCACTTGACTTTTCTTGTTCACTTTAAAATCACCTTAGGTGTTTCTACAAAAGAAATATAAAGGAGTTTTAAATGAAATTATGATGAATCTGTAGCTCAGTGTGGGAGGAACTGACATGTTGATACTCTGTCTTCCAATCCATGAAGATGGTACATCTCCACATTTATTTAGACCCTCTTAGTTTCTCTTGGCAATGTTTATTTTTCTTTAATGTAGATTTCTTGCACATATGTCAGTTGATATTTAATTTTCTTTTCTTTTTTTTTTTTTTTTTGAGACGGAGTCTTGCTCTGTCGCCGGGGCTGGAGTGCAGTGGCCGGATCTCAGCTCACTGCAAGCTCTGCCTCCCGGGTTCACGCCATTCTCCTGCCTCAGCCTCCCGGGTAGCTGGGACTACAGGCACCGCCACCTCGCCCGGCTAGTTTTTATGTAGTTTTTAGTAGAGACGGGGTTTCACCATGTTAGCCAGTGTGGTCTTGATCTCCTGACCTCATGATCCGCCCGTCTCGGCCTCCCAAAGTGCTGGGATTACAGGCTTGAGCCACCACGCCCGGCGATATTTAATTTTCAATGCAATTGTAGATAGTACCTTTTAAAGTAACTGCTTAATTGTTTGTTACAAGTATATGGAAATAATATTTAGTTTTTATATTGGCCTTGATAAATTCACTAATTAAATCTAATGACTTGCTTGTAGACTTCCTTGAATTTTCTTCACACACAATCATGTCATCTACAAAGATATTACTTCTTTCTCTCTTTCTAGTTTTTGTATCTCTTCATTTTTCTCCACATAGCACTGCCAAGGATCTCCAGTACAATGTTGAATGTGTGTGGCCACAGTGAAATGTTGTTGGTTCATTCCTGATTTTAGGAACGAATGTGCTCACTTTAACAGGAAACAGCCCTATGAGGCTGGGAGATCAATTTGCAGTTGTAAAGCAGCCACACGCAGAATGAGACTCTGGGTTTGGGTTTCACTCTTAGCCCTGCAGCTACAGGAGGGAAGGGTTTCTTTCAGGGCAGACATAGACGCTTTCAGGTTATTTGTGTAGTGATTGAGCTGGGAATTCTAGTCCCTGAGCTCATCCGTTTCTTTCCCCACTTTGTCCATCAACATTAGGAGAAACCAGTAAATCTCAATATACTCATTATTTGGACAATAATGCTCAAAAGTATAGTATACACAGTCCCCCAGAACCTCGACTTTTAGGAGTATTGAATTAGGAGCATCCCATGGTGATATTCTGCATTTCTCGCTTGCCACTTCGTGCATGGACCAGGACTCCGTCCTCGACCAAACTTCAGTCAGGCTCCTTAGAGCCCTCTTCTCAATGAGGCCTTGGCCTGAGCCTGCTCCCCTTACCAGCTCAGTTTCAGCAAAGAATCCTGCTAAGATAGTTTAACAAGAATCCCCCCTCCATTATCAAATTCCACCCCCCTCGTCGCTCTTGATATCTGAGGACCTCTCCCTGCCTTGTGAAGCATCCTATTGAGTCAGTTTAGCAAGAATCCCCTGAAGTTTGCTACCTCATCAACTTCCTCTTGCTAGTTTTCCATCCACTGATCTCCTCACCATGCCTGCTGGTTCAAGTCTCCAACTGTCTTTGCTGTAGTTGGAGTTGAATTCAATTTCTCTCCTCCATTGCGACCATTTTTAATACATTCATTCTTGCCATTTTTAACAAATGTCTGGCATAATTTTTTACTCAACACCACAGACTATTAGTGCTCTCCTCACTATTGGAAACAGAATCATTCATGGTTTAAACCTAATCAGTTTAGATAACCAAATTCCAGAAACCTTAAAACAAATTCAGAAGGCTCAGTCTTAGATTTTCTTCCTCTAGAACCAATCTCTGTCCCCAGGTCTATGTTGGAGTTCTCCAGAAAAACAGAGCTAATGGTCCAGATGGAGATAGATAGATGATAGATGGATAGATAGATGGATAGATAGGTGGGTAGATAGATGATAGATAGATAGATAGATAGATAGATAGATAGATAGATAGATAGAGATATTAAGGAAACTGGCTCACACAATTCTAGAGGCTGGTGAGTCTGAAATTTGTAGGATAGGCTGGCAGCCTGGAAACTCCGGCAGGGCTTCCTTGTTGCCATCTGGGGTTAGAATTCCTTCTTTATCAGGAAACAGTCTTGATTCTTAAGTGTTCAACTGATTAGACAAGGCCCACCTGCATTGTGGAAGGTCAACTGCTTTACTCAAAGTCTACTATTTTAAATGTTAATCACACCGAAAAATGCCTTCATGGTAACACCTTGACTGCTGTTTGACCAAATAATTGAGCACTGTAACCTAGCCGAATAGACACAGGAAGTTAACCATCATGGGCAGAGAGCTTCAGTACTTTGACCTTAACTATAATGTTTGCAATAGGTTTTATTTGTAGATGCCCCTTACAGAATTAAGGACACTTGTTTCTATTCTAGTTTATTATGAGTTATCATAAATTGATTTTGAATTTTATTGACATTTTTTTCCTGAAATATGATTGCTCCCCTGCTTTATTCTAATAAGGTGGTAGATTTCATCCATTGATTTTTTTTCTTAATCTTAAACCAATTTTATAGTTTTTGGGTAAATTCCACTTGGCCAAGACATATTACCCTTTTTTACATATCTCTGGCTGTGATTTGCTAATATAGATTGTAGAATTGTTGCTGCTATGTTTCTCAGTCAATTTTAGTTTTGTTTACTATTATAATTTATTGTTTAGCTGTTTAGTACTAATTTTTACTAAGCACTGTATCATAAGGATTTCCCCATAAACTTTGGGAGGCCAAACGAGAACACTCAGACAGCCTTCTCACATGCAAGCAACAGAAAGCAAGTCCAGCCATTTAAGAAAAAAAAAAAAAGAGAGAGAGAAATATATTCCTCTTGCATAGCTTGCAGCCCTTCTAGAAGGGCTGAGAAACCAAGCGTGGTGGCCACAAACTCAGGGTCACTGCACAGGATCAGAACCCCTAAGACAGAACCACAGAGAGACACAGAACCCCTGAGACAGGACCACAGAGCGACACAGAACCCCTGAGACAGAACCGCAGAGTGGCACAGAACCCCTGTGCCAGCAGACTCATCCTGGAGCTTGCCTTCCTGTGCTGGCCCCATGGATGCTGGGTGCTGCTGCTGCCTCTGCAGAGTAGCTGTTCTTCAGCCATTTGCCACTGCTGCTCTCAGCAAAGCCATCTTCCCAGGGTCTTTGCCGGCCCCTGGTTGCTCAACTCTGTTGGGAGCATTGACTGGCAGGACCTGGGCCATGGCCCATTCTCTCTCTGCAAGGAGGGCTGGAAAACTGGGGCTCTGACCTCTACAAAAGAGAATTCCTCCCAAGACTTACACAAAGAAGCCAGAGTCTCCTAACCCATTTAGGGTTACAGATTCTAGGGTAGTGGCAAAATTTTTAAAAATATATGTATGCATACCCATTCATATACATGAACACATATATATACACATATAGGTACCCAGTAGCTCAGAAATACTGGTCAAATGGCTACATCACAGTTTATATCATCTTTCCATGTTTTTGGACATTTAGATTATTTCAGTTGTTGAGCTGTTCATAGAGCTTTGGATAAAAGTCTTATTTTAGTTAGAATGATAACCTTAATATTTATCATTAGAATGCCAGTACCAAGACAAAATGAATACATATTTTAGAAATTCACTCCCATCCTCCCCACAAGCGGCACATAAAGAGCAATCTAGAATTGACAGAAAGAGCAGTCTAGGATTGACAGAAAGAGCTGTCTAGAATTGACAGAAAGAGCAATCTAGAATTGACAAAAAGAGCTGTCTAGAATTGACGGAAAGCTGTCTAGGATTGATAGAAAGAGCTGTCTAGGATTGACAGAAAGAGCTGTCTAGGATTGACAGAAAGTGCTGTCTAGAATTGACAGAAAGAGCTGTCTAGAATGGACAGAAAGAGCAATCTAAAATTGACAAAAAGAGCAGTCTAGAATTGACAGAAAGAGTAATTAGAATTGACAGAAAGAGCTGTCCAGAATTGACAGAAAGAGCAGTCTAGAATTGACAGAGAAGTCTAGGATTGACAGAGCAATCTAGAATTGACAGAAAGAGTTGTCTAGGATTGATAGAATTGTCTAGAATTGACAGAGCAATCTAGAATTGACAGAAAGAGCAGTCTAGAATTGACAGAAAGAGTAGTTAGAATTGACAGAAAGAGCTGTCCAGAATTGACAGAAAGAGCTGTCTAGAATTGACAGAAAGAGCAGTCTAGAATTGACAGAGCAGTCTAGGATTGACAGAAAGAGCAATCTAGAATTGACAGAAAGAGTTGTCTAGGATTGATAGAACTGTCTAGATTGACAGAGCAATCCAGAATTGACAGAAAGGGCTGTCTAGAATGGACAGAAAGAGCAATCTAGAGCTGACAGAAAGAGCAGTCTAGGATTGATAGAAAGAGCAGTCTAGGATTGACAGAAAGAGCTGTCTAGAATTGGATGTATCCACGCGTATGAACATTCCTGCACTCGCAGGCCCGGAGACAAGCCAGGAGCCACTGCAAACACTCCTGTGCATTGCTGTCTTTGGTTTCCATCCGCCTGGCTGTCCCATGTGTCTCCACGCACTGCCTTTGCGCCTCTGTGCTGTGCTCACTCTGGCCACAGCCGCCATTCGTGTGTGAGTCTCTCATCCATGGTGATTGTCAACCTTTTGCCAGGTTTGCCATGAGTGCAACGTTAGCTTTTTTTTTTTTTTTTTCCACCTTGTAGGATTGGTTATCTGCCTGTTACGTATACACTGAGTTTTGCATTTCTCTGCATTCTGACCACATCTTTACTTACTATTTCCTTGATCATGTGTAATCTTAATGGCAGGAACAAAACAGATAATTTTAATGTCATATGGAGATGTTCAGCAATTCTAGATGCAGAAGCTCAGCTCAGGGATGTCTTTCTGCAGGTAAGGACATTGCCCTCAAGTCTAGAGGGTCGAGCACAGGGAGAAAGGCTTCTGGAGAAGGAGAGCTGAGCAGTGCAGGTGGAGGCAGCAGCTAGAGCCGTGGTGGAGAGGCCAGGAGCCTGCCGTGTGCCAGCTGTCTGCAACCAGCATGGCACTGGCTAGAGATGCATCCAGTCGGAGCGGGGCAGATCTCCCAGGGAGAAGGCAACACATACTTGGGTGTCAGAGAGTCACCCAGGCCAGACGGCAGGTACGGAGACCCTCTGGAAGCTGAGCCCAGGGGAGGTCCTTGGGAATTACAAATGTTAGGAATGAGAGGTGCATCTGGGAAGGACGTGGGAAGTAAAATTAGAAGCACTTGGGGACAGAGGAAGTTGGCCTGATGCCCAGGCTTCTGATGGGATCATCGCAGAGATGGGAGTTTTAGGGTTTTATCCACCGAGATGGCACTACAAGGGAACAGGCTTAGGGGAACCTATCTCCACACAAGATGGATTTAAAGGGCAGAGGGACGTAGACATGATGTGAAGGTAGCATTGTGACAGAGACCAGGGAAGGCCTCAGGGGTAGGCAGGGGGTACGGGTCTGATGGATGGAGCTTTCCACCTGCCCGGATGCCAGACATTTGTGGCTTGGGCCAGTGCCAGTGGTCCGGATAGGGAAAACTTAGTGGCTTTCGGAGACATCCAGGATGTGAAATAGACAAGACTTACTGATGTCTGGGATATCAGGGGACAGGAATAAAGGCTACCCAAGTGGAAAGCACTGTCGGATTGCTGGGCTGAGACCCGGAGGAGGAGGACAGCCACAGACCCGCCCCTGTATCCTCCCTCATCTCACAGCACGTGGAGAGCCACCTCAGGGAGAGTTTCATAGCTGGGGTGGATCCCGAGCTGTGGGTCCTGAGGGGCCATCCACCCCTCAGCTCTGACCCCCTAGGGCTGACCAGAGGCCCATTTCTGACGCGGACACCGTCCAGGCCTCTGATGCCTGCTGACTCATTCCCGGAGGCACTCAGGCATCTGCTGAAACCACCGCCCTGCAAGTCCCCACCTGTCCTCTGCATTTGCCGTGTGGGATTCCAGAGGAAACCCTGTCCGCCTCCCAGGACAGCTCTCAAGACGCCAAGTGGTTTCCTATTGATTGCAAAGCCCGCCCGTGCTCCTGCATCAGCCACAGAGTTGGACTTCTTCTTCCCCAAGGTATTTCTTTAAACAATGTTTCCAAGACAGCAGAAAGACTTGGAGCAGGTGTGGGACGTCCTCAGCTTTACTCAGGGAGAGGCTGCCCTCTCCATTACAGCCCTTGCAGAGTGGACCAGCGCTGCCATGAACAATGCCTGGCCCATCCCTGCCCCAGCTGCCCCCAGCCAGGCTGCGTTTGCTGCAGTGGGGACTTCGAGGGCAGGGCATTTGCATCAAGAAAACAATTCAATATAATTTGAGATGTAACAGAGACACAAATAACATCTCTTTCTCGGTCAAGACTTCATCTATGAACTATTTTTGAAGGAAGCTGAGGAATGGAAGAAAAACCTGAGAGAAAATTCTGAAATATAATAAAATTGAACTAACATCAAACTACCTTGGAGGCCGGAGAAGTTAATTGCATCATCCTAGAGCTGTGCGGTCTGCAGAGACGTGGAGCTAACGTCTATTTTTCCTTCTATAGCAGATCTCAGGCCACAAATTCAGCTGGAAATTCTAGTGCAGGATAATAGTTCTTTTTTTTATTGAGCAAATTGGGCAAATGAAACAAAAGATGTATTGAGTCACTGCTTTCTGCAGACGTTGTGCTTGGTCCTGGGACTGAGATGAATTGAATGCGGCCTCTGCCTTCAGGGATCCCGAGTCCCCGTGGGTGGAACATGAAAGCTGAGGGCCATTGTCAGGGCTGGATCAACACAGGTCCAGAGTGAGGGGCCCCAAGGGAGAGAAACTCACTCACCCTGGGCAAGGGCATCCACGGAGACTTCCTGGGGGAGGCGGCCAGGCAAGTGAGTGAGGAAATCGGACACCCAGGAGGTGCCCAGATGGGAGGACGGCCACAGCACCATCACGCGCCCAGCACACCTGTCTGTGCTTTCCCCTCTTAGCAGATGGCTATTGATTGGTGTCGGAATGGGGAGACACAGGCCAGTGTGAGGGCTGCAGGGTGAGGCTTTGGGGTGCAGCAGCCTCTGTGGGCTGAGCCCTGTATGGACGGTGGGGGTCCCAGTGTCAGGACTCCCCGGTGCTGGGGATGTCACCACCCCCACCCCGACCTCGGTGTCCCCACTGTGAGGGGGAAGCAGTACGAGAGAACTGCAAAGCCTTAGGGCCAGCACGGCCTCTGCTTGTAGGACCCGGCTGCTGTGCAGCCTCCTGCAGGCCTGTGCTCCCCGGATGCAGCCTATGCAGTGTCTCCTGGGCCCTGTCCTGAGAAGCCCCAACTCCCACCGCCCATGGTAAGGCTCAGGATTCCGCATGTTCTACACCAATTCTGAGAAATCTTCCCGGAGACTCCTTCCCTGGCAGACCCCTTGAGAGATTCTAGGAAAACCAAATGCTACCCCTTAGACATTCAGGCAGCAAATGCTCATTGAAAATCTGCTGTGTGTCTGGTGCAAGTGTGCATATGTACACACATACACAAAGGTGCAATTTGTGTCTGAATTCTAGGTATGAAAGTTTGCATATCCACCTGTCTAACCACCTATCATTTATCCATCTGTCATCTTTTTATCTCCTATATTTATCTCTCATCTATCTATTACTCACTGATCTCTGTATCTGTCTATTATCTGTGGATCCATCTACCTCTGTCTTTGTATCAGTCTGATCTGACTGTGTATCTGTCTATCTGCTGTGTGCAGCTTAATCTGCTATAACTGAAAATGAGAGCGGCCAGAGCTGGTGTGACAAGTGGGGGTCCCCTGAGTTTTCTAGGTTTTAGTTTCTCACTCCACTCTCGATCCCCTAACCATGCTCGCCTTCTTTCTTCTGCTTCCTTACCTTTATGATCACATGACACAGGACCAGACTGCTGAGCTGTAGAGCCAGGGCCTCAGGTACACAACAGAACAACCAGGAAGCAGGAGCTCCATAAATCCCCCCTGGATGGATGGGTGAATAGATGAATGGATGGATGGATGGATGAAAAGATGAATGGGTAGGTGGATGACGGACAGATGGATAATGAATGGATGGGTGAAAAGATGGATAGGTGGGTAGATGGCAGATGAGTGGGTGGGTAGATGACAAATGGATGGATAGATGGATGGATGGATGGGTATAGGGATGGAGGGATGGCTGGGTGGATGAGGGATGAATGGATAGATGGATTGGTGGATGGGTGAATGATGGATGAAGGGATGGATGGATGAAAGGATGGAGGGATGGGCTGGTGGGGAAATGGGTGAAGGGATGGATGGATGAGGATGGATTCATGGATGGATTGATAAATGGATTGATGGGTAGATGATGGATAAATGGATAGATGGATGAATGGATGGACTCGATGGGTGGATGATGAATTGATGAATGATGGAGAGATGGATTGATGGATGGGTGGATGGATGGATTGATTGATGAGTGAATGATGGATGAGTGGAATATAGATATATGGAGGAGGGATGATGGATTAATGGTTGACTGAATGATGGATGGATGGGTGGGTGGATGATGGATGGATGGATGGATGGATGGATTGATGGACTGGTGGATGGTGAATGGATTGATAGATGGGTGAATTATGCATGACTGGCTGGATGGATGGATTGATGGATGGGTAGATGATGGATGGATGGGTTGATGGATGGGTAGATGATAGATGAGTTGATGGGTGGGTGGATGATGGATGGGTGGATGGATGGATGGATTGATGAATGGGTATATGATGGATGGATCGATGGACTGGTGGATGATGAATGGATTGATAGATGGGTGGATTATGCATGGCTGGCTGGCTGGATGGATTGATGGATGGGTAGATGATGGATGGATGGACTGATGGATGGGTAGATGATGGATGGATGAATAGATGGACGGAGGGATGGGTTGATGGGTGGGTGGATGATAGATGAGTTGATGGGTGGGTGGACTGATGGATGGGTAGATGATGGGTGGATGGACTGATGGATGGGTAGATGATGGATGGATGAATAGATGGGTAGAGGGATGGGTTGATGGATGGGTGGATGACAGATGAATTGATGGACTGGTGGATGGTGAATGGATTGATAGACGGGTGGATTATGCATGACTGGCTGGATGGATGGACTGATGGACGGGTAGATGATGGATGGATGAATAGATGGGTGGATGGATGGGTTGATGGATGGGTGGATGATAGATGAGTTGACGGGTGGGTGGACGATTGATGGGATCAGGTATTGTGGAGGTTGCCATTGTTGCCCTCCTTCCTTGAGAGGGTTTGAGTGAGAACCAACAGAGTTGCCTGTGCTCTGTGCCCACCAGAGTTTTGACCCTGGCTTCCTCAAGGGGCCCCTGCTCCTCCTTGTCGTGAAGAATCTCAGTTGCTTGAATTAGACACTGAGAAAGACACACCAGCAATTTTATACACACTGTAAAGATTTGGACAGTAGGAGGAAAACAAGTGAAAACAGTTGCCCTTAAAATAAAATTTACTCTCAGAAACAATTTGCTAAAATGATCTCAACATAAACATATTTTTTCTCCAGAAATAAAGCTTAGAATCAAAGGCCCTCAGAGCAGTTGGAATAATTGCTTCAATCTTTTCATTTTACAGATGAGAGACAGGCCCAGCAAGGCCAGGAGAGAGCTGAGCGGCGTGGCCATTGGCCATTGGTGGGTGTCCGGGGCTCACATGCCTCCCACACATGCCTGGGCCCTCAGCATCTCACCACTGCCTGGGGAGGACTGGCCATCCACCCCAGAGCACATGCTGGCCCAAATGCATTACCATCGATCCCGGTGTGGAGACCCACAGTGGAGGCCCACGGAGGTCTGGCCAATCCCCTTGGCAGCAGAGGAAGGGATGAGAGCCAGCGAGGGCAGCCCATGTACCCCGGTTAGAGGAGGGGTATTCCCAAGGCTGATGTTCCTCCTCCAGAGTGATGCCTGCAAAGGCCGCACTCCTTCTGACACCCACTGCACCGCCTGCGCAGTGGGGGAAGAGCTGGTCTGGCAGGAACACAACCAAGTGTGCGGCCTGCCCCTTCCTTTCTCCCTCTGGGCTCAGCCGCCGCAGGGCCCCCACAGCTTTTCCTGGGACTGGCTCCTCACCACCACGTGGGACTGCAGGCCCCAGGCTGTTTCAGTCTCGGGGAGCCTGCTGAGGGCTGGGACTCACTCTTCCCTGGGCTGCTTGTCAAACACATGGGCGCCTTCTCTTCCAGCCCAGCCTCTCTCAGTAACCAAGCCCATGGCTTGTCCCCCAATCATCTTCTGAACTGAAGGAGGCCACAGGTTAGAAGGGGGCTGGCAGGGGGGGCCGTGGGGTGGCTGTCAGGGCTGCACAAATGTGCTGTGTCTAAACACAAGCGAAGAACGCAGCTCCCTCTTGGGCCTGGGTGCCACAGTAGCTCCCGCTCCCACCTGCAACTGCAGAGATACTCTGTCTCTGCTCCCTCTGCTCTCTCTAGAGGGGACCATGCAGGCGTCCTCCCCTGTCCTTCACCCTCAAACTCAGCAGGTTTCCATCCTCCCAACAGGCCTCCCTCCTGTGGCCTCTGTGAGGTGCCCCCGCTCTCCCCTCCTTCACCTCAGGCTTCAGGGCCGGTCCCCACCTCTTCCCAAGGACCCTGTTGACAGGGACCCTCCTCTGCTCTCCTGCCCATTTCGCTGGGGCGTCCCCCAGAAACCCTGGCAGCCAGCACGGGCTGACTGTCCATTGCCCACGTGCAGCCCACACGTCCTCCTGAATTCTGGGATGGTCTACCAGGCCGTCACTCAACACTTCCTCTTGGCTTCTTGTAAGCCTTGCGCATCTCACTCTGTAATCCCAGCCTCCTACAGATCCACGGGAAACTGGAAACACACGCGAGACCCGTCCACGTCCACGTCCTGGTTCTAAAACGTGATTCACGGTCACTGGCAAGAGAAGACGGAATGCATTCATGGGGATTGAGAACCTGTGTGAAGCGCAGGACTGACTGCAGTTTGTCCCTCAGCTCGGGGGGCACTGGGCTCCCCTCCCTTTGTCACTCCTGCGTGCCCACCCCCATGAGCCACAGCCGGGCCCACGTTGCTCCTGGACGCACAGCCTTCTCCCTAAACCCTGCCCAGCGTCTCATCCCAGGGAGTCCAAGCTGCCATAGACAGCCGTGATATTTCCTCCCGGATGGCAACATTGCCCTTCGTTTATCTATACTTTATTTCCATCTATCTGTAGTTTCTTAGTCAGTTTCCACAATGAAGCTATAATGTTTAGCCATAATTTTAAGTCACTTTACATTTTTCTAAGAGCAAAACTCAGTGAGAAAGGAGAGAGGCCACTCCACTTGCATTTCTTGGATAGAGAAGAAGGCACAAGAAAAATAAAGGCACCCCAAGAGTCTCAGCGACCGGGATGTGGTGCCTGGAGTTTCTGTTCAGGAAATATTGACAATCGTATTAACACCCTTGTGGAATTTTAGAATTTTAGGGGAAAAGTAGTAAACAGGCACAAACATGCAATATTGCATGATTATAAGCAGCACGGTTTCTGAAGAAATTTTAACAGTCACAGAACTTCATGCATGCACCAAAATATACAGCAGCTGAATGAACAAAGCCTAGATGATCACAAATACAAGATCAGGATCAAAGGAGCGTCAGTGAGAAATTCCGTCTGTTTTGGAATCAATATATATCTGAGATTAAAAACTAAAACAGACAAAAGAATTGAATTGTGAAATAAATACACTCAATTCAGCAAATAATACAGATTGAACCTTAATCAGAGGCTGTGTGGTTGTTTTATTTCATGTGTGGGGATTCTCTTCAAAAGCAATCATGTATTTGACAACAAATACCAGAAGCATAAAACTCAGTTGTGATTTTTACAGGCCTTTTCCTCCAATTCTAACCAATACAATTAAAAATAGATCACAAAATGGTGAGCAAAATTGTAAGCCCATAGAAAAGAAGAATTGATTTGTGGACACCACTTGGCCCAGAACACAAGACATGCCAGATGTTTCAAACTCACCACAAAGTGAGGAAGCCCAGCACTTACTCGCCCGACGCAGCTCAGAGAATGTCACAGGTGCTGGAGGAAGGTGGAGTGTCTGCCTGGCTAAAGTGGAAAACTGTACCGTTAGGTGTTTAATAATAAAGAAAGGCAGTAAAACGCCAAATAAAAGACAAAAGGGAGACTCACAAGATGAAAGTTAAATTAATTAATTTCAAGACAAAAAAGTCTTAGAAAACATGCCTAAATCCAATAATTGTTTCTTTGAATAGATGCATGAATACAGGAATCCTGCTGAATCTGATGAAGGAAAAAAGAAAACGAAAATCAGGTGTGCAGATCAGAACATAACTAAAATGACAGACACAAACAATTAAATGATGAAGCCAGCGTTTCATGCAGCCTGCGACTGGCTTGTCCCTGAGAGCGTTTCTCATAATTATTGTCACCCTAAGTAGTGTTTTAGGCTTTTTTTTCCTAATCGTGACCCCCTTTACTAATTAAATTTTGAAACCATAGATAGGCAGTATCTCATTCATGCACTAGGGTCCCCGCAGTACCACAGGCCCCTGTGATGTCTAAGACCTGTTGTTCCGGCTTGAAATGCATGATATACGTGAAGGCCCACATATTATATGGTGAAGAATCTTACAAGTGTAAATCAAGCTCACTAACCATGAAAAGACATTCATATCCTCTCACCTCAACCAGAGCCCCTTTCCTCACAACCCAGAGGAACAGGGTCGAAGCTGGATTGTCAAGGTTCTCAACTCCCTGTACCAAGTGTCTTTACGAGGTCCTGGAGCAGCCCTCTTCCCTGGCAATGGCTGCCCTCTGACCCTTGCAGTGTTAATGCCCAGTGAGTTCACCTTGCCCGCTGCCTACAACCAGGAATAAACAAAGACAGTTTAAAAGTTAAAAGGAGCCTGGGCATGGTGGCTTACACCTGTAATCCCAGCACTTTGAGAGGCCGAGGTGGGCAGATCACAAGGTCAGGAGATCGAGACCATCCTGGCCAACATGGTGAAGCCTCGTCTCTGCTGAAAATACAAAACTTAACTGGGCATGGTGGTGGGTGCCTGTAGTCCCAGCTACTGAGGAGGCTGAGGCAGGAGAATCACTTGAAACAGGGAGTCGGAGCTTGCAGTGAGCCGAGATTGCACCACTGCACTCCAGCCTGGGCGACAGAGCAAGACTCCACCTCAAAAAAAAAAAAAAAAAAAAAAGTTAAAAGGAAGATGGAGTCAGTTAGGTCTAATCTATTTCACAAACATAATTTTCTCCGTTACAGTTTTTACAAAGGCGTTTTCAGCAGCTTGCCTAGGCTGTGCACACAGTGTCCCAGTCCAGCCTGGAGAGTGGGGACCCATGAGACCGTGGAGGCCACAGAAGCAGGACACTTGCTGGAGGACCCCTGGGGCCCTGGAGAGTGGGCTGGAGGGAAGGAGGGACTACAGCACCCCCAGGTCACATTCCTTGACCTGAGACCCCCTTGCCTCACACGGGAGGCTGGAGGAGGGCAGAGCCTGTGAAGTGAGACACTCGGTCATGAGGACGGCATGTTTATGTAAATAAAATTGGGACCACAGAGGAAGCACCTGCCCAGCCAACTGTAAATCACCAGCATCAGCCCAAGGGGAAGCAGGGGGACGAGAAACTTGGTCTGAGAACATCACTTTCAATAAGGCATCGTGACAATCGGTTTCACAGACGAGTTACATGCAACGTTAGAGGCAAGGACATTACAGTGTCGCTGAGCCAACACTGTGTCACAGGAAAAGGTGAGCAGTGCCTGATCTCACTTTGGAAGCAAGCGTAACTGGACTACCTGTATCTTCAACATCGTACAAAAGAGGAAATTACATTCCAGCCCCAACGTTGACATGAATGTCAAGAATTCTAAGTATCAGGATGGCAAATGGAATATGGAAATGTAACAGACAAATAGGACAATTTAACAACGTAGTATTTTTTCCAGAAACATAAATGCGATTTCATATTAGGATATTCAACAACCTAATTCACTCTATCGATAAAGCAGAGGAAAAATAAAATGTTATGAACAGATCCCTAAAAGACATTTTGTTAATTCAGCAAGCAGTCTAATACCCACTATACAATATAACAACACAAACAGCTGGCTCACACCTGTAATCCTAGCACTTTGGGAGGCCGAGGAGGGCGGATCACGAGGTCAGGAGATGGAGACCATCCCGGTTAACACGGTGAAACCCCATCTCTACAAAAAATACAAAAAAAAAAAAAAACAAATTAGCCGGGCGTGGTGGCGGGCGCCTGTAATTCCGGCTACTCCGGAGGCTGAGGCAGGAGAATGGCATGAACCCAGGAAGAGGAGCTTGCAGTGAACTGAGATCGAACCACTGAACTCCAGCCTGGGCGACTGAGCGAGACTCCATCTCAAAACTCAAAAAAAAAAAAAAATTAAAATTAAATTAAAAAAAAAAATACAAAAATTAGCCAGGAGTGGTGGCAGGCACCTGTAATCCCAGCTACTCGGGAGGCTGAGGCAGGAGAATCTCTTGAGCCCCGGAGGCGGAGGTTGCAGTGAGCTGAGGTGGCACCATTGCACTTCAGCCTGGGTGACAGAGCGAGACTCCATTTAAAAAAAAAAAATCCAGAAGAAGGACAGAAAGGAGAAAAAGAGGAAAGGAAAACAGTTGGAACAAACAAACAAAAAAGAAATAATAAGATGGTGGACCTAAAAGTAAACACATCAATAGTTACGTTAAATGCAAATGGCTTAAACACACCAATTAAATGACGGACAGTGTCAGAATGGATAAAGAAGCTTGGCCCAGCCTTTCGTCATCTATAAGAAGCTCACTTCAAATCAAAAACAGCTAGAGTGATTATATCAACATCAAACAATTCCTTGTTTGTTTGTTTACTCCCTTTTAAAGTGTCTTTGTTTATTCCCGGTTGTAGGCAGCGGGCAAGGTGAACCCACTGGGCATTAACACTGCAAGGGTCCGAGGGCGGCCATTACCAGGGAAGAGGGCTGCTCCAGGGCCCCTAAAGACACTTGGTACAGGGAGTTGAGAACCTTGACAATCCAGCTTCGACCCTGTTCCTCCAGATTGTGAGGAAGGGGGCTCTGGTTGAGGTGAGAGGATATGAATGTCTTTCCACGGTTAGTGAGCTTGATTTACACCTGTAAGATTCTTCACCATATAATATGTGGGCCTTCACTTATATCATGCATTTCAAGCCTTAGTGTAAACAACAGTTCTGGACATGAAGAGGAGACATTGCACAGTGATAAGGGGGTTAGTTTACCCAGAAGATGTAACGATGCTCAGGGAGTATGTGCCTGATAACATCACTTCAAAATAAACAGAACTAAGAGGGCAAACAGACAAACTCACAGATAGAGTTGGACACATCAACATTTCCCTCCAGAGACTGGTAGAGCTAGGAGCTAGAACGTTGGAAAGACCAAAAAAAGCCCAATAACACCATCAGCTAAGCGGCTCTAACCAGCAAGAGCAAACACCTGGCGCATTCCTGAGAGGCCACATCCTGGACTGTAAAACAAACCTTAACAACCTTTAAAACACAGAAATCATAAAAAGTATGACTTCATACTGGCTGTAATGTAATTAAACTGACAATAACAGAAAGTCGACAGGAAAACATCCAAACACTTGGAAATTAAGGAACCCACCTTTCAGGAATCCGTGAGTCACAGACACAGCCTCAGTGGGAATTAACATCTATTCTGACCTGGCCGGGCGCGGTGGCTCACGCACTTAATCCCAGCACTTTGGGAGGCTGAGGCAGGTGAATCACTTGAGGTCAGGAGTTCGGGACCAGCCTGGCCAACATAGTGAAACCTCGTCTCTACTAAAAATACAAAAAAATATTAGCCAGGTGTGGTGGCGGGCACCTGTAATCCCACCTACTCGGGAGGCTGAGGCAGGAGACTCGTTTGAGCCTGGGAGGCGAAAGGTGGAGAGAGCTGAGATTGCGCCACTGCTCTCCAGCCTGGGTGACAGAGTGAGACTCCATCTCAAAAAACAAAAGAAAACAAAATTCTGACCTAACAAAAAATGAAAATTCGTGACATCCAAATGTATAGAACGTAGCTAAAGTGGTGCCGGGAAGGAAACAGAGTGTGTTTTCTCTGTCTAAGTGTGCTTCACTCCTGTTAGGAAGGAGAAGGGTCTGAAAATCCATGACACAAGCTTTAACTTTAAGAAATGAGAAACAGATGAGAGAAAACGAACCAAAATCACGTGGAAGGAAAATAACAAGAATAAGAGTAAGTTATGTTTCTATATAGTAGCAATGAACAATTGAAGTCTGAAATTAATGAAGCAATGCCATTTACAATAGCTCCAAAGGAGTGTCTTAGGAATCAATCTAATGAAAGGTACAGAATCTTTGTGGTAAGAATTACAAAACACTGATAAAAATAATCAAAGAAGACCTCATAAATGAAGAGATATACTGTGTTAATAAATTGAAAAATTCAGCATAAGAAAAACGTCAATTTCCCTAAAGTTATCCACAGATAATTAAGTTGTTAAAATTCCAGCACAATATTTTTTTTTGTAGACATAGGGAAGCTGGTTCTAAAATTTACACAGAATAAAAAAACCCAAATAGAATAGGCTAAACAATTTTGAACAAAAAAAAAATGAATTAGAAGGACTGATACGACCTTATTACTAAGACTTGCTTTGGGCTACAGTCATGAAGATTGTGTCATACTGGCAAAGAGATAAACACGTAGATCAATGGAACAGAATAGAGAGCCCAGAAATAGATCGGCAGGGATGTGGCCAGTCGATTGTTAACAATGGCACAAAGGCATTCGATGGAAAAGAATAGTCTTTCAACAAAAGATGTTGAGACAATTGGATGTTCATTTACCAAAAAGTAAACTTTGATTTAAGCTTCACACCTTCTGCATAAGTTAACCCCAAACACACCGTAGATCTGAATGTGGAAAGTAAAACTGTAAAATTTTTAAAAGAAAATATGGGAGAAAAGTTTTGTGACCAGTTTAAACAAAGAGTACTTAGACTCAGCACCAAAAGCGTGATTCCTAAAAGTCAGTAGATAAAAAATGGAGGCCAAGTGTGGTGGCTCACGCCTGTAATCCCAACATGTTGGGAGGCTGAGGCGGGCAGATCACAAGGTCAAGAGATTGAGACCATCCTGCCCAACATGGTGAAACCCTGTCTATACTAAAAATACAAAAATTAGCTGGGCATGGTGGCAGGTGCCTGTAATCCCAGCTACTTGGGAGACTGAGGCAGAGAAGTGCTTGAACCCGGGAGGCAGAGGTTGCAATGAGCCAAGATTGCGCCATTGCACTCCAGCCTGGGCAACAGGATGAGTTTCTGTCTCAGAAAAAGAAAAACAACAAAAAAAACTTCCTTCCTTCCTTCCTTCCTTCCTTCCTTCCTTCCTTCCTTCCTTCCTTCCTTCCCTCCCTCCCTCCTTCCTTCCTTCCTTTTCTTTCTTTTCTTTCCTTTCTTTCTTTCTTTCTTTCTTTCTTTCTTTCTTTCTTTCTTTCTTTCTTTCTTTCTTTCTTTCTTTCTTTCTCTCTCTCTGTCTCCCTCCCTCCCTCCCTTCCTTCCTTCCCTTCTTTCTTTTTGTTCAGACTATTATTATTTTATAAAATGAAATGTTGCCATTAAAAGTACTTTTAATGCAAAAACCACAATTACTTTTGCACCAACCTAATAAAGATCAGTTTGCAGTTTCTTAGAAAGTTAAACAGACATGTGCCCCTCGATACCTCTTTCGGGTGTTTATCCAAGAGAGATGAAACCCAAATTCATATAAAAATGTGCATAATGCTTATGGCAGCTCTATCCATAGCCTGATACTGGCAACAGTCCAAATGCCTGTCACCAGGGGAATTGATAAACTGTAATCCATACTCAGGGATACCCTGAGGGAACTCTGTGGAACCTGTACACTGGCGTCATGCAATGCTTGCCACTCAGCTGGGATGACAGGTGCAATATCGATACAGACAACGACTTGGAATAATTCAAAGGAATTATGCTCAGTGAAAGAAATCAGTCTCGAAAACGTCCATACCCTAAACTTCTCTTTGTATGACACTCTTGAGAAGGACGATGATGGTGGTGAGAATGGATCAGGGAGCGGGGAAGGCGTGACCATGAAGGGTGACGCCAGGGAGACATTCGTGGTGACGGAAGGGCTTCCCTGCATCCTGATGGCCAACATGGAGAAACCCTGTCTCTACTAAAAATACAAAAATTAGCTGGGAGTGGTGGTGCATGCCTGTAATCCCAGCTACTTGGGAGACTGACTTTGTCAACACACCTGCTCTGGGGCCCAACAGACTTTGTTCCAGACCACTGTATGCTCTCCAAGCCCATTGAATCTCCCTAAAAATCATCTATCTTCGGTCTCTCTTTCATCTGTGGAGGAAGGTGCATCACCTTCTGCGTAATCATTCCCCTGCAATTCCCTTGTGCTATGGACATTACGATAAATTTTGTAGGTGTTTTTTCCTACTACTCTACATTTTGCCAACTGATTTTCAGGGAACTTTCAAAGGACAAGGATAAGTTTTCCCTTGGTCTCTACAGAGTCATGTATAGCACATCCATAAAATATAATATTGAAATAAAATTTAATATATTTTAGCTACAAATATCAAACATTGATGATTCTCAAAAACGAGTTAGTGTTATTTGGGGGAAAAACAAGTCATTGAAAAATACACTCAGTATGATTCCGTTAATATGAAGTTCAAAACAAACCAAATGTAAACAATATATTATTTAGGGATAGGAGTTATAAGTGTCAAACAATTTTGTGTAAAAAAAGAAGAAAGAGATGATTAACCCAAAATTTAGGATTGTTTATCTTTCAGGAAATAAGCAGCAGCTTGTGACCACGGACGGAAAATGTGCTGGGAAAAGCTCTCGTCTGGGACCAGAGGGAGGCACGGGGATGGCACAGATGGCACTGAAGGGTGGACGGGATGCCTGGTACCGTAGCGTGGACAGGATGGATTTCACTGGGCCGTGGACAGCATGGATGGCACTGGGGTGTGGACGGGATAGATTTCACTGGGGTGTGGACGGGATGGATGGCACTGGGGTGTGGATGGGATGGAATGCACTAGAGTGTGGACAGGATGGATGGAATTGTAATGTGGACAGCATGGATGGCACTGGAGCCTCACCCTGGATGATGAGGAACCTGAGCAGACACAGAGGGTGGTCGGATGTTGAGGGTGGGGGTTCTTGATACACTCATTTAGCAGGGCTCTTGCTAAATCTGGATTTTGCAAGGAAGTGCCCACATAGGCCTAGGAGAAGGTTCAGGAGTGTGGCTAACAATGGGTGAAGCAAATAATTTTCATCACTGCACATGCTGGTGGATGTTGAGCCATGGTCACTGGGAGGAAGAAAGCATTGAAAGTACCATGGGCAGCCAGATGGCGGCTGGTTTTGGGGGTGGAAGTTGGCAGGTGACACTTACTTTGACTGAGAGTGTCTGGAAGACAGAGCCTGGGTGTTACCACCTCATCCCCTGTCCCTGTGCCAAGCTGAGCCTGACCACGGTTACCATTGGTGAATATTATTTAATAAACCCTCTTGAGAAAGTCCTCTCTGAACGCAGCCCACTTTCCTTCCATTTGCCCCTGCAAATAGGCGATTCTGCTTGCTTACTTCATGGCCTCTATGTATCCATTTAGGATGTAGAACTTAGTACTTCCAGAAAAGCAATTTCAAAATAGATCAAGATAAAGATGACAGCCTTGACACTTGGCCTGAGATGATAGAAGACGATGAGAGAAAGCAAGTTGGAAACCTCTAGAAACTGAATTAATGGTTCTGTGTGCAGCATTGGTCAGGTTTTTCAAAAAAAATTATGACATATTTCAAACATATAAAAAAGTACCAAGAAAAAAATAACAAGTACTTCCATGTCCATCACTACATTCAACATGCCAACATTTAGTTATATTTTCATTCAAGTCTTTCTGAGAAAGCTCTTTTTAAAGAGTGAGTAACTATGGCAAAGTTGGCTGGCATTCACCAACTCTTGAGTTTTATACAGTGCTATATCTCTACAACAATTTATAGTATATTATAGTGCTTTACATTTTGAAATCAGTCATAACCTCCTCAGAACTTTGTTTTTTCATTCAACATTACAAGTGTTTATTTAGTCATTTATTTTAATAGTGGATGAGTCTATTCTCGCCTGCTATAAAGAACGACCTGAGGCTGGGTAATTTATGAAGAAAAGAGGTTTAATGAACTCACAGTTCCACAAGCTGTACAGGGAGCATGGCTGGGGAGCCTCAGGAAACTTACAATCATGGCAGAAGGCAAAGGGGAAGCAAGCACATCTTCACATGGCGACAGGAGAGAGAGAAAGAGAGAGAGAAAGAGAGGATCGGGAAAGTGCTACACACTTTCAAACAACCAGACCTTGTGAGAACTCACTCACTATCACGAAAACAGGAAGGGTGAAGTCCACCCCCATGATCCAGTCAACTTCTACCCGGCCCCTCCTCCAACCCTGTGAATTACAATTCTAGATGAGATTTGGGTGGGGACTCAGAGCCAAACCCTATCAAATAGTGATACACAGCATTCCATTATATCAGTATAGTCTTTTATTTATCCATTTTCTTAGATTTTCTTTCTCACTTTTTAAATCATCATCATTTTTGTAAATAGGAGATTTTTGCAAACAAGAATAAATATTCTTGCATGTGTGTCTTAGGAGAGTGTTTTAAACTAGTGGCCTTTAAGTATCTTGTTTTTCTATTCCCAAAAGAGCTTTGGAAAGTGATGAAACCTCACAGTTTCCAAGTTGAAATCCAACTTGTCATATATTTCGTAATTTCCTACAAGGAGTATCTAACAAAAATATGTAAGATGTTTACACTAAATAGTACAAAATACTATGAAAGAAATTAAGAAAGATTTAAGTAAATGGAGAAGTATGACATGTTCATGGATTGGAAGATCAAATGTTGGGAAAATGCAACTTCTTCCCCTCATTAGTCCATGGCTCATAGTCAACTCATCCCCATCAGAATTCAGGCAACACGTCTGTGTGGAAACTGAGCAAACTCATTCTAAAACTTATGTGGATATGCAAAAGCCAAGAGCAGCCAAAGCAACATAGAAGAGGCAGGTGTTTGAAAGCTCTGTGACCCACCTCCTGGTCTGGTGATTTGCTGGAAGGACTAACCCAACTCAACATAAATCATAGTAAAGGTTGACTCCAGTAACAGGAACGACACAGGAACTGCAGGAAAATGACAGCCTTGGGTAGAAGCCAGAGAGACCCCGGGTGGGTTTCTCAGCCATCCCTCGGCCAGGGCCACGCTTTTTCCCCCAGCTGAGAACCACAGGGGCCCGTGTGAAATGCCTCCATCCCAGGAAGTCCCTGAAGCTGTGGGACCCAGAGGTCTTCAAGGGCCTGATCATGAAGCTTTAAGGCTGGCTGTGGTTCCAACCCCAGCCCAGGCCCTGTACACAATATAAGTCTTAATGTTTATATTAGATATTCTGACAGCTGAGTCCATCTTGACTGAGAACATTCTAGAATTTTAATTCTCGGGGTATAAATGAGAGTTATCAGTAAGGCTGTGAAGAGGAACCCAGAACTAAGTAAAGCAGATTGGCTATTGTGAAAGGAAAATCTGGGGGCCCCAAAATGACTACGCTAAGGGAAAAGTCAAGCTGGGAACTGCTCAGGACAATCCTGCCTCCTATTCTATTCCAAGCATCCTTCTGCTCACTGAGACAGATGCAAATTCTGATTGCTTCCTTTGGAGAGACTTTGTAGAAACTCAAAAGAATGCAGCCATTTGTCTGTCACCTACCTGTGACCTGGAAGCCCCCTCTCTGCTTGGAGTTGTCCCCACCTTTCTGGGTGGAACCAATGTACTTCTTGTATATACTGATTGGTGTCTCATGTCTCCTTACAATGTATAAAACCAAGCTGTGCCCAGACCACCTTGGACACATGGCATCAGGACCTCCTGAGTCTGTGTCACGGGTACGCATCCTCCACCTTGGAAAATAAGCTTTCTCAATTAACTGAGACTTGTCTCAGATATTCTGAGTCCACACTATTCTAACCACCTTCCCTGATATACAGGCCCACGAGGAAAGTGTGGTATGGAAGAAAGGGCTTGCTGAGGTAAGGAAGGAAGGACATGTTGATACCCTAATAGGTCAGTAGACCACAGGACCCAGGTGGAAAGCTCAGAGCAGGTCCACGTCTATAGGATCAGACCCACGCCCAGGGTGAGAGTACGTTGCTATAGGGAATCCAGATGCAGAGGCAATTGACTATTCATATTGAAAGTAAACTCTCTCACACCATGAACAAAAATCACTTCCAGAAGAAATGCAGAAGAAAAGACGTGCCCGTGAATTGAACGAGGTGACGATTCCTCACAGGGAATACAAAGGCTTGAGCCACATATGAAAAGATATTGAAGTATGTAAAGACGAATAACTCCTGTGTATCCCCTATAAATAAAAAAAAAAGGATACCCACAGAGTGAAGACGTTTGTGATACAAATACCCAACAAAGGCCTCCTAACCAGGATTTATGTTTTTTAAATCAACATTTTGCACACTGGTAAATGCCATGTAACCTAATAGAAAAATGGGCCAAGGACTTAAACAGGTGCTTTCTGAAGGAGGGAACCCAAATGTCCGTAGACACATGGACAGGGGTTCATCAGTCGCCAGAAAGACAAAGGAAACCCAATGCGACAGCCCTGCACACGTGTCCAAGTGACTAACACACAAATAAAGTGGCTGTTGTACCTCCTCACCCTCCTTCCTGGAATGTTTCTCCAGCAGCTCTAGAGAGCCCAGACAGTTCCTCTCACGCTGTGCACACCAGGGAGCTGCCTGGCGCTGAAGCCAGTGTGATTCCTGGAAAAAACCCACGCCCTCTCTCCAGTGATTGCTCCAGGAATCTGCTCATGGGGCAGATCAGGACACGCTTCCTGTTAGACCTAGATTCTCTGAGCAATGCAGGCTGGTGTGTCGCAGACCGGGGGGCTCAGTTCTCAGGACAGGCTCCTTCCCCTGGGAAAGCAGACGCAGTTCCTGAGTGCAGCCCCCGCAGACGCTCTCCGGGACTAAGGAATTGCAGGGCTGCAGCACAGGCCTCTGGGGAGCAAAGAGACACATAACAATTCCCATGCGCACTGCAGGCCACTGAAAGCGGGCTTGGCTGAGTTTCTCATTTCATCTCTTGTTTAAAATTGTCAATGAGGAAAGATAGACTGCTTTTCACCCTCCTCTCCTGCTGAGTACAACGAAAACCCCTGGGCATTGTAAGAAAGCAAACTTGGGAAGATGCCGAAAGATGGAAAGTGAAAGGCAGCCCCGGTGGAGTGTCTCAGGAGCTGGAGTGACTGGCTGGGAGCTCCCTGTGGCTTCTTCCTGTCTCAGGTAACCACGCTGGGAGCCTAAGAAGCCAGCAGCCCAGAGCACAGCCTACTGCACACCTAGGCTGTATGACACAGCCCATTGCTCCCAGGCGGTGCACCTGTACAGCATGTGACTATACTGAATACTGTACACCTGAACACTGTCGGCTGAGTATCTGTATCTAAACACATCTAGACAGTCTAGAAAAGGTAACAGGAAAATACAGTATCATGATCTTATGGGTCTGCCGTGGTGTACGTGGGCTGTCACTGATGGTGGTGTCCTTAGGCAGGTGTGATTTCGTCAGCCTTGACTCTCCACTAACTCAGCACCTCCCACCATGTCTAATTGACTAGAAAAGTTACGTACCTTTGAGATAAATGAAGACGCGGGCCCTTTCTCACTATTCTTGTCGCTGCGTCCCATCTAGTTCTCCGCAGTTCTCCGTCTGGAATTGAACAATCCCCTAACGGAATCCACTTCCACAGCCCCACCCTCCCACTGTGCGTTCTCAGCCTGGCGTCCATGAAACCCGAAGTGAGGTCACTTCGGTACTTTCTTCTCCCCTCGGGGCCATCTGAGTCCTTACACGGCCCGTCCATCCGTTACCCCTGAGGTCTTTCCCGATGTCTGACTGCCAGCTCCCTGCCGTCCATCGCACCCACCTGCCCTTTGCCTGGTTGGGTGGTGAACACAAGACTCTCCCCTCAGACAGCCCTGGAGTCACTTTTATGAGGCCTTCGGGTCTTTCTGAAAATATTAACTCATCAGGGTGGCCCCTGCCTGTGACAAGCAATCCCATCTGTCATAGATCCCCATTGACCTCTGAAAAGTCCCAGATCTCCTGGTCACTGTGCCCTCGTCATTGCCTGCTGTGGAATATTCACCTGCTGCTGGGTTTCCTGCCTGTCTACACCCGTGGGGTCTACACCCGTGGGAGGGAAGCCCCTGACAGGGTGGCTTTGTGGTCCCTGCTCCATCGCCAATGCCAGGACAGTGCCAGCCCATCACAGGGGCTCAGGGAGTGTCAGTGGAGAAGAAACAGGGAAGGGTGACTCCTGCCCTCCATTCAGGCTGGAAAACAGGGACAGAAACTGCTGTACCCAGCAGGTGGTTCACACACAGTAAATACTTGCTGCTTCATTAGGGATGGCAGAACTTTCATTTTAACTTCTGTTGACCTTTGCTGTTCACCTACCATTAAAGTGACTAAGAGGCTGACTGTATTGAAAGAAGCTGAGCTGGATGAAGATGGTGGAGGGAACAGAGACTGCTCATCGCTGAAATTGGGTCAATGTTACAATAATTAAGTTTTGTACAGAGTTCTAGAAGAAATGCATTGAGCTGCAGAAGGCACTGGCTGCACCATCCCTGCAACAGCCTTGAAAGCCAGAGGGAGGCATTTGCACAAGGAAGGCAAAATGACATGTGGGCAGACAGGGCTCTTGATCCCCATGAGATGCTGTGGGATGAATGGGAACTGGCTCCAGGAGGTTGCCTCACTCCAGTCCTGGTCCTAAGACTGGGGGTTGAAGATGGCGCCTGCCTGGCCTTTCTGCTCCCCTCTCCTGCCAGGTGCAGCAGCTGCCTCTTGGAGGGGCCTCTGTCCTGTGATGTCCTCACCCTGATTCTCTGTCCTCTCCCAGACAGCTCGGGCACGCCAGGCCGCCTGTTTCCATGGAGCCTGGGACCTGGTTTTCCCTCTGGGTACAGCCGTCTCAGGCCTGCCTGCCAGTCAGTGTCTGTCCAGGCACGCGGCCCTGTTATCTGCCAGTCTATGTGGTATCTGAGGATGCCTTGGAATCCTTCACAGGGGTGACTTGGGGCTGCCACAACCTCAGCAAACCTGGAGTCTTGCACACGAAGCCCGAGGTCCGCTGAGCGTGTAGCACAAAATGGCCACATCCTGCGAAGGGGAGACAGGACGGACAAGCGAGAGGAAGACAGGCCCTGCCCAGCTGTGCCAGCTCTGAGAGAGCCACAGGACAGTGGGGAACCCGGGAGCTCCCCACTTACCGGACACTGAATGACAAGGGGACGGCAGTCGAGGAATCTTCCAGAACCCTGGGGTTGTTTCTAGAATCACAGGAAGACGCAGCTCATGAGCAGATGTGTTTCTGTGTGTCCCTGGAGCCCCAGGAAATGGCGGGCAGCGAGCGTCTTTGACCCCGTAGAAGCCTTTCCCGACGTTCAGTGTGCCCACCTGGGGCCGCAGCTGCAAAGGTGAGCACCCCCCACGGGACACGCCAAAGCTCAGCAAAGCCTCGAGTCGGGGTCTCTGCGTGGGGGAAGGACCTGAGACCTCCGGGTCCAATTCAAACCGAAGGTGCCCGTCCTCTGTGCCAGGGATCAAGGGAATTCCAGCTCAAGTCACCCACAAGAAATCGTACCATGGGCCCAGGAACGAGGCTGGCTTTGCTCAAATCCCTGCAGTAATCGTCCTTTGTTCTCCTGGGGCATCTCGCAGGCTGTGCACACCTCCAGGGCCCAGGGTCCCTCCGCTCAGGCAATATTTGAGAAACCAATTGGAAAACCTACGTACACAGAGTCTCTGTGAATTCTCATTTTCACCCCTGCTTATCGGAGGTGAGGACTCGGGGCGCAAAGCCTCTCTGCATTTATTACGGAGTCTCGGCGAGGAGGACGGTTTCAAGGTCAGGGAGAGCCCGATCTCCGATGATTGCCGCTGCCAGCCAATCTCCGGGCCCCACGTTCCCAATCCGGAGCTCTCTCAAGCATGAACTATCAAATTATTGTCAATTCCGGCTGATTTTCTAACAGACAATGGAAAATCTTCGGTGGACTTCATATGTGATTTCTACCCACTTTCTTCCTTATTCAACAATAACAGTGAGAGGTCACGGGCCTGGCATATGCAGTTAGCTCTTTGCTGTTTATTGAGTTTTTATGCTTGGTTTAAAACTGAATTACTGGGGCATAAAGTGAAAATGCATTTATGCCCTTCAGGAAAATCTGTACATAAAAATTAAATTATATTATGAAAAGCAGAGAGAGCCATGTGGGACGCTCGGAAGAATTGATTAGGAGATCAAAGCGCCTGTGAGGCTGCGTGATAATTACTGGGCTTTGTCACTCTGTGTGTGTTTTTGTTATTTGGAGTCATCACCGGGGGCCTCGTCTTTCCCATCTTCCTGGGGGTGCATTCCCTGTGGGTGCCCAGAGGGGCTGGCGACCTGCTGGAGGGGTTGGTACACAGGGCATTGTTAATTATGGGACCGGACCAGGCGAGGCAGCCAAAGAGACTCCAGGGAGAGCCCCCGGCCCCATCAGGCAGCTGTTTTTCCATTTCCCAACCAGAGCCCTGCCCAGGAGCTCAGAAAAATGCAACACCCAGGTCCTGTCCCTGGAGACTCCAATTCCAAAGGTCTGGGCAGGGCGCTTGGGTCAGACAGTGCCCAGAGGCCATGCTGGTGACGTCAGATGGACACTGAAGGACCCTGGGGACTGGGCAGGCTCTTAGGGACACGTGGCTGCAGTGCCAGGGCCCAGGCAGCCTGCACAAACTCCTGAGGCCAGCATCCAGGAACAGGTAAATAAGGTCAGAAGTCATTTTATCATAAGCTCATGTTTCAGAGTGGAGTAGGACCTCACACGGCCTTGAAGATAAGAGGAAGTGACCTTTCTCCCTGAGGATGTCTGGGCAGGAACAGGGTGAAGACCTCCAGCCCCAGCCCCAGCCCCTGGCCTTTCCCCGGCCCCAGCCCTTGCCTCAGCCCCAGCCCCAGGCCCTGCCCCTGCCTGCACAAGGTCATTAGCTTCCAAAGGGCCTCTCAGATGCAAACACCCTACAAGCCTGCAGGCATTTTCAAATGGCTTTCATAGACTTCCCCGCTTCGGCACAGACTTGGGAACCCTCTGTCTGTGGGGACCCTGAGCATCTCCGACAGCCCAGAAGGAAGGAGCTGCCTTCATCTGTGGATGGCGAGAGCCCAATGCTCAGACCTGCGACCTCCACTTGTGGTTTCTGAGGCCCGAGCGAAGAGCCCGAATGATCCAGGGGACGTCGGCCCGTATTTCCACGGATGGTCACTGGCCTCCTGCTCCACAAGGCAGGAAGCTGGCGGACTCCTCCCCCTCCCAGCACATGAAGGGGCCCCTGGTCCCCTTCTCAACTCCTCTTCCACAGTCCCAGGAGCAAAGTAGGCAGGAGCCCCTGTCCATAGCTGTGGGGGCAGGAAATAGCATCTGGGGGACCTGGCGCCCCGTGTGCCGGCCCCGGGGACCACGAGAGGCGCGGCTGACGCTCAGAACCTTCTTCTTCCCAGGGTTGTTTGGTCTTGAAGGTTTGCGTCCCTGTGACTTTAATCTCTGTTGTGTAAATCCAAATAGGACACCAAACATGACGCCAGGGCCGTGGTTGCTTAAGATACCTGCAGTTTAAAACATGCTTCGAGGTGAGGTCGTTTACAGAAACACGTTAGCAAGCGGCAGTCCCGCGGCAGGCAGCGAGAGCAGCGACAGGAGGCGGTGACCCTGGTGTTCAGCAGCTGTGCTTTGGGAAACAGGATTGGCCCAAGATTCTCATTTTATGAATAAAATCCAGGCCCGAGAGGAGCGACCTGCGGCATTGGTCCTATCCTTCTGCAGACAATAGTTTGGAGACACAGCTACTTCCCGTGTCCTGCCCGGGCTGCCCGCCGCCTACACGGCTGGGCACGCACACGGGAGGGGAAGCTTGCTGAGTCCATGCACACATGTGCCGTGCTGCCTCCAGTTGCTCTTCTGAAGTATGAATGACTGGCAGCGATCTAACACCACTGGCTAGGCCGCCCACCGAGACACCATCTATCAGCCTGCACCTTGGCCTCCTTCCTCAGACAGTGAGACCCAGCATCAGAGAGAAACCTGCCCAAATTGCAGGACTTTGCTTTTCCCTCCAAGAAAGGCTGCTGTTCCCCAGTGACAGGATGACTCTGAAGGTGAAGCTTTTTCTTAGGGGAGAGAGGACGTTACTCACTCCCTCGGGCACAGCTGTACGACGGGATTCCACCGTCCATGAAGCACGTCAGCTCCGCGAGGCTGGCTGGCTCCTGGGGCCTGCGATCGAGGGGAAATATTCCACCCCTTGCCTGGCATATTAACCGATCTCCGCCTGGCCTTTCCGAGGAGTTTATGACTTGAAAATGGCTGTGTTGCATTCGCTGACATTAAAGCAGGGCTGTCTGGCTAGAGCTGAGAATTAGTTATGCAGAAGGGTTTATTCCAGGCTTCTGAGAGGTTTACAAGTGACTAACTCCTCACCTGTAACTGGCAGACTTGTTGCAGCAAAAGACGGGTATTAACACCTTGGACAGATTCACATTTAAATCCTGGCATAGCAAGGAGTCACCAGACATTCAAGACACCACCAATACAGACGGGAAAACAGGAACTCACACGTGCAGAATTCCAGCTCGTACGCTGCCCCAGAGCGAGGAAGATCATCAGTGTTGACAACGATGGCGATGACATCATTTCTGCAGGTCCCGGTGTCACTGGTTGGCAGATGTATGCATTCGCCCATGGCTTCTTGCCCATTAAAGCATTATTAAAGCTGGCCCTGCCGTTCTTGTTGAAACTCAGACACACTCAACTGTGATTTACACTCATCTCTTTTGATTTTTTTTTTTCCCGAGACGGAGTCTCGCACTGTTGCCCGGGCTGGAGTGTGGCGGTGCGATCTCGGTTCACTGCAACCTCCGCCTCCTGGGTTCAAGCGATTCTCCTGCCTCAGCCTCCGGAGTAGCTGGGATTACAGTCACCCACCATCATGCTAATTTTTGTATTTTTGTAGAGATGGGATTTCACCATGTTGGCCAGGATGGTCTCGAACTCCTGACCTCAAGTGATCGGCCCTCCTCAGCTTCCCAAACTGCTGGGTTTACAGGCATGAGCCACTGTGCCCAGCCTGTTGGTCTCTTTTGAGAACTACCTCAGACCAGGGCAATGAGAACGGCTCTGGACTGGATTATTTCTCTCTGGACAGTTTGGCGTTTATTCCCCTTGACTGTGGCTGTGGACTTTAATTATGCCAAAAGCATGAACTCTCGTGTCAAGAAGGGAAGAATGGAGAAGCACTCAGGCACCGTCCTCCCCAACCTTTCAAAAAGCAGTTAACCTCCGCGCGAGCCGACACCTCCAAACAAGCCTGAAATTAGTGGACATCAATTGTGCTGAAAACAAGGGGAGATTGTTTGCGACTCGGGCCTGTTTGCTTTAAAATTCACTTTGGTTCCCTGTCAAACACGCTGCGCGGGGCGTGAGCAGGGCCCAAGTCTTTAAAGCACTGGTTGTCGTGGCAGGTTCCAAACCATTGACTTTGTCAGCTAGCGACTTGCAGAGGACCTGAACGCACGGGGCGCCGGCTGTCTTTCTCACCCTCTCTGACACATAGCAGGATGCCGAAATGGCCAGGTTCAAAATGGTGTTTTCTATTATTTTCTCTTCTAGAGTCTTAGATGTGCTGTTAAAGTCTATCTGTTCATTGATCCCCTCTCTCCACTTTCAACATTTCCTAATTGCCTCATCAAAACTCCTCGACGATTCATTTTATTATCTATTTAGTCACCAGGCTCTGCTCGTGCAGGTCTGACGCATGAGGGTGCCTGTGCGCCTGGGTACTGCGGAGGGGAGAAGGAGGAAGGGACACGAGAGATAAGTCCGGCCTGAACAGAGCCCAGAGATCAGTGAGGAAGGAGCAACACCCATGTGCAAAACTCAGAGTTGTAAAAGGTGAATCACCTGGACCTGGGCTGGAACCAAGGTCTGTAGTGGACACATGGGGGATTCTGCAGTCTCCCTCCCTACCGGGAACCCAACAAGCTGTGTTGGTGAAATTGGCCGTGTTCATCCGGGTATTGCAGAGCCCTGGTTGGCCCAAATCTGTGTAACTGGGTTTGGGTGAAGAACTGTTAGATAACCCTGGGAGTCTCTGGGAGAGAGAAAGAAAGTGGATACTTTATGAACATTGAGCTGCTGGATCAAACCAGTCCTGAAGCTTTTTACCCTGTCTGCATATTTTACTTATTGAAGATGATACATTCCCAGGTTGTCAGGTTTTTGTTTTTGTTTTTTTTCCTGAGATTTTAGTAAGTTGAAATCAGGAGCCCTAACAGGTACACTGATAATCCCAGGAGACTTGAGGAGTCAAGAGCCCTATAACAAGTACACTGATAATCCTGGGAGAATTGAAGAGTCAGAAACCCTAACAGGTACACTGATAATCCCAGGAGATTTGAGTAGTCAGGAGCCGTAACAGGTACACTGATAATCCCAGGAGAGTCCTTTTCCCTCTTTGAACCACAGCAGCTCCATCTTAAGCCTGGAAATGAAACGTGCTTTGCAGCTTTGGTCCAACAGTTACGGAAGGGGTGGTGTGAATTTCTCAGTGACATCTGGTGCATTGCACTTGATGGATGGAACCTGCTCTAGTGATTAAAGATTGGCTTTACCTCAATGATGAGTTCCTGAAATGTTTCACGCCATGATTTCTATATTGTTTTTAAAAACTGGTCAGTTAAATTTCGTCGGCACCACCTCAAGGGAACTGATCTTGATTAAAATGTACTTAAAGGGACAGTACTATGCAGATTACACTCAGGTGTGGGCACACAGGCATCTTGTTCCACATAGTCTGTCTTTATTTACTTACTTGTTCTGCATTGCCCTCCATCCTCACCGCCCGGTCTCAGGAAACCATGTTACTGTTTTTAACACACATCTTTCGTTTCTTTAAGGGCTCTTGCTAAAATATGTGTCGTTATTTTCCATATGTGTATTTTATTTATTTTTATTTATTTTTTTTTTTTGAGACGGAGTCTTGTTCTGTCGCCCAGGCTGGAGTGCAGTGGCCGGATCTCAGCTCACTGCAAGCTCCGCCTCCCGGGTTCCGGCCATTCTCCTGCCTCAGCCTCCCGAGTAGCTGGGACCATAGGCGCCGGCCACCTCGTCCGGCTAGTTTTTTGTATTTTTAGTAGAGACGGGGTTTCACCACGTTAGCCAGGATGATCTCGAACTCCTGACCTCGTGATCCGCCCGTCTCGGCCTCCCAAAGTGCTGGGATTACAGGCTTGAGCCACCACGCCCGGCCATATGTGTATTTTATATTTGTAATAATCACCTTATCTAAAGCTCAGGCTTGCAACACTGTCTTTGAGATCTGTGTGCTCCATGAAGTCCTGTAAGAGCTTCCCTGCAACATCTCTGAGGAAGTGCCTGTCCGCTCTGCAGGGAGAGGTGGTCCAGGTGCCCCCGGGGTTGCAGGGGCCGGGAAGGAATGCCACAGCTCCCAGGACCACGAGTCCACTCCTGCCAGCCGTCCAAGTGTCCTCCCACCTCTGTCCTCAGCACCATCCATATCACCTAGCTCCATGGCACCTGCCAGGTGAATGGGATCCTGGAGAATTTCCTGGAGACATCACTCCCATTTCTCTCATAATGAACATGTCCGGTGTCGGCTTCCCCCCCCTTACAAAAGCCTTTTTACATCATTTCCCCCCTTTCTCCATTTGAACTCCTATTTTTATAAGTTTTCTTTTTGTTTCTCTAGCTATGGATTGTGTATTTATTCTAGATTTTGCAAATAACCTCTCCCAACTCTCCACCTACCTGGCCGATTTGTCCACAGTGACCTTGGCTGAACCACCGCATCCTTCACTGTCCGGCAGACGGACTCAGAGCACAGGGCTCTGGGGCACTCAGAAGTGATGGGATGGGTCATGCACCTAGCAGGTTCTGAAGAGCTGGATGAACGGATCAGACGGCCTTGGCTGAGCCCACCCACTGCAGCGATCCCCATGGGGGACCCGCCCTGCCGCTGGAACTCCAACGGCACTGAAAGCCTGAAACGCTGGTGTTGCCCTGACTGGCTCTCCCGGCCGGCTCCTGACCGGCCTCTGACGCTGACCTGAGTCTTGGGGCACAGTGTTCCCACCCAGATATCCCGACAGCACGTCTGGCTTGAACTCGCCCTGCCCAGGTGTCCTGTCCACCTCTGCTGCATTCCCTCCATCTCTGCCCAGCGGTAACGGCGCCATGCCTTGCCATGCCTGGGCAGTGCCTGAGGGCAAAGGAAAAATATGATCTCTGCCTGAAAATCCCAACAGATCCTCCAACAGACCCACAGGGACAGCACAGAGGCACAGGAGGCAGCAGCTGCTGCAGATATCACTGTGTAGACTGTCCAGAAGCAAAGGGAGGCCCCTTGGCGGGAGGCACAGGTACAGGTGAGAGAAAGGAGGCCACGCCAGCACCACCTGCAATGCGGAAAGACAGAAGCGGGCAGTGGGTGCAAGAGAAGGACTGTGGGGGCCGGGCTGGGGTCCCAGCCAACGTGAGGGTGACGTGGCCCTCACCCCCGCATCTGCAGAGAGATGAGCTTCATGGAGAGGCACTGAGGCTGAATGAGATAGTTCGGTTCTTCATCCTCCTTAGGCCTGTGAGAGACTGAATCTGGGGAGTGAGGATGGTGAGTCTCGGCCGAGCCAGTGCTGAGGCCTCGCCTGTCAGTCAAAGGAGACTGGGCAGCCCCCAGCTCTGCTGAGGGAGGAGGCAGCCTCCTACAGAGCCACCGGCGTCATTCCACGCCCCTTGGGTGCGCTCCAGGAATCAGGTGCGTCATACTTGCCTGTGGGTGAGGGTTGGGGGGCAGGACCCTCAGGCTCTGCAACTGAGGCAACAGCTCTGGCGCACGGGCTCTGTAGGAGGACTGGAAAGAGGCCCAAAGGCAGAGGCACAGGGAACTGTGCAGGGCCCCGAGGTGGCTTCCACTGACACCGGCCGAGGCAGGGCTGGCACCATTTGAGTGCTGCACTGCACAGGGCATCCTAGGCTCTGGGCACGGGGGTTGGAGCCAGCACAGAGTAGCTGAGAGACCCTGACCAGGGGAGCTTCGTCCTAATGGAGAAAGGACGTAAGATGCGCATCTCTGCAGCATCCGTCCAGCGGCGACCACCGCATTGTGGAAAAGAACAGAGGCCAGGACAAGCCAAGTGAGGATGCAGGCAGCCTCCAGCCCCAGCAGAGGCCTGGCAGGTGCGGGGAGGAAGCTGTGTTAGAATAAGACCGAGGCTGAAGGGTGCAGAGCCCAGAGAGGCCGTGGATTTTATTTTGGGACCTGTGAGGCTCCCTCAGGGGTGGGTTACAGGGAGCTGGATCCTCACCTGTGTCTTAGAACAATCCCTCTCTCCTGTTGGGGAGGGACTCCCCGAGGCAGGCAGGCTGGGACGGGCGCACCTGGCCCGTCCAGGTGAGGGACACCGGGGCTGCAATGCGGGGTACAGGCTGAACCTGACAGAATTGCTGGAGGAATGCAGGTCGGGTGGGAAAGGGAGAAAGTGAAGCAAAAATTCAGAGACTGAGCCTGGACAGGGGGCAGAGCTTGGAGAACAGAGGTGGCTTTAACTCACGGGGTTTAGGGCAGAATTCAGGCTGGATAAACAGTGTTCCAGAGGGTCAAGCTGCCTTTCTTTGTCTAAAAATCAAGATTTGTTTGTTGAAGGATGCACGTGTGTCTACATAGGTAAGATACTTCAAGGCTATTACGCTCAGGATCATTAGAAGAAGAAAGGGCATGTGTAATCACATTCTGAATTGAGAGAAAAAAATAACAAACTGGTGAGGTATCCGAGCAATGACAATCACTCCAGGAAATTTTCTTGTCTGATCTCATTCTTGAACCTAGGAGTCCTCGGTGACCTGGTTTCTTGGGAAGATGGATGAATTTTCTTATCTTAAAGCCGAGGCCAGCCCAGAGGGACATTCCCTGACATGCCCAGCACCAAACAGGGCCTCGCCACCCCGACTCCAGGGGGAGGCCGCGTGAGAAAGAAGGCTCAGTGGCTGTTTCCAGCCTGAACAGGAGCCCAGTCTGCCCATGATGGTCCCAAGGGCTCCGTTGTTCTGTAGAGGATCCCCCTTGTCAGGGCCCAGGGCTGCCATCCTGGCACCTCTGCAGCTGCCTGGTCCAGAGGTGTGTGAGGGAGAAGGGGTGGGAGGCAGACCCAAGGCAAAGCTACCCAGGCCACCTGCGGAGGGGAGAGGCCTGATCTGCTGGGACGCCTGCAGTGCCAAGTTCAGGACTTGCCCCTTTAAGAAAAAAATGACTGTCACAGAGCACTTCAGGAGGACCCTGAAAATCTTCCAGGGGCTCGAACTCTCCCAGCCCAGCAGGATCCCTCATGGGACCCACTCATGAGGGTACTCGAGCACCTCCTGCCCCAGCCCATCATCCTCTCACCAGGGACTACAGCCGGCTCAAGGGCTTGTCCCTTTGGCCATGGACAAACCTGGCCAAATAGTGGGTCTGCCAGGTTGCCTCCCAGGTCATGCCAGGCCCCAGGGTGAGGTGTGTTGAGCTGCTGATGTAGATCAACTCTCAGGTTTTAACCCCTTGGATCTGGCAAACAAAGAGCCACACAGAAAGCCTGGGCTTCCCCCAGAGGTCCATGGTAAGAGGAACACAGTTTGGTTCTGAGAATGTAGCCCCAGGGACCTGGCCTGAAGAGCCCGGCCACCCAGGCCCTGGCAGAGTGAATAAGCACCCCTCGTGGTTCCCTGCCTGTGCTGAAGGCTCCTCACTTCTCAGCAGTGGCAGCAGATGCCTGGGAAGGAATGTCAGGGTCCAGAGAACTTGATGGCCTAGACTCAGGCTTACAGCGACTCAGGGCTCAGAGCTCGGTGCCTTCCAAGGTCCCTGTCCTGCACTCAGGACATTAAACAGAGGCCGCTCCTCCCTGGAAATCAGGAAAGAAGAGTGTCTGGGCAGGCTGACTGCGGGTGCTGGGAGGAAGGAGGGCAATCAGCAGCCCCCGCTCAGGACGGAAGCTCCACCAGCCTGGTGCGTTGCCCCACGGTAGATGCAAAGGCTCAGAAAGTGCCAAGTGCAGGTGCGGACATATCAGGGACATTGTTCAGTGCAATTTAACAAGCCTTAATTAAGTGTCTGTCTGCAGACATCCCACTAATCACGGGGTTAAAAACATGACCAAGGCCCTGCCTCACCATTAAGGTGACCACAATCTGTCATCAGCCCTCTTGTCATGGTAAGAGTTAATATCCATTTACAATGAGCTTTCTCTAAACTTAAGAGATGCCTGATTGATGCTCCTGGGGGAGGCAGATGGGGGCAGATTATGGGGGACCAAGCTTCCTGCCTCCCTTCCCCGCCGTGTTCTTCACACATGGGTGTGGGAGGTGTCACCTGTACTTATCTCTCGAACCCCAGGCTGCAAGGACAGAGGAGGATCCGAGCTCAGTGGTCTCCCGCACTTGTGTCTTCAAGGTCAGCAATGCCTGATGACAGTTCCCCTCCCCTTCCTTCAACCATTCCCCTTTCCTGTGGCCCCCACAGTTCCTCCCAGGGTGCTGCACCGATTCCTGTGCCCAGAAAGCCGAGGACGGGTGACTTCGTGCAAAGGTTAAACTGTGAGACAACCACGTCCTGCTGTCAGGACCCCAGCCTTTTGGGAGTTTACTTAGGACTGCAGAGTTTCTTAAGGAGATATTCATCCTCTTCAATATTTTAATAAAGAATGTCTTTTGTCACTCAGTGTTTCTTTAACATTATTTCCTCAGCAATCTGCTGATTTTTCACTAGGGTCCCACACGTTCCCAATGACTTGCTGTATTGACTCCTCAGATGTTTCAATTGAGTGATGAATTAGTAATCCCAAATAATAGATGGCATCACGGAGCGCTGACGCACCTCTGTGGCATAAATGAAAGGCAGTGTCTATTCAGGGAAGGGGAAAGGTCTCCAAGCTTATTAATTTAGCAGTCTCAATGCGAGTCAGAATTTCAGCCTGAATAAATATCGGGAGTTTGTTTAGGTCCCCGAGGTGTTTGAAAAAGTCCACTCCCAAAAGGCTGGCTTCAAAGCTTTTAACCTCAGCTTAATTACGATCCGGCTCACCACCGTTTGACTTCCATTACTCCAGATCTGTAGCAATCTTCCTGCTGTCATTCGTCCAGGTTAAGTGAGTTGTATTTTTTGATAATTGTGTCCTAGTGATATCAATGCAGATAAAAGAGATATGATGTTGGCTGGGAACCATTCTGTTATAACCAGGGTTTCCCCGGACACTCCCTCTTCCGGGTCACTGGACATCATTCCAACACTGATTCACTTTAAAAACAGAGCTTTGCATAGAACTAAATATCCACACACACTCACACACACACTCTTAATCACACACATTCACACACATACCCACACACATATACACACAGTCACGCAGTCACACATATACACTCACAGACATACACACACATGCACAGACACATACACTCACATCCACACACACTCACACATATACACAATCACACACGAACACACACACATTCACACACATATACACGCAGTCACGCACTAACACATACACACACACATACACACACTCAGACACATGCACACACACACGTACACACATACACACACTCAGCCATGCTCTCACAAGTGCAAGCATATCTGGGGAAATCTGGTTAAGAACTGTGGATTTTGTCAATATTGACACTCTAGATGTGATGCTGCTGTATTATATATATGACCACTAAGGGAAAGAGGGGGAGCCCTGGGATTTGTCTGCGTTACTGATCACAAATATCTGTTGATCTACCATTACCTCAAAATGAAACATTTAATTAAAAAATATTGGTCCTCACACCCTGAACTGTGATCCTGATGAACCAATTGTCTTATAAATTTCCTTTCGAATGCTTTCGAAAGTAATTTCCATAGGTCCTTTGAAGTATAAATATATATATATACACACACACACATCTACACATGTATTTTATGTTTATATTTATATTTTACATAAAACATATAGAAAGATTTGCATTGTAGATTTTACTCATTTATTTCTGCATGACCTTGTACAAAAGTAACCAAACGAAAGTCTCTGCTCTTTAAGACATTCCAGATGACTAGAAAATACTCATCAAAGTTCTTTTCTGAACAGTATGCATTCCATATGCAAAAGGAATTGCTGAATCTGCACTAAATTCCAGTTGCTGTTTCTATTCATTTGCATTAGAAGAGGGGTTGGCAAACTCTAGCTCTCAGACCACATCCAACCACGGCCGCCTTGTAAGGCCCGTTTTCCTGGGACACAGCCCCACACATCTGCTTCTGTATGGCTCTGGCTGCCTTGAGTGACACAGGTGGAGTAGGTGCCATGGAAACCCTCATGGACTGAGCAGCAGAACAGATTTGCCGTCTGATCCTTCTTAGAAAAAGTTTGTGGATCCCTGCATTAGAATGCCAACTCTCACCAGACTTCTGAAAATGCTCTTTTATGGATTTCCTAATGTTCTGAATAGATGAGACTTTACCACCTTAAGTTTACACCCTACCAGTGCAACACAAGATGTGGGGAGAGGCTGGGCTCCCTCACTGCTCACCTGCTCAACATATGCTGCCGAAGCCACCTGGAGCAGGTGCAGAGCCCAGTGCCCACTGCCCCAAGCCTGCTCCACCTCGTCCTCTGAACCTCTGAGCCTCTACACCTGCACTGGAGGTCTACGTCTCGATCAGGGACTTAGAGGGTGCATGATAGCCCAGAAAGGAAGGAGAGAGAAGGGAGCAAAACAAAACAATGCTTTCCACTCAAAATGTGGTTTTGTCTCCAAATTCTAAAACACACAAAGAAAACTAATTTTGAGAAAGAGCATAAACAAAGAATAAAAAATCAACCCATTAATAGACTGTAGCTGAACGTTTTTGACAGATATTTCAAGTAAGTGCATTGGCGATATTTAAAGAGATGAATGAATGCGTAACTTCCACTTAAAAATGACAAATGAAATAGGTATTTTATGAAAAACTTTCCATTAGGAAATATTAGAAAAGGCATATAGACAGGAATGTGAAGCCCACAGGTCAGATAAGCATAGTCCCATACGTTCCCACAAGTAAAATAGTGAAACGAGAGATTCAACAGATGCTTTCCCCCAAGAGGGCACTGTGTAGACAGAAGAGTCTGAAACAGCAAAGAAATTAGTGCTGAGAGACATGGAGGAGAAGATCATGTGAAGGATGATGGAGAAGCGGTGGCAGAGCCAGTGACTGAGAGCTGTGCCACAGTGAAGACAGGTGTATACCCTCGGATTTAAAGTATACTTTGAGTATCTATGATTATCAATAAGAATAAACCTGCTCCTACATACATGAAGTGAAACTACAGAGCATCAAGGATAAAAGGACACAAGAAAATCTACCCAATAAAAAGCAGATCACACTGAAAGAAAGGGAGAGAGACTGACAGCTGAGCTCTCTTCAGAAATCATAAAAAATGTCTATTTCGAGCCAGTGTTTGAGAAATAAAGAAAAATAAATCAAGAAAAAAAGAAATGGGCTGCGCATGGTGGTTCACTCCTGTAATCCCAGCACTTTGGGATGCTCAGGTGAGTGGATCACCTGAGGTCAGGCATTCAAGACCAGCCTGGCCAACGTGGTGAAACTCTGTGTCTACTAAAAACACAAAAATTAACCAGGCATGGTGGCGGGCAGCTGTAGTTCCAGCTACTTGGGAGGCTGAGGCAGGAGAATGGCTTGAACCCAGGAGGTGGAGGTTGCAGTGAGCCAAGATCGTGCCACTGCACTCCAGCCTGGGCAGCACAGTGAGATTCTGTCTCAAAAATAAAAAAAGAGAGAAGGAAAGAAAGAAAGAGAGAAAGGGAAAGAAAGAGAAAGAAAGAGAGAAAGAAAAAGAAAAAGTAAGAAAGAAAGAGAAAGAAGAAATAAGAAAAAAGAAAGAAGAAAGAAAAAGAAGAAAGAAAAAGAAAAGGAAAGAAAGAAAGAGAAAGAAAAGAGAGAGAAAGAAAGAGAAAGAAAAGAGAGAGAAAGAAAGAGAGAGAGAAAGAAGGAGAAAGAAATCATAGAAGATGGAGGAGTTCAGAGCAGCATCTCCAGGATGCAGAGGGAAGCGACTGTCACCAGAATGTGCACACCAGCCTGAGTCTTCATCTGTGTACGTTTTGGTCATTTAGAATGACAAAATTTATAACCTATATAATGTCCTTAAAAGAACTATGAAAAGAATGTACTTTAGTGAGAATACAAGTGAATGCAGAAGAAAAATATACCGTAGAATAAACAAAAATCAAGGAAATATGAAGAACAGTAAACAGAAAATACAAAATAAGGTGATGGAAATAAGAATATAGACAACAGTCACCACCAGGAATATAATCAAATTAGACTCTGCTGGGAAAAAATAGACACCATATTCATGAATGGTTTTCAAACTTCACAAGAGAAATGAGCAAAACAAAACCACAAAAGGTTTAAAAATAAAGGGATTAGATATGCCCTGTAAAAATTGAAGTAACAATATTAATATTAGACTAATCCAGATTCAAGATATATAATAATAGAGTTAAGAAGGCAGAGTAGGTGATGACAAAGAGGGTGAACTATAAGAAGATATTAGGACTACAAATTCACATTTACTTAATAAAAGCTTCAAAATATATATAAAAACCTCAAGAAACTACAAGAAAAAGTGGATGTACCCACTATCATAAAGGATGAGTTTAATACATGCTATTATTTTAGGTTAAGCACATAAAAGATAATTGTACTACTGAAAGCTTAAAAAACAAAATCAACAAACCTTCATCAAATAGAACAGGGGACACTATCTGGGTCATACATGTTTGTGTGTTTGTGCACATGGTGTGTGTATCGTTCATAGGTCTGAAACATTTATGAAAAAGTAGTACTGTAAAAATACTACTAAAATTGCAATATTTTAATTGACATAAAGTTTCTCTGATTATTATGCAATAAACAAAACATAAGTATAGAAAAACATACTTTTGGAAACTTAAAAGTATGCTTCTAGATGGCACAGATCACAGAAAGAAAAATAATAATGGGAAATAAATGTAATTACACCTGAGAGATGACGAGAGTGAACCATCTCAAAACCCTAGTGTTATATTGCTTATGCAATACTTGGAGGGGAGCACACAGTTTTACATGGATTTATTAATGAAAATAAATGTTCAACTCCAGGATGTAATAAGATCAAAAATCATCTGAAGAAATAAGGCAATAGTAAAGACAATAAACTACCTCACAAAGATCCAATAAGAAGCTTCAACTAACGCAATTTTTAAAAGAAAACAAACTTGTGACAAACATGACTGATAAGAAAATAGAAAATAGCTTACAATAATAAAAAAATTGAATACCACTTAAAGAGAGTAGAGATGTTTAAAACTCAAAGTAATTACTAGGAGTGACTTTAGGCCGATAAATCTCATTGGCTCAGCACCAGAAAATCAATTAAAATCAGAATAACAAAACCACCAGCTCTTCTCAATATACAGGTCAACAAGATACAATGTAGCATTCACACATGATAACACCTAGCAAACTTCTCAGCAAACATAAACATACTACAAATATCCTATTTAATGATGAGACTATAGAAGCATTTATGTTGCTGTTAAGAGCAACAGAAAGCCATTTGCGATGGCTTCTTGAACTTCAACACCAATTGGGAGTGGGGAAGGGAGGTTCTGGCTAAAGGAGTAAGACAAGAAAAAGAAATAAAAACTGGGAGACTTGGAAACATTAAATCATCTATGTTGGTAGGCAATGAATAATGGAAAAATCCTAGTGAATCTGCAATTCAAAATAAGAAGTGAGTCAAAAAAAGTTGCTGGATACAAAATCAGTGCACAAAATACAAATGATTCCTCTGTACCACTGGTAACAAATTGGACACTGCAATGGGGAAAATTCAGAACATATTAACAGTATCTTCCCCAAAGTAAGACCTGCTGACGCTCATTGCTGTTTAGTGGAGGAGCATTGCAAGGAATTCGTCATCTGGAAGGTACCTCCGTGTTCCTGCCCAACTCTCTCCACCGTTTCTGAACCTTTTTTAGTACTCATAGTTGTTATTGCACTTGAACTCCTCTTAAATATAAAGAAGATTTGCACTTGAATGTCTCTTTCGTATAAAGATGTTGCACAGAATGAGATGTTTGGAGCAAAATAAAAGCTGAATATTATAGTGCTCTGAAACACGAGCCCATGAAGAGTTGTATGAAACGCTGCCTGCTTGCTCCTCTTGCCTGGTGTGTGTTATCCATATTACTTAGAATATTTACAGTATCCATAAAGTACCTAGACCCAGGACTAAACTTAGCAAAAATGTGCATGCCTGCTATGGAAATAATAACAAAACTTACGACCAGCATAAAAGAAGACCGGTAGAAATGGAGAGGTACACATAGTTCATGGATTAGAAATCTCAGTCTTCTAAAGCCAGAAAATTGAAACATAATTCCAACCGTGTTTTCATGGAACTTGGCGATCTTGCTCCAAAGTCCATGGGATCAAAGTAAAAAGCAAGAATGGGCAAGACCATGGCAAAGGAGGTGCGATCCTCAGAACGCTGGGCTATAGGGCCTGGCCTCTTCTGGTCAGATACGTGGTCCTGGGGTGATTTGGGGCAAGAGAAATATTTGTGGTGTGTGGGGTTTGTGGCGTGTGAGGTTAGGTAGAGGGTGTTTGGGGTGTGGCTTGGTTGGTTTGCCTGTGACAGGCATGCTCACCAGGCTTTGGTGATCTCAGGCCAACCAGGGAGGCCTCTGAGATGTCGAGACATCATAAAATGCAGAAAGTGAAAGACTGAAATTAATGATTCCTACATGTGCCAAGACCAGCCTGAAACTCAGAGAGGAGGACGGGGAAGAGTGGAAGGGACCTCCCTTCAGAAAGTTAGAGCAGGTCCCGACAAGGGAAGGGGTGACTGGTCCAGGGCGAGAGCTGGGCAGGAGGGGGGAAGGGATCACACAGTCTCCGTGGACCCTGAGGTCAGGACTTGCAGCTTCAGCAGAGGGATGGGATGTCGGGTGGGACAAAAAGAGGCACCAACATCCACCCTGGTTATTTGGCCCTGCAACTGAGTAGCTTCTGATTGAGCTCGGAGGAGGTTAAGTTTAGCCTGAGCTGGCTTGGAGGAGGCGACCTACTATGCTCCCGTGATTAAATATTCCCCCTGCCACGTTCTCATCTTTCTGATGTCACAGGAAGCCAGAGGTTTAGTCCATGGCCAGGCTTTCACGGTCCCTGACTGTGTTTGTCCGTGGGAAGTGGGGTTATTTATGTATCAGGTCCAGCTCCCAGACGTACTGCCCCAATTCCCCTTTCTCCTTTCAACTTGAAGTCTGAGGCTGTGGAATCTGCCCTTCTATTCTGAGCTGGAACCGTTTTCTAGGATATGACGACCATATCACTATTGATGGTTATTCCATTTGAGCCAACTTATTAACAAGCCAAGCAAGTCTCAGGAATAAAATCATGAGAACAAAATTGCTTTTGAAAATTTCCCTGAAGATTTAGAGTCTCTGACACATGGGCCTGAAACTTCCTGGAACTGTCAAGAGACGGGAGCGTTAACACTGCACTTGGAAAACCTTCCACCGTTAGTCAAATGAAGCCAGGCCCAGAGCTAAGCTTCTCAGTGCAGGTGCACCCTCCCTTAACATTTTACACTCACCTGGGAGAGACAGAATGAAGTGGAAAGCTGTTAGAAATCTGAAGCTACACTCCAGAGAAGTGGTTTCATGCATCTGGAAAATCGTGGAGGATGGGGAGGAACGTGGCCCCTCAGTGTGACTCAGCAGCAGGAGTGACCTGCAGCAGTGACTAGTGTTTGAACCCACTGTCCTGAGATGGGGGCATGCCCAGTGAGCAGAAGTCATGGCCCCAGGCCTGGGCATCAGGGTCTTCGTTACAGTTGCTTCCTCTTAGCCCCACTGGTGAGTAGGGCTTCCTTCTCGGGGGTTATGGGGATGGCCAGACACAGCACCTGTCATGGAACAGATGAGATCGGGAGGGGTTCTTAGCCGCAGAAGCTCACAGCCTGGAGGAGGGGGACACTGCCTGCCATTAAGAGCTGCTGCTCGAGCAGCTGGGCGCTGTGGGGAATGCTTTGTAGGAGCAAGAGGGTGGAGTGGGCCAGGCACGGTGGCTCACGCCTATAATCCCAGCACTTTGGGAGACCCAGGTGAGCAGATGGCCTGAGGTCAGGAGTTTGAGACCAGCCTGGCCAACATGGAGAAACCCTGTCTCTACTAAAAATACAAAAATTAGCCAGGGGTGGTGGAGGATGCCTGTAATCCCAGCTGCTCGGGGGGCTGAGGCAGGAGAATCACTTGAACCCAGGAGGCGGAGGTTGCAGTGAGCCAAGATCTTGCCATTTCACTCCAGCCTGGGTGACAAGAGAGAAACTCCATCTAAAAAAAAAAGGGGGGGTGAAGTGAACTGGTTCCTGCAGCAAAATGTGTTTGGCTCCCTTGAATAATTCCCCAGGCTGGCCAGGAACTGAAACCCAGGGGTCAGGGATAAGCAGAGACCGCGCCTGGGCCTGTGACAAGGGGCGTTGTTTGTGGGGGGATTTTCTCTCAGGGAGCAAAGTGAGGAGGGGGCTGTGAGGCCACTGGAGGCCTCCTGTCTGCTGTGTGGGCCCAACGGACTTTGTCCCAGGCCAGCGTATATTCTTCAAGCCCACTGAATTCCCCTAAAACCATGAACTAGTCCCTAAAACGATCTGCACTACTCCACCCTCCTTTCCCCTAGGAAGAGGGGAATGCAACCGCCTGCGTCCCATCGCGAAAGGGGCGGCCACTCAAGGGTTCTCCCCTGTGTTTGCCGACGGATGTGTGAATCTGCCTTTCGTCAGCTGACTTTCAGCAAATCTTTGGAGGGCTAAGGGGGAGGTTCCCTTGGCCTTTGCTCCTGGCTGTGTGTCTGCAGATTTCCTCCATAGAACCTGCCCTCTCTCACCAAAGCTGCAGCCACGGTGAAACGGAGGGCACGGATAGGCTGTGTGGGGGCTCTTGGACAGCCCGGCCAGGGCACCAGGACGCCACCAGGACACTGGGTGAACGGGCTGGGGCTCCACTGACCAGCGTAGGTTGCCTCCTGGTGTGCCAGGGCTCACTTAGCTGCTGCACTTCAATGAACTGACTCTGAAGGACCAGCTGGTGGCCTCACAGAACTCAAGTTACAGGTACTGGCTGTAGAAAGGGGCAGAGGATGCCTTGGGGAGCTGCTGGCTGTGGAGTTGTCGCCACCCTGTCTGTCTAGAGCCCAGGGCTACCAGGCCCAGGGAGGTCGGCAAGCTTATGTAGGCTGCGGCTGGCTGCAGACACACCTGCAGGGAAGGGGCCAGGAGGAAGCACCCTGTGACCCAGCATGACTCCTCCTTTGAACTGAGCCCCTTAAGTGACCCCTGGTCCCAGAGTCTGTGTCCAGGGAACTTCCCAGCCCACAGCCACTCCAGGAGCAGAAGTCTCTGTCCTGGAGGCTCAAGGGTGGGGGGAGCTGCCAACACCAACTTCACTCCTTTTCTTCTTTCAGACTCTCCTTGGAGGATGAGAAATTTCTTTCTTTCTTTTTTTTTCTGATTCTGATTAGAATAAAGAAATGTGTCAGCAGACCCCAAAGAAGAAAAGGAAAACGCAGACATCCCCTGATAACGGGCCGCGAGTGTTGCCTGTGGCTGCTGTGAGCACACCTGGCTTCTCAGATGCCACAACAGCGCGAGGTTGCCCCCGAGGATCAATCAGGCTGGGGGCATCTCTGAGCACGTTCACCGCCACCCGCCGACCTCACTTCAACAGCACCTGCTGAGGGTCCGTGCCACCGTCCTGTTCTGCCAAATTCTCCCTCCTCGCCCTCTGACTTGTGTGATAGGTTGTTCTGGAGCAGAGACATCTCCCTCCTGGAACCAGCTTCTTCTCTACAGCAAGGCCAGAGACTCAGGTGCAACCCTGTCAAAATTCCACCTCCAGCAGCAGCGCCTTGTGCTAAAGCAGTGCTGAAGTTAGAGACAGAGCCTCAGACGAAGAGGGAGGATGCCAAACAGCACCGTGAAAGAAGGTTTTGGAAGGTTTTGCCGTTTCTCTAAGGGGTTGTTTTCAGTCCCAGGATAACCCCCATGTGATGCCATGGTGCTCCCTCCTGAACGGCCGTGGGGAATCTGCACACCAGCGCTGGCTATGGCTGCAGGACGCAGGGCGAAGCCTCACCCAGGGGAGCCACCGCCCAGTGCGGAGGAGGGTGCTGCCCACAGGTAGGGATTCCCCGTGGCCCGAGGAGCCAGGCCACCTCCCCATCCCCGCGAAGCTCCCCTTGACCTCCACCGGCCCTCACCCGTTACCCTGCCCTGCTGCCCCCGGGGCTGGCCACGTCTTCTCATGGCTGCACAGGCACCTGTGCACTCAGTCACACTCAACTTTGCGGGGAGGGACAAAGCCCGGGTCCTTGCTTCACACAAGGCCCAGCTTCCCACCCTCGCAGACGCCTGAGGATGGCGCAGATCTCTCAGGGTGAACCAAGGGTGGACGGGGTCAGAGGCAAATCCACAAGTCCTCAAAGACCCAGGAGAGCTGTTTCCTAAAAGCAGCGAGGAGAGTCCAGGGCTCAAAGCGCCTGGTGATTCTCCCCCGCAGGAGGGTCTGCAGGGCGCCTGGAGTGGGAGAAGCACCCGAATGCAAGAAAGGACCCCAAAAGGGGAGAGAAAAGAAAAGCCCCACTTTGAAGTCACCTACACCCCATGCGACAGGTGACAATCCTTACTCCTACCGGGCGATTCTTCTAGGGAGAGCCATGAAATGCATGTTTCGGAATGAATGCAGAGTGTGTGCAACATGAGAACCTCAATGGCCGGCGCTGTCGGACAAGGCATGGCGTTTCCATACTCAGGAAAGAACCTGCACCAGGGCGTGCTGCTCCGTGAACCCCTGAGGACTCTGAGGGAGGCTCCAGGGCATGGGCTCCCCTCGGCCGCTGGACCACGAGGGGCATCTTAAACACTCAACCTCTCTTGGAAGGGAGATGTACGTGTAAGAGGCTAAGGGCTCCGGGCTCTGAACAGCTTATCCTCCTGCCCTAAATGCTCGGGAAGACGCTGAGCCATCTGAGAGCTTGGAATTCAGGATAATCTGGTTTTGCACCTCATTGATTTAGGTCCATTTATGCAGGGGGTAGACCCAGTGTTTGAAAGGAGACTGCCCTGAACCGCAGCCACAACCATGAAACAGCCCCACCCTGATTCTGAAAATCTCTGCCTTCCAGGGTCCTTATCTGGGGCTCCACCTCCCTGCACCCCTGCCTGTTGACTGAGTGCCTGCTACAGCAGGTGCAGTGCCCAGAGCTCTTCTAGGGTAGGGGCAAACTGTCTGCACCCTGCTTTCCGGGAGCCCCCACGCTCCCCCCGCAGAAATGCTTAGTGTTGTTCACCATGTTCCAATCAACTCACTTTCAAGGACAATTTACATGTGATCAAACACACCCATGTTAAGCGGACAGTTTGATGACCGCCTTCCCTCTTGCCGTGACATAGTCTTCCCTCTGTGTGTGTGTCTCTGTGGACTGATTTCCCCTTTCTCATAAGGACATTGGGCATAGTGGGTCAGGGCTCACCCTAGTGAGCTCAATTTTTTTTTTTTTTTTTGATGAATGTTGACACCCATGTTGCCATTGCTTTTAGACATTTCCATTACCCTAAAAGATTCCTTTGTGCCCCTTCCCGGTCACCCCAAGTCCCCAGCTCCAGTGACCGTGGGTGTGCTCTCCAGCCTGGGGAGATACAGACCTGCCTTCGTAGGATGTCAGATCAGGCCTCATGCCGTGAGCATTCTGCACCTGCCTTCTCTCAGCATAAGTGCCTGGAGACCCAGCCACGGGGTCCTGTGCACCCTCGTCCACCCTGTTTACTGCTGAGACAGATTCTGGTCCATGAATACGTCCGGTGATCTATTCACACTTGTGTGATGGATGCCGGGAGACTTGCAGGTTTTTCCTGTTAGGAACACGCTGCTGGGAACATTTGTGAACACGGCTCTGTGTGGCCTCGTGTTCCTGGCACTCCTGGGGAGAGACCTCGCTGGGGAATGTCTGGGTCGCATGAGGCGCAGGCCAAACTTCAGAGAAGTTTCCGGACATTGTGCACAGGGGCTGGGAGTCCCAGTCACTCCCCATTTCCACCAGCGCTGGGGATAATCCGTCTTTCCTAGTTTTGCCATTCCAGAGGGTACATGAGGTGTTCTCCCTGGGGCTTCAATTTGCAATCTGATCCTGACTAACGGTGTTGAGCGTCTTTTCCGGGGCTTACTGGATAGTTGCAGATCCTCTTTGGTGAAGTTAATCTTTGTTTTTGGAAGCCGTCTATGGAATGAAATTAAAAGATGACTTTACGAATCTGCCAGAGCTCCTGCAACAAAACACCCAGACTGCATCTCCTCAGCAGCGGAAGGTTTGCCTCCCCCAGCTCTGGAGGACGGACGTCTGAGATCCATGTCTACAGGGCTGATTCCTTCTGCGGCTGTGAGGGAGAATCCATCCCAGCCCCCTCTCTCTGGCTCATAGACGGCCGCCTTCCCTCGTGTCCTCACGCAGTCTTCCCTCTGTATGTGTGTCTCTATGGACAAATTTCCCCTTTTTCGTAAGGACACTGGGCATATTGGATTAGGGCCCACACTAGTGACCTCAGCCTCCCTAGTAGCTGGGATTACAGGCATGCACCACCACGCCCAGCTAATTTTGTATTTTTAGTAGAGACGGGTGTTCTCCATGTTGGTCAGGCTGGTCTCGAACTCCTGACCTCAGGTGATCCACCCGCCTCGGCCTCCCAAAGGGCTGGGATTACAGGTGTGAGTCACCGCGCCCAGCAGTGTCCTCATTTTTACTCGGCTTCCTCGGTAAAGATTCTATCACTGAGTGAGGTCGCATTCTGCAGTGCTGGGGGTTATTACTCCAACGTTTGAATTTGAGGGAACATAACTCAACCATGACAGTGACCAAGACCATAGTCCCAGGTGGGAGGAGTCCCTGCCCACAGGCGCAGGCACGATTTGCCTGCATGGACGGCATGTCAGCCCAATGCCCTGGAGCACTAAGGTGCAGGTTACAGGGCTCACCTCCTGGCCTTGGCGATCCAGCCACCGAGGCGGGTCAGGAGTTCGAGACCAGCCTGACCAACATGGAGAACACCCGTCTCTACTAAAAATACAAAATTAGCTGGGCGTGGTGGTGCATGCCTGTAATCCTCACACTCCTCTGAGTGCCCTTTCTATCCCAGACGTCTTCTGGTTGGTCCCATCACTCCAGAGGCAAACACAGTTAGCACCTGTGAAGGTGAGTGGTTCAGGACTAAAGAGTGAAAATGCCATCTGGGAAACTTGATTTTTGGTGGAATTGAGGTTTTTGGCTGTGATCGTGGCTCCTGACTGCCCGAATGATTGGATCAGCTGTGAGGATAATCGAATCCGGGAAGGTGTGTGTCAGCCGGGCCCTCCGCCTTGCTGCCAGGGCTGCGGGCTCCTCAAGGTCTCAGGAATAACAGGGCCCCCGTGCCTGTCTCCTCTGCAGAGTTAGGCCCTCAGCCCAGAGGATGTGGACTGGCCTGGCAGGTGCAGGGCAGCAGGACACTGTGGTCTGGAACCTGCAACGTCCACCTGGTCCTGCTCAGGTGGGCAGAAATAGCCACTTCTCCCCTTGGGCCAGGGAGGAAGCCAGTGGGACAGAAGTCATCCCCACTGCCTGAAAACCCTTTTCCTGACCTGCTGAAGGCAGAGACCTAGGCTTGATTTTAAATAATGCAATTAAAAATTCCACCTCTGAAACACAGTAATTGTAATCTGTCTCATCTCTAAGTGTAATTACATTAAACTCCAATTTTCCCTCAAATATGCATTCTAATTCAATTTTCCTTTTTTTCTCTTCTTAACTAAATCTATTATCATTCCCTCAGTTAAATTATGCTTATTTAATCTTTGATGAGACCTTTTGCTGGCAATCAGATGTTTTAAATTAATGCCCCCAAGCCTCGGGGAGTGATGGGGCTCGGTTCCGGAGCCTCTCGGGGAGTGAATAGGGTACAGAAGCTGTGATTCCTGGGTCTCTGCCTGGGGGGGCTTCCTCCTGCACCTCCTGCCTGTGGGGTCCCCACCAACCACACGTTCCCTGGGGAGGAGAAGACAGTCTGTGAACAAGACAGGGACTCCCTTGGGGTTAGACCTGCAGGTGGACAGAACCCACCCCAGCCTTGCAGTTACCCCAGTGGAGGGGCCCAAAGCACGTCACCTTCCCCCACTGCCTGGAAAACGGTCAACCTCTGCAGAACCCTGCAGCCTGGAGTCCCTCAGAGGCAGACCTCCCTCAAAGGAAAAATAATTCTTACAGAATCCTAGTGTTGACCTCAATAATTCTCATTAGAACACCACTTGTTAGGCTTAAATCTCTTCGGTTTATAGCTTTTCCGCAGCCACTAAGTCAAACTAATGTATGAATTAAATGCAACAATAATCGGCAGAGCAAAACAAAAGCCGCCGTCTCCTCCTAGTCACACCCTTAGCTTAGAGACTGGCAGGGTTTGAGTGAAAGGAATTATTTCCAGGGCGGGACGCGATCTGGGGCTGCTCTTGGCTCCACGGCCCTAAGTAGGATGCCAACCCACTCCTTCCTTGCCGGGTGCTTCTGCTGGGGGGCGGCGGGGGGGGGGGGGGGGGGGGGGTCCCTGGCCCCCACACCTCCTCCTTCGTGCATGGGAGGCTTAGCTTGTAAGTTTCCCGCTGGTCCCAACTTAACCACAGCCCCGGTATGGGGAAGCCTTCAGACACTGGAGCTCTCTGGGGGATGCAGAACGATTTAACACTCTAGACATATGAGGGCCTCCTGAGCCTCTCAGCACCTGTTCCCCCTCCTGGAAGGGTGTCCAGGAAAGGAGGTGGTACAGGTGCATTGGGGGCTGCTGCCTGCCCGGGCACCTCCCACAGGACACGGGACAACTCACATTCCAGTATTAAGTGGTTGGGTCCAATCTGCCCCCCTGTCTGGGAGGAGACTGGTTCCAGGCCTCCGGAACTTACCCAGTGCCCTCCCCTGTTACAGGCAGGCAGCTTGGAGTTCAGGCCGCCTGTTCCCGGTCACTTGGGCTTGCAGCTGGGTTCCGGCCTCCCTGGCCCAGTGTTGCCTGCTCGCAGGGCAGTGTGAGGGCTCAGATGTCTGGAGTCCCACAGACGCAGCTCACTGGGGACTTGCTGGGTGACCCCCAAAGAAAGCCAGGTGGGACAGGGATACAGAGGCAGACACAGATGATTCCTCTAGCCTCAGCTTCCCTGACCACAGATCGGATCTCCTGAGAGTGACCATGCCCAGCACCATGCTCAGCACGGCACACCCCGATGAGTTCACTCATTCATTCATTCAGTCACTCATTTCTTCACTCCCAGCTCACTCAAGGGAGCCAAATGCCAGAACATTACTTCTAAGCTCTTTACCATTCAAGTATTGCTCATGTAGATTCCATTGTGTCAGAATCTAAGGGTTTATTCAAGATAGGCTAACACTTCTTTAAGACAGGCTAACATTTCTTCTTGCTACTCCTATAAACACTGAAGTGTCACAGCAGGGTCTGGAGAATCTGATACAATTCCAGGGAGAATTCGGGTCTCTGGAGCCTTGCTGGTGGCTCCTCACATCCTGCCTGGTGACCCATGTGCCTTGGGCTCAGCAGCTCTGCCGTTTAGTGCTGCAGCCAAGGCGCACCTTGAGGGCTTGCACAGGCCACTGTGCTGTCCCTGCATCCCTCTGTTCCTGAACCTCTACACTCCCACATCCTCCAGGAGGACTGGACTCGCCCCAGCCTTGCAGATGACAAAGGATAAATGTGTTGTGCCCCGTTTGTAGGACCCCACAGACTAATATGGGGGGAATGACAGAGAGCAAATATGCACGACCCAGTTGGACAGCGGCGCTGGGAACAGCAGCGAGTGTGAGTCGCTGCAGAGCAGAGCACGCCAGAGTGGCCCAGGGTGTCCGCTGCCCGAAGAGCTGCAGGTGCTCAGCCTCACTCATGCCACTTCCTGGAGGAGCCCTAGACATCCAGGAGGGAGAAGCGTGGGGCAGGCCGGAAACTCAGGGCTCAGGGGAATGTTCCTCTTCAGTTTTCCTCTTAAAGCCTTCTCAATTTCACGATGTGATAAGGCTCACCCAACTGCTCAGGGGTGACCTCCTTTATGGAAAGGCAACTGACTGCAGGTGTTGACTAATCTACAAAATACCTTCCCAGCAGCGTCCCAGGATGCCGGGGGCACCACAGCCCAGCCAGGTGGTGCCCTCTGTCCGCTGCCTGTAAGCCTGACACCATGCACCTCTATACACCTCTTCTTAAAACATACCTAATTCTGGCCGGGTGCGGTGGTTCATGCCTGTAATCCCAGCACTTTGGGAGGCCGAGGTGGGTAGATCACAAGGTCAGGAGATGGAGACCATCCTGGCTAACACAGTGAAATCCTGTCTCTACTAAAAAAATACAAAAAAAATTAGCCAGGTGTGGCGGCGGGCGCCTGTAGTCCCAGCTACTCGGGAGGCTGAGGTAGGAGAATGGCGTGAACCCGGGAGGTGGAGGTTGCAATGAACCGAGATTGTGCCACTGCACTCCAGCCTGGGCAACAGAGTGAGACTCCGTCTCAAAAAAATGAAAATAAAAATAAATAAAATAAAAAATAAAAACCATACCTAATTCCCAAACAAAGACGATCCCCTAACATCATAAAAGCATTCAGTGTACCCCTGAAAACAGACTAACCCTTTCCCAAAAGAGCACGGGGTGATGTTTCCTCTTCTCCATGAGATCCTGTGGCACAAACGCTGTGATACAAAGTAACAATGCTTAGAAACTGTGCTCTGAAGTCAATACATCTTACGTAACACCATAAAGGGAGAAGAGAGGGAAGAACAGATTTGCTTTGTGTATGTGGTTATGTATCCATACACAAAAACACATTAATTATAAATATGACTATTTATAATTTACCACTATGACAATTACAGTCCTTGCTTCTGTGACTGGCCCCGAGGGCATCGCTGGGGCTCGCAGCTGCCTTCCTCTCCCCCCATACAATGCTCCTTTTCCCCTCTGCAGTCATGTCAGCTGGTCCTGCTTCTTTACCTGGTGGGGAGACCCAAACCTTCATTCCCGAAGGGTCTGGGCCATTTGTAGTCTTGCCTGGATTGGGCTGTTGTAATTTCCCTTGGCAGTATTAAGAGACACCCCGCGGGGTCTCCTGTTTTCTAGACACACTCTTCCTTACCTCCTCGTGGAGCAGTGGTCAATTTCCCCTTGATAATCTGGATCGATAAGTCCAGCCAGGATAGAAATTCCCTTCTTAGCCTGTTGACTCAGAGACACGAGGAGTCTAACGTGGCCGGGCAGCAGGCTGAGCTTCCAGGACGATAACATCGTTGTTGTGTCTCCTGGTGGAAGCATTTCTCCCTCTGGAACAAAGACTTCTAGGCCAGCAGAGCATATAGTGATGGCAGCAGGAAGCAAAACAAATGTGCTAGCAGGTCACCAGGGGTGATGGCGAGTGGCACCCCTCCATCCATTTCCACCCCTTGGTTCCTGGACCCGTGAGTCCTGGCTATAGGAGAGACAGCCACACATGTTGTACACTGATTCAGAGCATGCACAGCCCAGCAGAAGCTCTCCCAGCCCTGGGAGGTGCCATCGCCATCAAAAGGCCATTCCCTGGCTCTATCAAGCCCACTGCTCCAGGCTGGAGCATGGTAAGAGCAGGGAATTCCGTGAGCAGGGGCCCATGGCTGCTTTTCTTTGGCTGTGAAGTGAGTGCCTTGACCAGGAGCAATGCCCTGTGGAAAAGGCGTCCTCCAAGTCCAGAGATGGCGGCACTCCCAGTAAAGCTGCCCTGGACTTCAGCTCAGGCTCCCCTACACACAGCGTCCTCTGGCAGAGAGTTCTTTCTGCTCAGCTCCGAGGACCCACGGATGTGACTTCACAGGCTTCTGTCATGGGGTGCATCCAGCCGGCAGGCCCCTGAACACAAGGGGCTGCTCAGACCTGAACGCTCTCATGGAGGCCACTTCCTACCTAAGGGAATAGCAGGGCCATGGCCCAGTTGGAGAAAGAAGAAGTTAAGACGTGGCAGGAGCCTCATGAACCCACCAACACGTTAGAAGACAACCGACGAGTTAGGAAAAAGCACAAAAGTCAGCAGCCGAGCCTGCCTGTTTCTGCCCTGGTGCGTTTTGTGCCTGGAACTTGGTGCTGAGTCCACGGCATGGAGAGGCAGACGCAGCAGCCGGCCCCTTAAATGCCTGTATCCACACTGCTGCAACATTTACATGTAGATATTATTTTAATTGCAAAAACACACTAACCAGCACATAAAATAATTAAAAGTGCTTTGTAAATTGTGACATCCCAATACTGCACAGTGAAAACTGATTATTTAAATATTGAGTCTAATTGTCACTGTAATTCACATTCAATAGACAGCCAGACATTTTTCAAATGAATGAAAATGTTCTATAAAATCAATTCATTATGTAAGAGCCACACACCACTAACTTGCTGTTACACTGTCATCATCTATCCGGAGGAAGCCCAGGCCCCAGGCGGAGGAGTGCATTCCTTTCGCACCTCACGATAACATGGTTTCAACACGTGCACAGTGCACTTGCCCGGAGGGACCTGGGGACTCTGTCTAACCTGGGAGCAGATGGCGGAATGGCCAAGGAAGGCTGTGAATGTTCAAGTTTCTGTCCGATGAGCAAAAGGAAGTGGAAATTTCCTGTAAAATATTTACCTTTCCGCAGCAGCGGGAATAACAAGGCCTCAAATGGTGTGTGAGGCCAGTGAAACCGAAACCGTGGGGACCCCTCGCTCAAAGGATGAAGCATTTCAGGTCAGTGACAGCGATGTATTAACCCAGGTGTGGGGTCCTTCGAGTGTGGGCCCCTTTACACTGCAGAAGAATCAGCTGACCAGCCACGAAGGCGGGTCCAGCAAAGCTGGAATGGCCCCACAGGGCAGCTGAGAATCTGACTGAGGGCACCACAGATGCCACCATTCCATCAGTTCCTAGGGTACTGGGTTTCGGCGTGTTGGACTAAACACCAATGAAACTGTGCTTATGTCTGTGTGTATGTGTGTGTTTGGGGATTTGTGTGTGCAGGTCTGTGTGTATGTGACATATGTGACTGTGTTCATATGTGTGTGTGTGAGTGTGCACCTGCATGTGTGTGTGTGAATGTATGCATGTATGCGTGCGTGCCTGTGTGTGCTTTTGTATATGTGTGTTCATGTGTGTGACCTGCGTGTGTGTATGAATGTATGCATGTATGCATGCATGCCTGTGTGCTTTTGTGTGTGTCCTCATGTGTGCATGTCAGTGTGCACCTGCGTGTGTGTGGTTGTGTTTGCATACCTGTGTGTGTGCCTTTGTGTATGTGAGTGTAAGTGCATTCATGTGTGTGTGTGAGTGTGCACCTGCATGTGTGTGTGAGTGTATGTATGTATGTGTGCATGCTTGTGTGTGCTTTTGTGTATGTGAGTGCATTCATGTGTGTGTGAGTGTGCACCTGCGTGTGTATGGCTGTGTGTTTGCATACCTGTGTGTGTGCCTTTGTGTATGTGAGTGTATGTAAATCATTCGTGTGTGTGCTTTTGTGTGAGTGTGTTCATATGTGCATGTCAGTGCACACCTGTGTGAGTGTGGTTGTGTCTGTGTGTATACCTGTGTGTGTGACTTTGTGTATGTGAGTGTATGTGAGTGCATTCATATGTGTGTGAGTGTGCACCTGCGTGTGTGTGTCTTTGTGGATGCCTGAGTGTGCCATGTGTGTGCATGTGTGTTGGGAGCTGCACCATCCTCATTTGGGATGAGGGTGGCCCCTCTGGAATGACTTGTCAGTGGCCCTGCTGGGTCCCGTCTTGACCCCACCTCACCTAGCTTTGCTTCCAGGTGGTGCCCTACTGCTTGCTGAGCTCCTTCAGCCCCGGCCCGTCCTTCACAGGTGGAGGGAGCACCTGCTCTCCAGGCCTGGTTCCATGGCTTCTGTCCCTGTGACACCTGAGGCAGACCCTCGCCCTAGCCAGGCCGACCTCGGCAGGGGCTGCAGCCTGCACCCAGGCTGGGAAGGCCAGTGAGCTGCCCGGCTGTGCCGGTGGCTGAAGGGACCCAGGCTGTTCCTCCCGATGCTCCTTCCTACCCTTCCCTGGGGAGAAGCGTCCGTCCTGCTGGAGGAGCTCCAGGCTGTGTGGCTGTTCCGAATGCTCCCGGACGGGGTCTGTCTCCTCTCTGGGGCTGAGAAGCACCTGCCTCCCAGGAACCTGGCTCTGCCTCCCTGTTCAGGGAAAGCCGGTACCTCGTGTGCAAAAACAGATTTTAACAAAATATTTCTCACAGCCTGCTTTCCATAGATCTCGCCAGGATTTCTGGTCACTCCTCGGCTTCAGAGAGCCTTGCAGCAACGCTGGGAGTGGATTTGGGAGCCTCTCTGCCCGCTGGGGAGGAATCCTCACCTCGGGGCTGGGTCCCCACCACCACAGGCCTGCTGACTTCGCCCACATGTGCCCCTCGTGTCCCGTGGTGACACGGAGCTTCGGGGAAAAGTCGGCAGACAGGAATAGGAAGTGAGGATCCTGCCCCATCTGGGAGACACAGCGTGGAGACCTGGGAAGCGTCACCCACCTGGCTGAGCCTGGGTTTTTCCGTCTATGTGAAGGTGTCGATGAGGCCTCTCACCCACGCCCCTCCTGAGGAGGCAGAGTCAGCGTCTCCTCTCATCCCATGATCGTGAACCCCGAGACCACACCAGTGAAGGGGGCCCCAGCCCAACACTGAAGGGCTCCAGAACCCCCAGAGAGCAGAGACTTTCACCAGAAGCTTCTTTCTTAAAAAAAAAAAAAAAAAACCTTTTAAAACATTTTCAGTCACGTGATCAAGAGTAAAATTTGCCCATCTAATTTATTAAACTTCCATCCAAACTTAGACATCAAATGTTTTATTAATATTTTCTATCATCCCTACAAGTTAAACCAGCCATGAAAATTACCTTCAACAGAAAAAAAAAATGTTGAAAATGTATTCATTTATAGGAGTCGCACCGCGGCCCTCCTTCGGCAATTTAATCAGAGATGACTGAGGTATGCCCGAATACGTTTTCTCTGATACAAATATTAAAATATTTAATTAATGTCAATCAGGCCCGGAGAAAGGAGCTGTTCGCAGCAGCCAGTAACCCAGAGCAGCTGCCAGGCTGAGCCCCCTCCCCGGAGCCCCCAGGCAGAAAAGGAGAAACCACCCGGGGGTCTCCTGCAGGCCCCTGGCAGCCCCGAATGCGCCCGGAGGTGACGTGTCCTCTGTGGGTGACAGAGGTGGGCACGTACCTGGACACGCCTTCCACATCTCCCTCCCTTCCATCCTTCCTGTCTATTTCTCTCCCTTCCTTCCTTCCTTCCTTCCTTCCTTCCTTCCTTCCTTCCTTCCTTCTTTCCTTCCTCTGTTTAAATTCTTGTTGACTTTTCTTCCAGGAGACCTCATATTGTAGACCCCGGGAACCCAAATACTAAGCGTGTGGATATTTTCAACAAAAATAAAAATGCCCTCCCTGGGCTGAATTGAGCTTCACAGGTTGCTGTGACTCAAACACCCTGCACCTGTGAGCTCGTGCTGTGGGAGCCGCTGCCTGTGGGCCCCAAGTGACAGGTGGGTGTGCCCAGGAGGGCCTCTGACCGGCTCACAGGTGTCTCCAGGCAGGGTGCTGGGGGTGGGGGGTGGGAGGGCCCAACACGAAGTGCATCTGGGTGCCGCGGCCCATGTGGTCCTGAGCCCGAGGTCGGCGCCAGGCTGTGCGTGGTGGTCCGTGTGAAAAAGGCAACAGACAGGAGCAGGGGCTTCTGCAAACTGTAACGCCTCTGCCCGGGCCTGTGGGCGGCCCCGCACGGATGCTCTGAGTGTGAAGTTGTCCTTGGTGGGCAGGGAGGCCCAGGGGTGTCTACAGAGTCAGCTCTCCAGGCCTCTGTTCCTCCATCCAGGACACCAGGGCCAGGCTTGCAGCCACAGCGGGTCTGGGAGGCTCTGAGGAAGCCGCTGAAGGGGGCCTCTGACGCCCTGGGCTGAGTTCAATGTGTGTGGAATTTGGCATGGTCTCCAGGCGTGGGGACTGGTGGGGGCCTGTCTGCTTCTCCTGCAAAGCTGGGCCCTCGAGGACCCTGGATCTCTGTCTCCAGAGGCACCCCGAAAATTCTCCCACAGGGCACTGGGTGACAAGGCGGGTGGGAGGGACACGGCGTTTGTGCAGGACTTTGAGGGAGGAATTATTTTCTTCTGGAGTCTTTCCCATTATGTCCCTGTCTCTCAGCCTTCTGCTTGGTGTATACGACCTGATGTCCTCTCCGCCTGAAACGCCATAAAAAGTCAGTTTCCCACATGTTCTATCATTTCATGATTGCCGTCGTGGAAGAATGGCAGCCTCCATGCCCGGGCTAATCCTCTGTGGAAATAAAGCATGGGCTCCTTAGCACCTCTCAGCCCCTGGAGTAGCTCCCGGGAACCGAGGAAGAGGCAGATTGGCACCTGCCTTGCCCCTCCCCAAGCAGCCAATACCCCCACCCAGCGGTCACCCCAGAGAGCAGGCTGGGACAGACTCCCCAAGCAGCCAATACCCCCACCCAAGCATCACCCCAGAGACCAGGCTGGGACAGACTCCCCAGAGAGCTGATATCTCCACCCCAGGTGTCACACAGACTCCGAATTCTCTCTCACTCACATTGACAAATGCCCAGAGGTGGAACATGTGGGGACAGAACAGCTCCTCCACTTCCCATGGAGCCCCCCAGCAATTAAACTCCCCCAGGTGGGGAGGAAGCTCACCCCGATGGCTGTGGGCAGGAAGAGGGGAAGGGTAGAGGGTGCTGAAACCCAGCCTACCCTGGGGTCATAGCTGCCCACAACCCAGAGCGGGCCAGATCCACACAAAACTCCCAATGACCCGGGGGCCCCCGGGGTGCCAGGCATGGTGCCCACAGCCTTTAACACAGGTGGCCTCCACCCATTTTACAGGCCAGAAAGCTAAGGCGCAGTGAGGTAAGGTGGCTCACCAGATCCCACTGAGATCTGGCTTTAAACCTGGCTCAAACTCAGCCTTGTCCAGCCCCAATAACCTATGAGGTCGCCACCACTCAATACATTCATCACTGGACTCAGGATCCCCGCTGCCTGGCCAACCTCCTGGCCTTCCTGGCACACCACAGAGCCTCAGGAGCCTGACCTCACTGGGCCTTCTGCCGACCCCTCCACCCCCACGTCAGCAGGTCCCCAGCTTCCCAAGCCCCTTCTCACTCACTGCCTGTGTGAGCCTCCAGGACTTCAGGAGCAAATTCCACAAACTGGGGACCTAGAGCAGCAGAGATGCCTGCTGCCACAGTTCCGAAGGCCAGGAGCCTGACACCGAGGTGTCCTAGGGCCACGGCCCCTCCCCAGGTCTTGGGGAGGACACTTCCTGCCTCTTCCAGCTTCTGGTGGTCCCAGGAGTCTCTGGGCTACACAACTCCAGCCTCTGCTCTGGTGTGGCCATTTCTGTTTTGTTTTTCAGACAGAATCTCACTGCTGCTCTGTGCACAGTGCCCATGGGGAGCCCTGTCTGCGAGGAACACATCTTTGCTGCCGCTTGAATAAAGGCGTCCAACTCCACCAGCTTGCTCCGGAATTCTTTTCTGGGTGAAGCCAAGAACCCTCCCCAGCTAAGCCCTGATGTGGGGGCTCACTTGCCCTGCATCAAGGGGGGAAGTCAACAAATGCACACATGTGCTGATGTGGCTCAGCACTGACCTGCACCAGCGAGTGTGAGTCCTGGGGACCACCACACCAGGCCAGCATCCGGGTGGGGGGGCTGCGCTCCTGCAAGGCATCGTCCGAGTGGACAGAGGGAAGCAGCACTCCCTGCGTGGTCCCTCCAGGTGCGTGAGAATCTGCAGTTACCTCAATAAAACCCCCAATTCAGAAACACCGAAAAAACAACCCTGGCATCCCTTTTGGGGCCCAGAATGACATGCCAGGTGTTCCGGCCACTCCCCATGAAGTGGCGGCCAGCACTAGACCTGGGGGCCCTGGGACCAGCTGCACTCAGGCAGCCACTGCCTTTGCCCCCTGGACTACGGTCATCAGGGGCAACAAATGTGAACAGAGGGTCCCCAGGTGAACGTGGGTTTCAGATGAACAACGGACAGGTTTCTAGACAAGTATAGCCCAGACAATAATTGCAATGGCTGGGACATACTTAGGCCGAAAACGATGGGTTGTTTATCTGAAATTCTGGAGTCCTCTATTTCATTTGGGGATCCTTCTCCTGTTTCCTGGGGCACATGTTCCAGTTGGGGATCTGGACAATAGCAAATCAATGAGCAAATAAACCCAATTGCAAGCAGTGGTGATTCTGCAGGAAGGACTTCACCTGGGCAATGAGAGAGACAGAGAGAGAGAACGTGTGTATGCATCCGTGCCTCTGTGTGTGGTGTGCATATGAGTGGAGGGGGGAGCGCAGGCCACCTGCACCTGTCTGCTGGGCAGCCCACCAGGGCAGATCCCTTTGCTCCATTCCCAATGTCACCCGCAGATCCTGGACAGGCCTGGCTCAGCAGATGTTCCGTGAATGAATAAAGTGGTGATTAAAGAGCCTTTTGGACCGGCCATGGTTCCAGCAGCAGCCACCCTGATGAGCTGGGCTGTGCCAGGCTGGAGGACGCCAAAGTGACAACCACATCGAGGAGACAGCTATAGCAGTGGGAGCTGCAAAGACAGGTGCTGGTGACTACCAGGTGCCCTGAGCCCCAGTGGCCCAGGCTGGCCTACTCTCGGATGCCCCAGCCTCACTCACTCTGCAGCACTTCATGCAGAGATGCCCAGTGCCCAGTGGACCTGACTACCTTAGTAAAGCTGGCAGCTCTGCTGTGTCCAGGTCCAGCCCAGGGTCCTGATAGGGGCTTCCGAGGGAAACGCTAATAGCCGCGTCCCACCTAATAGCACTTTCTACGCTGCACTGCATGCTGAAAATTCCACTGCTGGAGATGGACCTGCGAGCAGCCTGCTCTATCCTGGGGCTACGCCTGTGTCCTGTGTAGCGGCCCACACTGGATGCAGGAGCTGGAGCGGTTGTGCCAGTGTGGACACTTTCACGATCCCTGCAAAGGAGATCAGGGTAGGACACTGGCTGCAGCTCCATCCTCACGGTGGGGTGGGGGCTGGGCTTCCAGGGAGCACAGCTGCTGGCCAGGGTCGTGTGAGCGCTGTCTCCCTGCGGCACCTACGGAATTGAGGCTGGCCACCCTGGGGGCTCCGGCCCGGCATTTGGACTCCAACCCTTTCCTAGCTCAGCTCCTGCCCCCTGGATCTGCCTGAGTCCAGCCCCAGCAGTCTCTCATGTTCCCTCTCTTCAAGTTCTGTGTTCAACTTTCCCAGGTGAAACCTGCCCCTCCAAGCCCCCGCTCTCTGGTGAGTTTTAGGCCAGTCTCGGGCACCAGATAATTTGCTCAGAAGCCAGGGACTTCTGAATCGTCCTCATTCTCGTCAGCACCTCCTGCGTGCCAGCCGCCTCCACGTTTCTATCTGATTCTCTTGGCCACCTGGTAGAGCTGCTGTCACCCCAACCCCGATTTTCAGAGGGGGAAACTGAGGAGCAGTCACTGTAGTGGCTTACCAGGGTCTCAGCTGAATGCAAGAAAAGCAAAGCTCTGTATGCAGTGCTCTCCTCCAGCCCTCCGGACGGCAGATGGGGCCCGACGCCTCACCCAGGCAACCATGCTGCCCGCTACTGAAAACGCACCCCAGGGGAGGGGCGGGCCTGCCCTCCTGAGAGCCGACTGACAGGTGGGGAAGACCTGTGGTTAGCACCCTGGGGGTCCGCGCAGGGAGGCTCCGAGCGAGCCCACGTCCCAGGCTGCACCCGAGCCAGGCCGGATGTGATGTGGGCCCAGGGAGGCCCCTTCACAGCAGTGTGGTGGTCGCAGAGGACTGTGCTGGGCCCCCCTGGGGGAGTCCAGGGCCTGGGCAGAGGCACAGGGGCTCTCTGCACAGACAGGTGGGGTCGAGGGTGTGGACACCTTGGTGCCAGACCCAGGAGTGTGACATCATAGCCTCTGCCGGGGCAGACCTTGGAGTGGAGCCTGGAGTGATGGTGGGGACAGCAGTGTGTGGTGGTCACCCAGGGGCAGCCTGGCCGTGGGGACAGCAGTGTGTGATGGTCACCCAGGGGCAGCCTGGCCGTGGGGACAGCAGTGTGTG
>NC_045452.1:31081614-31083363 GCF_002776525.5 Piliocolobus tephrosceles | reverse complement strand
GTGATGGTCACCCAGGGGCAGCCTGGCCGTGGGGACAGCAGTGTGTGGTGGTCACCCAGGGGCAGCAGTGATGGTCACCACGGGGCAGCAGTGGTGGTCACCACGGGGCAGCAGTGGTGGTCACCCAGGGCCAGCCTGGCCGTGGGGACCAGGAGGGGAGAGTTCTCTGCCACTGTTCGTGCAGGTGCCCAGCACCTCTGCCCTCAGGGTGGAGAGGAAAAGTGAGAAGTCTATGGCACAGGTGCCACGGGGCAGAGGGGATTTGAGACGGGAACCAGACGTGACCTGGCCATGCCGCCCCTGCTGCAGGCTCATGTGCTCACTTTCCAAACCGACACGTTCCTTAACCTGCTGGGCCTGGCTCTCCTCGCCTCTCCTCCTGTTCTGCTGAGTGAATTCCAACCTCTCATAGGGGTGTGGCCCCCTGTTGAAACACTGCTGTGTCCAAGGAGCGCATGATTATTTTAATTAAGAACATGCTGCGGAATGAGGCCGCCGAGGCCCACACCCTGTGCCTCCCAGCACTCGCCTCCCCTGCCCCTAAGAAGGTGGGTCTCCCGGTGGCACTGCCCAACCCCCTGCCCTGTCACACACTGAACACACGAGGGAGGGCATGCCTCACGCCCTGCCAGGAGCCTGCCTCAGTCTCCCCCCTCCCATTTGCAGGTCTGCATCGGGAGAGGGACACCCGTGTGCAGCTAGCCTGAGCCCCAGCACTCAGCTCCAGATTGGAGCCTGCAGCAGCTGCCATCCATCACGCTTGGACTGCGGCCCGTGGGCTGGCGATGGCCGTCCACTCTGGGGGCCCAGCCCGGCCGGAGCCCCAGCAAGAGCAGTGATTGATTAACAAGCACACGCCAAATTACTCTCTGTAACGGTGATGAATACGGCTTGGACCTCGCTGGCATTCGCGCTTGTTTATCCATTTTTAGACTGAGGGAACAGCAATCAAGCTCTTCTGCTGGCTGCTGGCTCCTGCGCCAGCCCTGGGGTTGGGGGCGATGCCGGCTTCCCTTCCAGGGCTCCCATCTGTCGTTGGGAAGCAGAGGAGGGCAGGGCAGTGCTCTGTTTCTTCCTAGAAAGGAATCCTTCCAGCACAAGCTGCCCAATGTCAAATGGGTCCACATGGAGGATTCTGCGGTCACACACACAAGCCTGCTGTAGGGAGAACCGGCCGCCCTGGGCCCCGCGTGAGGGTGAACTCACCGTGCCCACCGACCTGGCCCACCTGGGATGGGCACTGCCAGGCCCCTTTGTGCTGTCCTGGCGGTCCTCCTGGATGAGATGCTGTCCGCATGCTGGCCTGGGCCACCCCCTCTGAACCTTTGGGCTTCCTAGGCTCAGAGCAACAGGATCCTTGTGGCATCGTGGATACAGCATAAGCAGATATGACCACACCAAGGCAGAACCTGGAGCTCCTTACCCAGGGTGAGTCTGGCTCTAAGGTCCAGGAGTGTCTCCCTGACTGGGTAGGTGTGTGACCTGAGATTCAGGGGACTGTGCCTCTGCCCCCCTCACCTCAGCATATGTGGATTCCTGCACCTACTCAGAAATGAGGCCCCAGCCCTGAAGCTCTGTGCCGAAAACTGGTGTAATCTGGGTCACGGAACAGAGCGAAGTAAATGCTTCATGGGGGCCTGGAATACGGCCGAGGGTTGTGGAAGTAAATAGGATTTTCAGACACCAGGAACAAGATACGCAGGCTTGGGGTGGAAATGATTAGTGTAGGGGAAGCAATGAGAGGGTTGT
>NC_045452.1:31080129-31081604 GCF_002776525.5 Piliocolobus tephrosceles | reverse complement strand
GTTTGTGTGTATGTGCTAGTGTGCATGTGGTCATGTGTGAGCATGTGCTCGTGTGTGTGTGCGTGCCTATGTGGTTTGTGGAGTCGGGGGACAATGGTGTCTGGCCTGAGAGTAGACACCATTGCTGAGGACCGAGGAATGGCAAAAAACATCACAAACCGTAGCAAAGACACTCATCTTCAGTCACCACTGAGGAGAAATCTTTCCCTCTCCCCAGACTGACGACGGTATCAGGTTTACCCGGCAGCCCTGGAGCGGGGTGGGAAGCGGCTCTCCCCGTGTGAGGACGGTGCACTGTGTTGGCCTTTCCTGACTGACAGAGCAGCCTCCTGACTGGCTCACACGTGTGTGGTTCCACACAGCACCAGCCTCTCCCCCACAGCCTCCTGGGGCCGGATCATCCTCACGGGAACAGTCACACACATCTCCAGCTCCCATTTCTGCCCCGGAACTTCCCTGGACAGGTCCAAATCCACTTCCTGGTGGGAGCCCTTTCTGTGGTCAGCAGTCCAGAGATCAGGCCCCGCATCTTGCCCCATTGCCTCACCCAGACTCTCTGGTCCGGGGTCCAGGGGTACATAGCCCCTAGAATCTCCACCCTGATATCTAAGCTCGCTCTGTCCTGGACACCTCAGGGCGGTTCTGTGTTGTTCAGGGAATCAGCACTCTAGAGGTGTGAGTGTAAAAGAACCTTAAAATCACAGGACTCCAAGATGAGAAAACATTCGTGAGGGCACCTGGCCGCTCTGGTTTCAAAGGTGACCAGGGTCCTGGGTGGGGCCTTTGAGAGGACAGGTGGCCCTTCTCTTCTGTATTAGTCCCGTCTCACGTTGCTATAAAGAACTGCTTTTCTTTAGTTGAGACTGCGTTGTTTATAAAGAAAAGAGGTTTAATTGGCTCACAGTTCCACAGGCTGTATAGGAGGCATGGCTGGGGAGGTCTCAGGAAACTTACAATCATGGCATAGGTGAAGGGGAAGCAGGCAAGGCCCTCATATGGTTGAGCGGGAAAGAAAGAGAGAAAGGAGGGGAAGCGCTACACAACTTTTAAACCACCAGATCTCATGAGAACTCACTCCCTATCACGAGAACAGCAAGGGGGAAATCCTTCCCCATGATCCCATCGCCTCCCACCAGGTCCCTCCCTCCACGCTGGGAATTTCCATTTACCATGAGATTCGGGTGGGGACACACACCAGACCCTAACTCCCTCTAGCCAAGCACAGTCACGCTTTCTGTGCACAGTGTTCGAGTTCTGCTTAACATCCCATTCACAGAAAGTGGCTTTTGCTTCCTATGGGATTGTGACAGGCAGGATATAGATCAGGTAGAAGAAGAGTGTCCACGAATCTGTGAATGTGTCACACGCCACGACATTGTTACTTTAAATTGGCTCACTGTGTGTTACGTGGCTTTCACCCCTTAGAGAAGGAAGGAAGGAAGGAAGGAAGGAAGGAAGGAAGGAAGGAAGGAAGG
>NC_045452.1:31079967-31080119 GCF_002776525.5 Piliocolobus tephrosceles | reverse complement strand
AGGAAGGAAGGAAGGAAGGAAGGAAGGAAGGAAGGAAGGAAGGAAGGGGGAGGGAGGGAAGGAAGGAAGGAAGGAAAAAGGAAAGAAAGAAGGAAAGAAGAAAAGGAAAGAAAGAAAGAAAAGAAAGAAAGAAAGAAAAAAAGAAAGAAAGA
>NC_045452.1:31078585-31079867 GCF_002776525.5 Piliocolobus tephrosceles | reverse complement strand
GAAAGAAAGAAAGAAAGAAAGAAAGAAAGAAAGAAAGAAAGAACAGTATCCAAGCTGGAGTCTGGCTCCCTGGGTTACAGCCCCAGGCCTTGTGCTGGAGGCATGAGCTCGATGCCTGGGGAGGTGTTTAGGGCATTTCTCTGCCCAGGTCCTCCAGGGGACCATGGGGTTCACTCAGAGGTGAGCAGAGTGAAGACAGGATGCAGAGACAAGAGGGCTTGGCATGCAGAAGCGGCTCGGAGCCCGTCGACTGCTATGCTCAGGACTATCGTTCATCTCATTGAAACCCTGTTTTACAGGTAGGGAAACTGAGTCACCATCCAGGCACACTCAACCACTCTCAGGGTTTAACCTGGACCTTGGACATTGCAGGGTGAGTTCAACCACCTCCTCCTATGTCTCTTTGCTGCCAGCTGCACCTAAGACCTGTGCAGCCTCAAGATGCTCCCCTGAGCAGAGGGATGTGCAGCAGAAGGAGGGAAGCTGAGGGTCTGGTCTCCAGCACGTGGCAGTTGGGGGACATTGTGGGGACTCTCCATGTGTCTGTTGAATGAGGTGACAGGTTGAATGAGGTGACAAGTATTTTGCTTGGCAGGGTTACATATGAGGCATAGCCTTTAAAAAATAAAGCAGATGTGAATAATTATCGTGCTCGCTGTTGAATGTCCCTTGCACTCCAGAGCAGGGATCCCGACCGAGGGGCACTGTATCCTCAGTAAGACCCTGTTTCTCAGCCCATGTCTAGGTCATAAGAGGATGAGGCACTGAAGTCCTTGTCCAACTGGTTATAAATGATTACACTTCTTCCAAAGATGTATTTCCTTCTTAGAACGTTATCTTCAAGGAGGAATAAGGAACGTCTACTTATCTTAAAGCCATACTCCAGGAAAACATGACGTATGAAAATCTGGATCAACAAAGCAGATACATGTAGGGGACATTATTCAACTTGTAAAGAAGTAAGAAAATCTGTATCTTCAAGAGGGCACTCATAGGTTTCCTTCAAAGGCAACTGTCCTGTGCTTGCAAATATTTATTTAACATTTATATATTCCTTGAAGATGAAGCTGTGGTGGGGGAGTGAGGGAGTACATTTTCTGATCCACTATCAGAAAGTAATGGACCAGTGAATAGAAGGATAGAAGTTACTTTGCGGAAACATTTTCAGTGTGTCTCTAGCACTTGAAGAAAGGCAGAGCTGGCATGATTGAAGCCGTGCCGTTGGTGCAGACAGCCCACCACCAAGGAGGACTCCGCAGGACCCGACCGCCACCCCCAAGGG
>NC_045452.1:31066537-31075585 GCF_002776525.5 Piliocolobus tephrosceles | reverse complement strand
GGTGGGGGTGGAAGTCTGGAGCGATGGGGGTGGCGGTGGAAGTCTGGAGCGGTGGGGGGTGGGGGTGGAAGTTTGGAGCGGTGGGGGGTGGGGATGGGGGTGGAAGTTTGGATTGGTGAGCAGCCCTCCATGGCCTTGGGGCTGCTCGTAGGTGGCCTCCCCTTGCAGGTCAGCCCTTGCCAGGACAACATGGCCGAGGGGATGCAGAGGACATCAGATGAGGAGCTTTCTGGGAGTAGGACTAGATACCCACAGGCTCGGTGACCTGTGACCAGCATGTGGGGCAGAGAGGAGGCTTTTGGGGTGAGCGGGCACAGCTGGGCCTCCCAGGCTCCGGGCTCAGAAAAAGGCAAACACGTCCAGAGCACTGGTTAGGAAGCGCCCAGGTTTCTGGGAGGAGTCTCTGTCCCACGCCTCCAGAAGAGCCTCCTGCACTCTGGAAGGGCCCCACTTGAAACGTCGGAGCCCAGACGCACCAGGAAACACAGTGTGGCCCAGCAGCGCCAGCCTTCCCGGGGCTATGCCACACGGTCATTTCTACGTATCTGTGTGTTAATGTTGATCGCCCCTTTCCCCAGCGTTCTGAGCGTTGGGGCCCTCGGACGGCTGCTGACTGTCGGGGCCGCCCTGGTGGTCCTCCCAGGGACTGGTATGCTCATTGATTACTGGAATGTTATTATTGATTTCTACCAATGAGGAGTCAATTAGCTTCATCTTCACATTACAGAAGAGGACACGGAAGCTCAGAGAGCTCAACAAGTCTGCCCAAGGTCACACGGCTTACAAGCGGTGACGCTGGAACATGGGATGCAGTCAGCCTCAGCATGGCCTGTGGGCAGGGACCTCAGAAGGGCCCACGGGCTTCCTGAAGAAAGAGGAGAAGCCAGTAGCCCAGTGGAGGTGCTGAACCATCTAGAGAAGAGAGGAAGGTGGCCTTCTGGAGCAGGGGACCCCACAGTTTCCCCATCCGGAAGAAACACCCAGGGCACCATCTATGAGCTGCATCCACCTGAGAGAGCACGGTCAGTGGGACGGGAGTAGGTGGCCATGGCTGACCACAACCCACAGCGGGGTCAGGAGTATGGCCTGAAGGATGCAAAGCCCAGGGCAGGCTGCGGGGCTGGGGGAGGCCCTCAGAAACCAAGGCCTGGAACAGGACCAAGAGAGAGCAGGAATGAGGCCTGGAGGAGGACCAAGGCCCAGGGCGGGATTGAGAGAGAGAGCAGGAATAAGGCCTGGGGCAGGACGGGAATAAGGCAGAAAACAGGACCAAGGCCTGAAGTGGGACCAAGGGTGGGAACAGAGCTCCCTGAGCTCCAGGCCCAGCTGCCCCTCCTGCGGGCCTCACCTGCTGGTCTCCTCTGGGACCTCAGGCTGTGCTTCCTCATCTGCCCATGGCCGAGTCACAGCCATCTGCGAGTCACAGCCCCTCCTTCACCGCCTGCACAGGCTGCACCGTCATGCGCACACGGATTTCCGACTCACCTGGCCATTCCTGATGGCGGTGCATTTTGGGGGTTTGTACTTTCCTGGTTTCACCCCACCCTCCCCTTCTCAATTATTCTCTTAAGGCAAATTTCTGGGAGCAGTTATAGGATGCAAAGGTCTCAGCATTTTCATGGCTCTGGACTCACCCTGCCAGGCTACTCTGAGGACGGATGAGGCCTGTTGCTGGGCCCCCTCCAGGCAGACAAGGACGTACTTTCTCACAGAGGCTTGGACTCGAGGTCACGTCCAGCGCTCAGCTACTGGGAATCCGAGTGTGCGGACGGGGTCGAAGGGCAGCGTTCCAATGGCCGTGGGCCCGAACGAGCACCCCTGACATACACGCTGCTGCGCTCTGTGAATAGTGAGCATGGGCTCGCGGAGTTCTACGCTGCTCCCAAGATGACGGGGCCCGAGGCGCCACCGATGCTCTTCCTGCCTCCACGGTGCCCCGCCCCTGAGGTGGCCTGGGCATGGCTCCTGAGGTCCCACGCCAGCTCTGGGCTGTTCCTGCAGGGCCTGGGGCCAATGGGGCCTGAGGTTGGTGACCGAGGACAGATGGCTGCTTCCCATTCTGACCTTCCTGGGAACACGCCCCTCGTACGGCCACCTGCACACCGTCACGAGGCTGTCTAGATAGTAGTTTTTAAAATACTACTCCACGTGCTGGAGAGCTCTGCGGAGTTCCCCATCCTAGAGCACTGCTGTGCCACGCTGCCACTGCCATCACCATTTCTAGGATTGATTTCATATCCTTAACCTTCATCAGACTGTCAGGCTATGACTGAATCCTCTTTCAAAAACCAGGTAAGGGCAGGCATGGTGGCTTAGGCCTGTGATCCCAGCACTTGGGGAGGTCCAGGCAGGAGGATCGCTTGAACCCAAGAGTGTGAGACCAGCCTGGGCAACGTGGCGAGACTCAGTCTCTTAAAACATTAATAACTTAAGTAAATTAAAATAAATCAGGTAAACAAAATTGCCTCTAATGGTCCCAAAATATGCTTCTCGCCTTTTCCGTGAGGACAGTCCCAGCTGCCTTGAGTAAGCCTGACAGCAAGGAGGGAGGGGCCCAGGGCTGCAGCAGACCCACGACTCTCAACTGCCGTGTTTGCTGACCTACTGCAGCCCGCCCTGCACTCTGAGGTCTCACTGCCTGACATCCTGCAGGCTGGAGGCGGCTGTCGGGCCACAGGCCATTGCTGAGGGAAGCGAGGGTCTTCTGGGTGGGCCGGGACTCAGGTCTCAGTGTCTTCCCAGGAAGATCCCAGTCTCCTCCCCCTGGCACACTGCCCCATCCCAGGTTCAGGGAGGAGTAAACCAGGGCCTCTCCGACTGGGGACAGGAAGGAGGCACGCAGTGTGCCTGCCCTAGGAGCTGGTGGCACAGCCCCCTTTGGAGGGAGATTCAGCCCTCCAGGGCACCTAGTGTCAGCTCAGTCCATCCAAGGGGGGCTGTCTCAGGATGGATCCCATGACAGGGACCTCCCAGAAGCAGTTGGGAGCCAATAAGCACAGGCACCACCTGTCTCCACAGGAAGCACCTGTCTCACAGGCACCGCCTCGCCATCCCATGAGGCTCAGCATCAGCCGCCCGGGGCCCTCTCCGGATGTGCCCAGCACAGACAGCCAGACACCCGGCCTTCCTCTTGAGCAGATCTGCCAAGGGGCAGGTGCCCTGGAGGGTCCACAGGTGGGGAAAAGCAGAGGTCACCTCCCGGATTATGGCTGGCCTGAGCGCCTCCAGTGGGGGCAGAAGAGCCTGCTCCTGGTGCGTCCTCCGTTGCCCAGCCAAGCCACTGCGACTGCGAGCCTCTCCAGGCTGCGTTCCTCGCGAGGCTGCATCTGCCTTGGGCGCTCAGCATACAGGCGAACCCAGTTTGCCTCCTCACCTGCGGTCCTGGTGCCTGACCCAAGGCGACCCTGTCCTGGCCACGCTTCCATCTTCCCTCTTAGGCCTCGCTGGTTTTGTTACTCAATAAAGACCGGGAGGATGGCAATACCAAAAACATCAAACATAATGTAAAACCTGCATCAGCAGCAGTCTCTGGGCTTTGGAAAGACAGCCCCGCCCATCCTTCCATCAGACCCTTACAGCAGAGAGAGGAGGCGGCTCCCTACTTGGCAAACACGGGAAGGGGCCCCCGCACCTCGTACCTGAGCCAGCTTGAGCTTAGGAAGCCCACGGCCCCTGACCACCGATGGTCCCCAGGCTGCCCCAAGGCCTGTCTGGGAGCCTGGGGTATGAAGGGACTTCACCGGCCACCGCAGCCTCACAGACCGGCTTCGTGCTTACTGCTTTGCGGTGGTCTCCTTGGCCACTGGAGATTGACAGGGCTCAGGAGGGTCAAACACCTTCCTGATGCTCACCTAGCTGCTTCCAGGCAGACGCTGTGGGAGCTCTCTGGACCCCATCCAGACATGGGGTAAGCTCGGGAGGCAAGGTGTCCTCCTTCCGTCCACGTCAGGGAGCTCTGTGCCTGGATCAACTCATCATAGAAGACAGGGGGTGGGGGCAGCGCAGCCCCCCAAGCCTGGGCTGACATGGGTCAGAGGCCAAGGCCACTCACAAGGGCTGTACTTTCCATGTGCCTCAGGGCACGCCCAGCTTGAGGGACACAGGCCTGTCCCCAAGAGCTCTGATTATGTCACTTCAAGAAGATGCTACACTACAGAGAGGGAGTCCACAGGGCAGCCAGGAGGGCTCCCTGGAAGAGGCAAGGTTTAAAGGGTGAATTGCCCGCACAGAGAAGAGGGAGAGAGCACAGCAGGCAGGAAGGGCCTGCGGGAGGACGCAGGAGCCCTGGCGCTGGTGATGGGCTGGTTGTCACTGTGAGCCTGTGGCAGGGCCAGCACCTGGGATCTTGCTACAAGCACAGAGGGGCTCAAGAGGCCAGTAGGGTGGAGGCTGCATGCTGGGCACGCAGACCCTGGCATAGCTGAGCAGCTGGCGCACGTCCCAGAGAGCCACAGCCCTCCGTGGCCCCTGGCCCCCACACCTGCCGGCCACACCCAGACCCACTTTCTGGAATGTGGAGGCCACTCAAGGTGGTTCTCTGTGGGTCTCCGGTACACAGTTACCACCTGGGCCAAGGGATCATTGTGTGAACACAAGGAGATGGGGTGGGAGAAGGGCCCCATCCAGGAGCCCCGCTGGGAGCCTCGTCCCCTTGCCAGGCAGGCTGAGGACAAACGCAGTTATGAGCATCTGACCGTGCAGGAGGGGCCGGGGGAGCCCGGGCACCTGGCCTCCAGCTGATGCCACAGGGAAGGGTGGACAGCTCCACATCCACTGACCCTAGCCCAGCCTGCCAGCCAAGCCCACCTCCCCCAGTGCTGTGAGGCCACCTGTGATGGAAGCCACGCCACCAGGGAAGAGTTTGCAAGGCAGGGCGGCATGCAGGGAGCGCTCCCTTGCTGTATCCCTCATCCCGGAGGGACCGCCTCCTGGGGGCAGCAAGGAGCTTGCTAGTAACTGAGGGAAGCACCCAGCCAGGCTCAGAGACACTGACATCAACCGGGGACAGGAAAGAGGGCAGCACAAGGAAGGCCCAAGGCTGTGGCCCCCGTCTGTGACGCCAATGACACCAGCCCATCAACCTGCTCTTTCCTATACAGTCTGGGCCTCAGTCCCATGAGAGCACAGCTGGGCTGGCCCAGGGAGCTGGGTGAGTGGGTGGGGGACAGGCCAGTCTGTGCACCTGAGGGGCTACATGGGTGACCCAGGACCCCAAATCGAGAGCCAGTGAATGACGTCGGCTCAGACTCGGTGAAGCAGCAGCAGGGCCAGGAGACTGAGCAACATCTCATGTCACCACTTTGTCTCCACCCAGAGGACTTGCTCTCAAGTCTCCACAGGTTCCTCAGGCATTGGAACCCGGCCCTGTGCTTCTGGCCCTGGGTCTGAGGGTGCAGGCTGGCCTCTTCTGGGGTGAACGTGGGTCCCAAGTCAGGGAATCACTAAATCCCTCCCAGAACTGAGACCCTGAAGACAAGCAGGCCAGGCAGACGGGGGATTTCCAGATGTGGACCCAAGAGGTGAGGTTTGCAGGTGGGTGAGAGGCACCCCATCCCCAGGGTGGGGGTCAGACCTGGTGACCTGTCAGTGTCCACCTGCTCCACATTACCCCCTGCATATGGTGTGCAGAGGCAGAGGAAGGTTTCCACGCAGTTTTGAACACCACGCCTCCCTAACCGCTCTAGCCACCTAGCACATTTGCAGCTGAAGACTTCCGTGAGTACTGGGTCCTCCTGGGAGGCAGCTGCAGAGACTGGGGGGACCCACACCGAGGACACACATGGGCCATTTCATGTTGTGCTTAGCAGTTAAGCTGCGGCACATCAACAAAGGTTTTCTCTTTTTTTTTTCTTCGAGACAGTCTTGCTCTGTCACCCAGGCTGGAGGGCAGTGGTGCAATTCTGGCTCACTGCAACCTCTGCCTCCCAGGTTCAAGTGATTCTCCTGCCTCAGCCTCCCGAGTAGCTAGGATTACAGGCATGCACCACCATGCCTGGCTAATTTTTTGTGTTTTTAGTAGAGACGGGGTTTCACTATGTTGGTCAGGCTGGTCTCAAATGCCTGACCTCAGGTGATCCGCCCGCCTTGGCCTCCCCAGTGTGCTGAGATTACAGGTGTGAGTCACTGTGCCCCGCCCTCTTTTTCTGTTAAGTCAGGATGTACTGTTTCTCAGAAACTGGGAAGTCAAGACTGTCTTCTCAGCTAAGAAAGGAGCTTACTTAGAAATGAACCCAAGGGGGAGCTGGGCAGGGAGAGCCACCATCCCCAGAGCAGCTATGGGGAGTTAAGAGGCCTGAAGACCTGGCCCTCACAGGGCAGAGGCCAAGACAGGGCCAAGGCCTTGGAGTGCATGAGGCTGACACAAGACAAGGTTCCAGGAAAACACTGAGAAAAGGGCAGCATGTTCCAGTCCTTGCTATTCAATGCTGATCTGTTAATCACTCAAGAAAAGAAAAATCTGCAAAACCCAGATTACATCTTAAAATTAGATAAAATTTTCTTTCTACAACTTCTAGACAGCATAATTTAGTGGGAACAGTCTTGATAATTATTTTTTCTTTAAATAGTTACAGTAGAATGTATTAATTTTCAAGATGGCTCTCTGATTAGAGTGATTCATTAGCTCCGGGAACTGTCCCCACCATGCTCAAGAATGGAAACGCCTCCATTTAGGATGAGTGCACCAGACCACACCAGTGCAAAACACTCCAAGTCTGGATCATCAAATTAAATGAGAGAGAGGGAAAAAAAAGACCCAAAACACACACACACACACAAAACAAATAAAAAAGCCCAACTGTAATGAGCTACCTGTTTATTTCATTAAGATTATTTTTTATTATTTCATTAAGATTAAGACATGTAAGTGGAAGGAAAAAAAAGCACTCTAATCATATTCCTCAGGCAAATTCCTACGAATTGACAGAAGCTATTTAACAGAGAAGACAGGGGAGGCAGCCGCAGTTTTTAATTTTAATGCACAAAAAGGACAGCGTCTTCTGCCTGGTTCTAGGAGGCCCCAGGGGCTACGTGCTGGTGCAGCGGCACTGAGGGAGCCTGGGGCAGCCCAGGGAAGGTGGGTCGTGGTATGTGGGGGCAGCCACATGTTCCCCCCTCAGAGATGGGGCACGCCTTCACTTAGGAGGTGACCTGAGGCCAGCAGAGCGTGTATGGAGCTGGGTGCTGTTGGCTGTCGGTCCATCACTGGGAGTGAGGAGGGGCAAGTTCCCAGGGATGGTCCTGTTCACAAGTGGACTGTCACTGCCTCGAGGGGAGGTGCTGGCCACGGCAAAATGAACACAGAGGCTGAGAACTCTGCCTGCCTTCTCAGGGAACCCATTACCCCTCTCTAGGACAGCAAGGCTCACAGGAGGCTTCACAGCTAGGCTCAGGAAATATTTAGCCATCCCCCATCCATCCATCCACAGACGTCCCCCGACTCCCGCCACCAATCTATCCATCTATCCACCCACCCACTTATCTACCCATTCAAACATCCATTACCATCCATGCACCATCCACCATCCATCCGTCACCCACTAATCCATCCATCTACCTGTCCACCATCCATTCATCCACCCAGCCATCAACCTATCCATCTATCTATCCACCCAATCACCATACACCATCTGCCACCCACCCATCCTCCCATCCACCAATCCACTCATCCATCACCCACCCTCCACCAATCCATCCATCCATCCACCTATCTATCCATCTATCCATTCAAACATCCATCCACCATCACCATCTATCCATCCATCCATCCATCATCGATCCATCCATCCATCTATCCATCCATCATCCATCCCACATCAATCCATCCATCCACTTGTTCACCATCCAACCATCCATCATCTGTCTTCCCATCCATCAATCCATTCATTCATCATCCACCCTCCAACAATCCATTGATCCATCCCTCCATCCATCTATCCATTCAACCATCAATCCATCATCACCATCTATCCATCCATCCATCAGTCCTTCCATCCGTCTATCCATTGTCCATCCATCCATCCATCTACCTGTCTACCATCCATCCATCCATCCGCTACCCATCTATCCATTCAAAAATCGATTAGAAATCCATCCATCCAAGCTTCCATCAACCTATCCACTTTCTATCAATCTATCCATTCATCTACCCACCATCCAGCCATCCATCCATTCTTTCTCCCATCCACTCAACCAAACATCCAAACACCTGAGCATCACGTACTATGGTTTGAACGTCTGTGCCCCCCTGCAATTATGATGTTGAGATCTAACCCCCAAGTGATGGTATTAGGAAGTGGGGCCTTTGGGCAGTGATTAGGCCATGAGAGTGGAGCCCTCGTGAATGAAATTAGTGCCCTTATAAAAGGGACCTGAGAGAGGCCCCTCATCCTTTCCAGTATGTGAGGACACAGCCAGAAAAGAGTTGTCTGCAAACCAAAAGAGAATGCTCACCAGAACCCGACCCTACTGGCACCCCGATCATAGATTTCCAGCCTCCAGAGCTGTGAGAAATAAATTTCTGTGGTTTGTAATCCCCCAGTCTACGTACTCCATTTTAGCAGCCCTAGTAGACAAAGGCACAGTGAAACCCAGACTTGTCTCCTTTCCCCTCCTGGGCAGAGATCCCTGGTGGCCTCAGGCGCCATCTTGCCTGCTGCACACGGCTCAGGGACCCCCTCCTCCTGCCCGCTGGAGGGAGCTTTGAAAGAAGTGGGAGTGACCTTGGCCACCTGTGCTGACCCTACTCAGCACCCCTTCCAACTCTCGGGGTGCACATAGGGCCTGCGTGTACTCCCGGGGTGCACATGGGGCCTGTGTGTACTCAGGGCAAGGCATCTGCATTTCCAGGCCCTGCCCTCCTCTTAGCTTCTGGAATCACAAGGTTGGCTAGTGGTGATGGATGCGGCCAATGACAGGTGTAGGTGCAGAGGACTCTGAATGGGGTGTTTTCTAACTGGCAGAGAGCTGTAAACCAAAAAGGAAACCCTAAGTCCCCCAGCCAACTGAACAGACACCCCCATAGGTCACGGAGAGCCCAGAGAAATCTGA
>NC_045452.1:31060232-31066437 GCF_002776525.5 Piliocolobus tephrosceles | reverse complement strand
CCAACTGACCAGCTGTATCATTAAAAGAGAGATCATAAGACTGACAACATGGATTACTTGTGGCAATAAGATACCAAATTCCAACCTGACTCTGGTGCAGCATCACATGACACATAGCAGGCTCTAAAGGAAATCAAAATATTTTACCCCAAAGAACATTTCTCTGACATATTTTGAAATGGCTCTGTAAAGCCGACTCTTGTGGGAAAAATTTGCATCTCCTTTTTCTAGGTCTTTCCTGGATCCAAGAGAGATTTCACTAAGAGTCTGATGCCTTTTAAGGTCCTACGAGAGACATTCATTGTCTCTGAAACCTGCTACTTAAGAGGCTTCATCTACATAACAAGAACTGTGGCTTCCACAACCTCCCATCTTAACTCTGGCATTCCTTGTTACCAACTTCTGAAGTCTTCAGACAAAGCTTAACTCTTTCAACCAATTACCAACCGGGAAATCTCTGAATCCACCTATGACCTGGAAGCCCCCACCTTGGAGATCTCCCCCTTCCCAGGCCAAACCAATGTACATCTTAAGTGCACTGACTTATGCCTTTACCTGTCATTTCTGTCTCCCTAAAATGTATAAAACCAACTATAACCCAAGCACCTCAGGCACATGTGGTCTTCCTGAGACCATCCCCCAGGCCATGGTCACTGGCTCAGAATAAACCTCCTTCCATATTTTACAGAGTTTGGCTTCTTGGGCCAACACAGCCTATCAGCAGAGAAACTCTGGGAAGCTCCTTTGGGAGCCACACCCCGAGAGGTAAGTGCCGGGCAGAGTGTGTGAGCAGGTCGGGGCCTGGGGTCACCAGGAAACATGGAAGCCTTTGTGTTTCCATGGAATTGGAGGTCTCAGCCGCTCTTGGAGGATTTTGCCCAGACACAGTCTCGGTCTTTGTTTAGTGCCTTGGGCACTCGCCTGTCCCAGCTGACAACCTCAAAGATAGCAAGCGGGCATGAGGGTTGGGAGGCCTGGAGAATCTGAAAGGGGCCGAGGTGCTTCCCGGGGTGACACGGTGGCTCTGAGTTGCGGCTGGCCTGCTCTGGAGGCAGCATCAACCTTGTTCCCATCTGAGTCCCGGGTGTCCGGCCTTGCGAATGGGAAGGGTCACTGCACTTCTAGGCCACGGTTAGGTCACACCACGAGACATGGAGGCTCTACGGGACAGCTGCTGGGAGTTCTGAGAGTCCCTTCCTCGCCCTTCCCTGGGAAGGCCACTCATGCTTCACCGCTGCCTCCTCTCCTCCTGGACTCAGTTCTGCCTACTTCCAAATCCCTCTCAGCAGTGTCCTCCCTCCATCCCATGAAGCCTCCAAAGATCACCGTCCCGTGGGCAAACCCCCTGCTCCCACAGGAGACAGGAAGGGCTGAGGGAGGGCAGAGCCAAGCCATCCCCATGCACCTCTGCTTTCCAAAGCTCACTCCCCTCCCAAGAAAATACCATTGCCTAGAATTCAGGTAACAACTCAGTCCATGGTAAGGAGACTCGGGGCCTTGGGAAAATTACAAAATGGATTGTACTGGTTAGTTTTCAAACTGCTATAAATAACTACCTGAGACTGGGTAATTTGTAAAGAAAAAAAGGTTTAACTGACTCACAGTTCCGCATGGCTGGGGAGGCCATAGAGGAAACTTACAATCATGGCAGAAGGCAAAGGGGAAGCAGGCACGTCTCACATGGAGGCAGGAGGGAGAGCCGGCAACGGGGCAGGGGCTACCCTTTTAAACCATCAGATCTCCTGAGAACTCACTCACTGTCACGAGAACAGCCTGGGGAAATCTGCCCCCATGATCCAATCACCTCCCACCAGCTCTCTCCCTCGACACTTGGGGATGACAATTCCACATGAGATCTGGGTGGGAACACAGAGTCAAACCGTTTCACCGATGACAAGTTTGAAAGTTTGCAATTTTTTCAAAACAGTTCTGTGATACAAAGCGTGGAACTGAATGAAGGTGCTGGCCCAGCCTCTTAAGCAGTCCTGGCTGGCGGTGGGAGGCTGTTCCTGAGCTGTGGAGGAACCAGCGAGTGCATGGTCTGTGGCCCAACGACCTGGCTCTGGCCTCAGCCCATTCCTTCGGGTAAATTCACTTTGGCCAAGTGAGCCTCTTGGCCTCATCTGGAGAGGAGGGTGCAAAGTGCATCTTCTAAAAGCAACACAGGTGAGCTGAGTGGCAACGGAGCACTGGGCCGTGATGCTGATTAAAGAACACGGTGCCCAGCAAGTGCTGTACCTGGCGGTCTCCCACTGCTGGCCCCCAGCTAATCAGCTTATCGCGTTAAGCTATCAACCAGCACTCTCGTCTGTCTGTGTAACGCCTTTGAAGAAAGTCTTTGTTATGTGGGAGGAACATCTGAGCCTGCCTGAGGTCACTCCTGCACCACTGCACCCCGAGTGTGTGTGTGTGTGTGTGTGTGTGTGTTTACCAAGAAAGCCACGTCCGTTCCGAAACCTAGCTGTGCCCCTGTAGCTGCTATTGTCGCTGGGACTGTATAACTAAAGTAGAATTACATAAGTCAATGGAAGGTAAGTGTGGAAAGAAGGCAAGGAGCTGTTTCTATGAACGCCAGCTGAATATTACTGGAAGATGCAATAGAGTACATTTCTAAAAAACAATCTGCTGTGAATTTAGGTGTGGCCAAGACGGGGGGAGAGGTGGAAATCCAAAGTCAGAAACTGCCGGGGGACTCCACGCTCCTCGAGCCTTCCCATCACGCTCACTGAGCCTTCCTGTCACACTGTCGTGAAACACCCACCACCTTGATGTCATCAAGTATCACTAGCAGCCTGGCTTTAGAAACAAACAAACAAACAAACCCGATGAAAGCAGCAAGCCACAGACCATCCCCAAAGCAGAGGCCTCATCCAGACACACCTCGATACAGTGATCATGACGGCACTTCTGGGTAATGAAATGCTTGAGACATGCAAATGCCATCACGGCTTTCTGCTTTCACCAACTTGTGGGTCAGCTGACCAACCGTCCTGACCTCTTTTCAGCCTCAGCCTGGTCCTGTGGGACGTGGGGTCACCAGGAGACGGAAGCCCACGATGATACATATCATCACTAGCAACTTCAGGGGGCTCTGGGTGGAAGCGCAGCTGTTCCCAAAGCCGCCTGCCCCCCTTCCGCCCCAACCCCTTCATCCGCAGCCCCTTGGGTGTGGGGGTCTCAGCCGGGTGCCATCTGCCATTTCATCCGCTCTCCATCACAGCTCTAGGGGACACCTGGAGAAGCTCTGGGTTCCAAGGTCAGGACATTCCTGAGGCTGGAGAGTGGCAGGGCCGGGGTTCCTGCCAGCCTCTAGTCTGGGGATCCCAGGCTGCTGGTCACAACCTGGGGCAGGAGGACAGAGTTCTGGATCCTCTGAAAATGTCCACAGGGGTACAGAAGGTGTGCTTTGTCATCAAACGCCCACTGCGGTCCATGAATGGGATCGACGGGAAGCTGAGGACGGCCTTGGAGAGCCACAGCCACAGGCCCTGGGAGGCCCCGAGTCTTCAGTGATTCCACCACAACCTTTGCTTGACGGGGCCCTTTTCTCCATGCTCCACAGTTCCTGCCACCCGGGCTGCCTAAGATGAGAGCTGACATAGCTTGGTGTTCCCGGCCCAGCACTGGATGGTGGCAGGGCGGGGGAGAAGCAGGCTCAGGCGCAGGTGTCTGCAGCACTGTGCTCCCAAGGAGGCTGCAGCAGGGAGAGCCAAGACATCTGGATTCTCTTTCATTGGACCGGGACCTCCTGCGGGGAGGACCACATCCTCAGTTCTCCTCTGCCGTCGAGGCCTGGTGTGTACGAGGGGCCCGGCACACCGGCTCTCAGAGCCCAGTCATCATGGGCAAATTTTGAGAGGCTGCCCTGTCCAGGGGCAGCAGCCGTGCTGGGGTCCCTCAGCTCCCTGCCTCTCCATCCTCTGTGTTTGTAGGTGCCCACTTCCCTTTCTTGGTGGCCCCTCTCAGCGTGCTGCCCCCGTCATCTCTTAGCCCCCTCGGCCTCCTCTCCTGCTGTGAGGTTACCTGGACTTGAATGGAGACTAAATGCCATAGGGCCCAGGTGGCAGGGACTGGGCAGGCACCTGCATGGCGGGTGCAGCAGGAGGCTGTGCACTAAAGCCTCCTTGAGATCTTCCATCTTTTGTTCTGAGAGCCCAGCAAAAGCTGGCAGCAACCTGGGTCGCGGGACGCACATACTCCTGCCAGACCCACAGAGCCGCAAATTGGAAGTTATTTATAACTCTGCTTCCAGAAAAGAGAACGGGCCGGAGCCAGGTCCTGGGGTCTGGGGTGAGCAGGTGGATTTTCAGCCTTAGGCATGATATCCTCTCTGCACACAGGGTCAGAGGACCACGGCCACCCACCCACACCCACCCGGGCTGCAGCAGCCGCAGTGAGGCCGGGGGTTTTTTTTTTTTTAACTGGGCCCGCTGCAGCCTCATGAGGCCTCTGTGACTCCTGGGGGTGAGTTGTCAGCCCCTGTTTACAAGTGGGGAAACTGAGGTTCAGGGGGTTCACCCAAGGCGATCGTAAAGGAAGGGACAGAGCTGGGGGTGGACTTGGTCACCAGTGGGCTAAGCTGCCTGGCCTGTGCAGACCCGAGAATGCTTGGGCAGGGCTGGTCCACAGGGTGAGGGCGGAGCTTCATGGAATGACACATCTTCAGCTAAACCGGGAGAGGGATGGACGGGGAGCTGGGATGGACGGGGAGATGGCAGAGGGATGGACGGGGAGCCGAGACGGTCCCTTGGTGCCAGAACTCAGAGACAGGCTTCCAACATGTGAGAAGTTTCTTCTGTCATTCTTCTGGGTTTATGCTCTGAGGTCTTTGAAATACACAAATGTACACACCAGCTTTTTTTTTTTTCTTTTTTAACCTTGTTTTCCCGTTTTCTTTTTAGAACAGTTTCCATCATGTGTTTTCTCACGACGTCTATCTCCAGCATCCTTCCCTGAGTGCAGGGCTTTCGTCCTGTGGGTGGACTGGGGACACTTTTCCACATGTGGGACAGAGGCTGCACCACCTGCAGCCCCGGCCCCGCCTGCCACAGCCCCGCTTAGGCCACACACGTGGCTCTCCCACCTCTTCCTGCTCCAGCTCTCCAGGCTCATCCAGAGCCCATGTCCCTCCAGGGACCCATTTGAAGCCCTTCCCTGGACCACAGGCCGCAGCGTTCTTGCCTGGTGCCCGACCTCTTCCTGGTTCCTCTGCACAGGGCCCTGAGACACACGGATGGATTTGAGGCCTGTGTCTCTGCCCCGTGTAGGGTCAGTTCCCCGAGGGTGGCTCGGCTGGCTCCCTGCACCACTGTCCAGGTGTGCAGCCCGGGACACAGCAGGATCCCCAGAACATCAGCTGCAGGGAGCCGGGGAGGGGTGGGGACCGGGATGAAGGAGGGTGGGAGACAGCCCCTCCCTGAGGGCCCTTGCAGCCCAGCTTAAGGGAACAGGAAAGAAAAGCCTCTGAAGCCCTGAGCAGAGGGAACATGGGGCCCAGAGCAGTCGCCCCAGAAAAGAGAATTCAGGAAAGAGGTTTGAGGGAGGCGGCTCAGGAGAAGCAGGAAACTCAAACGGCAAGAGTCAGAGTCAGGGAGCACCTGACATCAGACAGAACAACCAGGGCGGGGACAGGGAGCCCCGGGGGCCTGGGGGACTGGAAGGTCTGGGGATGAGGATGCCAGGTCAGGCAGGGCTGCCTCCAGTTTGAGCCTCCAGAGTGGTGCAGCAACATGGCAGGGCCACTGGAGGACGCCTTTGTCCTTCCCCAGGGCCGGGACAGCTGCCTGTAGCTGGGCTTGCGTGGCCTGTCATCCAGGAGGGGGACGTCATGCCACCTGACCTGACCCTTCTTATGAGGGAGACTCACTTTTTCTTCAGTTTCTCCCTCAAGTTCCTCCTGCAAACTTCCAACCAGGGGCTGCTTCCCCTGGGCCTTGGCGCTCAGGGGTGTGAGGCCTCGGGGAGGAGAAGACCCAGCCTGGACTGCACACCCAGGCAGGTGGGCCCAGGAGGGAGGGAGCAGGCAGAAGGCCAGGTCTGGGCTGTCCCATGTTGCTCCTGGGTCTCTGCCTGGCCAGTTGCTTGTGCCTAGAGAAGGCCTGGCCCCCTGGTCAGTCTTGCTGGAGATGAAGACTTGGCAGGGAGCAGTCCCTCAAGAACACGGGAAGGTCACTACAGCCTGGATACACGTCCCTTCTCCAATCAT
>NC_045452.1:31048263-31055232 GCF_002776525.5 Piliocolobus tephrosceles | reverse complement strand
TTGAAAACGGCCAGCACCAGGAATGTCCTGATAAGATGCCCAGCTAGAGGGTATCCACTTGTCTGGGCAAAGCTTCTCCAGCCTATTTCCCCTTTTGCTGCCCTGATAACAGGAATATGCCTCCCAGGATCCCATAAGTCAGTGGATGGGCCGGGCCGCTTTGTCAAGAGCAGCAGAGATGCCCTTTCCAGGCTGGTCCCTGAAGGCTGCTCTGCGTCCCCTGCTCTGTCTCCTGCTGCAACCTCTGAGGCCCAGAGTTTCCAACGGGAGCCCCGCCACAGGAAGCCTCCTGAGTCCTGCATCTCTGCCACTTGGGAATACCCACGTTGATCTTTATGTGAACAAAATGAACTCTGATTGCAGGTCACTGGCAAACTTTTTCTTAAAAGGCCACAGAGCTTGGGAGGCCGAGATGGAGGGTACCACCTGAAGTCAGGAGTTCGAGACCAGCCTGGCCAACAAGGTGAGATCCCATCTCTACTAAAAATACAAAAATTAATTGGGCTTGGTGATGGGCACCTGTAATCCCAGCTACTTGGGAGGCTAAGGCAGGAGAATCTCTTGAACCCGGGAGGTGGAGGGTGCAGTGAGCTGAGATCATGCCACTGCACTCCAGCCTGGGTGACAGAGCGAGACTCCGTCTTAAAAAAAAAAAGAAAAAAAAATTGGCCAGAAAGCAAATCGTTTGGCCTCTGTGGCTATGCAGTCTCTATCTCAGCCTCTTGTCTCTGTCACTGTGACACAAAACAGCCACAGAAATGCCGAAAGAATGGTCTGACAGTGTCCCAATAAAGCTCTGTGCATAGGGCCAGGCTTGTTCTTATAGATACTGCTAATGCTGCAAATCTCCCATCACACTGCAGACCCAACGGGCAAGGTAAGGAGGACCCTCTCCTCACAGCATCTCCCTGAGTAAGGGCTCTTTCTGCGGGGGGTGTGGACCTCCCACTGCCCCGCCTTTGTGATGTGCCGTTCCGGGGCAGGCAGTCATTAGGGCCCAGATGGCTGCATCTGGTTGCACTAACATGGATCAGCCCCATTGTCGGCACCCAAACAAAAGCACGGTTTGCAAATGATGCGACTCAATCAGTAACACTGAGATCATCATTGTGCGAACTGTAACTCGAAGGCTGAGGAGGGACATACCTGAAAGGTCACTCAGATAAAGCTCGTTCCAAAGGCAGGAAGAGCAGATCCCAGGATGTGTGAACACAACAGTCCACACAGTCAAACCACGGACACGTGTGGATGGGTACGAGAAAGGAACCGCCAGCAGAACAAAAGCCCCGCCTTGGGGAGCCCCGAGTTCTGGCTGGGGCAGGTGGGGACAGGCAGTGCCGGAGGCACCAATGTGACATAGAGTCTCGTAACTAACTGCTAGAAGGGCACCTGCAGCCGGGAGCAAAGTCCCAAGAAATGAGAGAAGATGAAACCGGGACCTGCACCTGCACCGCGTGGCCCACGCAGGAGGAAGGGCCAAGGACAATTCCTGCAACACCCCACGGAGTCCAGATGTGAGGCGGGCGAAGAGCTGGGGCAGAACCCAGATGTGAGGCGGGCAAAGAGCTGGGGCAGAATGGGCCCTCACTAGATGCCCGGCCCCAGGGCCGGGGCCAGCCCTCCCACCCCCAGTACCTACAGAGCTACACCCAGCTATGACGCATTTCCCAGACAGAGTGAGGGGAAGAGCCTGTAAAGAACCTGGGGGTTGGCAGGACAGGCCAGCCGGCAGTGTCTCTGTGTGGACCACAGCTCCACAGAGTGGCCATCAGAGCCAAAAATAACCTGGCCCCAGCACCTTCACCTTCTACCCTCCCTCACCTCCTACATACCTGGGGCTGAGGTCGGCCTGTGCTCTCTGTTTTATTCCAAGCCTCAAATGATCCACTCGACATCCAAGCCCTGCACACAGAACGCAGCCAGGCAGTCCACCTTGGAGCACCCGAAGCCTCTCCATCCAGCAGCACCAGGGCACCAGCCATCCCACCCTCAGAAGAAAGCCGGCCTCTTCCTGCCCAGCAGAGCCCAACAGCCATTCCCTCAACTTAGGGGAGAAGCCGGCTGCAGAGGCAGAGGGTCCCAATCACCCTCCCAGGCTTACAGGCCTAAACCTCTGTTGTCCAGAAAGAGGCAGAGACAGGCAGGACTGCCTGGAAGGGAAAACGACAGCAGGAAGTAGAGGCACAGAGAGGAGCAAGCTGAAAACTGACCCCAGGGGAAGCAGAGACACACAGGGGCAGAAATTCTGTTTAATCTTTTTCAAAAAACATCTGCAGAGATCCACAAGGATGGTGCCACATCAAACCAGAGCAGACTGCTTCGAAAAGCAAGAGTTCCTCAAAGTTCAAAGTGGGGTTGCTGGAGGGGAAGACACCAGCGATGGAGGGGACCTTCCTCAGAACTTGAGCAATGAGACCGATATCTTCTAGAGAGAGCACAGTGCCCCAGATAAAAAGGAGGTGAGCGATGTAAAAGAAGAAGCCGGAGACTTGGAGTCACTGGTGCAGCGTTCCTCAGTGGGGTGCCATCAGCCTTGGGGTCAGGGTTTTTGTCTGTTCCGCACTGTCCTGGACATACCCAGGACTCCGCATCCAGGGCTCTGAGCACCAACTGCCGTCAGGACCCTGGTCTTTATAGTGATGAAAACCACCAGCACGTGCCTGAGTGTTGAGGTTCTATTCCCAACGGAGAATAACTGCTCTGATCAGAGTCCCAAGGGAAATAAAGACAACGGAGGAAAAGAAATAATCACAGATAGGTAAAATTCCCCGAGTTAAACCTGAACTTCCCATGCACAGAGCCCAGAGGTGTCAACATACCTAGACGTCATCCAATGATGCATCTGAATGAAAAGGTCAAAAGGATGGCACATGGGTTCCTGAGTGGTCAGCAAAGCAGTGAGATATCACACAGCCATCATGTAGGCTGGGAGAAGGCAAGGAAGTGATGTCTTCAAAGCTCCAAAAGAAAATCTGTTTGTGCTGTAATTCCATACCCAGCCACGGTATCACACACAACAAATCATGCCTTGAGGAAATGCTTATCTGCAAGCAGAAACGTCTTCAATCTCACCCATTTCTTTTTTTTCCCCTGATAAATGTAAGGAAAATTGATGCATTCAAAAAAGCTAATAGAAGTTTCTTTAGGGCAATAAAAGAATTATTTCCCTTTTCTTCTTTAGGCTACATTTTTCTCTACTGTCCAAATTCTCTACCATAGACATTAAATTTTGGATGCTAGTTGTGAAGATAATTGAAGCGGACTATTGTATTGCACGCAGATGCAGGCAGCGGAAGTATGATGATTTCCCACAAACCAACTTCCCCAGAGTCCATCAGCTAAGGCTTAATAATCGGGAGTCCAAAAACCAAGCCAAGAACAAGGGCTGTTCACATTCAGCGTCCAGAGAAGGAAACTTAGAGATGAAAATCTCTCAATATCAGCTGAGCTTGGTAAATACAATGAAATAATCTCAGTCGCTTATGGAAATCATCTCTGATCCCTGAGGCAGGTGTTACTAACACCCTTTACAAACCAGAAAATCGAGACTTGGAGAGGTTCGGGGTTGCTTCAAAGACACACAGCTACTATGTGCAAGACTCAAGATCTGGACCCCAAGTAAGTAGTTTCACATCCTGGGCTTCCTCCCCGCTCGTCAGATACTGTTTGGGTCTTGGAAGGAGGCACCTTCTCTCTTTGCCTGCAATCCTGGGCCTGGTCACACATCAGGGAGCTGATTTCTGAGTCACAGTTGAGGGACTCTCCAGGGACATGCACCAGGGACCGCAACAGAAGGGAGCTGTTTTCAGAGAGGGGCCACTGTTTGCGTGTGTATCCGGGACTGGAGGTGCACTGAAGGTCTCATTAGGCTTTGGGAGGCCAGGGGATCCTCTGACAAATCTGTCTGTTCATGTTTGGTTTAAACTCAGGTTCGTTGACCGGGATGGCAGGTTCCGCTCCAGACACTGTTCCATCCCAACAGTCACGCTCCCAGAACACAAGCCTTTGAAGGAGTCACCACTCCGGATGGCTTGGTTGGGATGAGCACCGATGAGGAAAGCAGGGAGCACTGTGACTTTTCCAAAGAGAGTGGAATGCGCCCCAGGCTGGATGCCTCAGCAAGCCAGCACCACTTTTGGCTGAGAATTTCTGTGATTCTCAACAGAGCACCCCAGATGTCAGAAATGCCCTGAGCCGAGAGGTAGGTGAAAGGACTGGTGGGGCTTATAGGCCAGGGGCTAGTTGGCTCCGTTCAATGCTCCCTGGACACCGAGGAGGACTCACGGCTCAGGACCTGCTTATCCCGGTCCTCCAGGCTGTTTCTGCAAATGGCTCGAGCTCCTGGGGAAGCTTAGCAGGGTGAGAACTCAGCTGGAAGCTAAGGACACAGAGGGCACAGGTTTCCTGCGTGTCTGTGCAACCTGAATGTACAAGGCATGATTTAAGGGCATGAGCATACGGCACAGTCTATTCCTCCCAGCTTGGTGTGTCCCTGGGATACGAAAGATCCCCTAGCTACATTTTTCTAATCAATTCCTGTGGGTGATGCTTCCCTCTGGCCTCCTCATTTATGGGTAATGAGCAATGGCAGTTTGACTTAACAAGGTTTAAGATTTTCATTCAAACAGATAAGTTAGCACCAACTGTCCCAGGCTTTGGGAACGGCGTTTCCCTGCCTTATTTATCGTACAGAGAGTCACCAGAGGCCCGTAAAGCTGCCGCGAAGAAGCCGCAGCTCCTGACGGTCTCCATCATGTAAAATCGCCCTCACACAACTTAGGAGGTGCTTTCTTGCTTTCAGGCGGTGACAAACCGCCTCAACCCAGCATTTTCCTACATCCTGATGAGACGGCAAAATTGCCGGGTCATTAACCAGCCGCTCCTAAATCCTGTCTCTGCTGCAAGGAGCTTCGACCTTGGGTTCGACTCTGCCCAGGCCACGCGGCTACTGCACCTGCTTCCCTCACCTCCGCCGACCGATTCCCCCCATTTTCACTCTCCAGAGCCTCAATGCGGGGCCGGGAGCAGGGCTGAGCCCAAACGGCAGCTCTCCTGAGTCTGAGCTGACAGCCTGCCACAGGCTTAGCCCCTAAAAGGCTGGTGTGGGTGTGTTTACCCAGTGCCCACAAGGCCTGGCCTTCCAGCGCCTGCTTACGCATTCTGTCCTCTGAGCCTTGGTCCAGCAAGAGCCTTCATGAAAAAGAACGTTCCAAACCCTGTAAGCCAATTCGTAATGACTTCTTCGGAGGAAATGTGCCCTAGATAAAGGAATGGTAACCAACACTGCAATTATTTACCATAAAAGCCACCGTGAAGGAGGACCAACCCCCAAGGCACACAGGGCCATCAGCAGCCGATTACAGGAGGAGGGGCAGGGTGGGCCCGCCCCTGAGCACACGCACAGCCCGGAAAGCCGCCCTCTGAGGGGGTCTAGGCACCTAACACGAGGCCAGGGCTGAATATCTGGCTCTGGGACATCATCCTTCATCTTTCCGCAGGAGGGATGTGCAGGCTGGGACGGCTGAGACAAGCTGCTTGGGAGTTGAGAGGCAGGAACAGCCAGGACTGGGGACCTGGGGAGGTCAGAGTTTGTTCGTTTTTCAGTTTCCAGCTAACTGAATGGAGAAGCCAGCTCAGGCGGGAGGCAGCGCTGCCTGGGGGCTCGTGAGATGTGGAATCACAATCTTGGCTTTGCAACAGCCCTACTTACGCGAGGGCCACGAAGCACTTACGGTCTCTGAGCTATGGTTCGTTCCTGCAGGCGAGTGGGCAACATGGGGCTGGGAAGCAGGTGGGCCTGGTGACAAAGGTCTTACCTGACACAGGGGCTCCTCCCACAGCACCTCGGCCCCCAGGAGCCTGACTCCGTCACTGAAGACCCCCTGGCTCGGGGAGGAAAGGCTATGCCACTAACTCACACCTGGGACGGATGGAGAAGGCATCCTCTCGTCATTATTCCGAGGACCCTGCTGCATCTAACTTTGGAAACTCAAAGGCAGGGTGCTCTCTGGTCACGTGGGGTACTTCAGGGTCAGTCACTCACCATGGTGAGGCCAGTGAATCTGCCTGGGATGCAGCCCTACTGAGGGGGAGACACGGGCACCTGCCCTTCTAGAAGTGGGTCCTCATGGACTGCATGGACGCAGTGGGCTGGGCTTGAAAGGGGCTACCCTGGGGCCAGGGGCTCCTTTTGCCTGATAGGTTTCTGGGTTTCACTGCAGGGAAGCTCACGGGCTGGGGCCTGCAGCCACCTTCTCCTTTTTCAGAGTTTGGAAATGAAGCAATGCCTGCCTTTGTCTACGCGGACTACCAAGACAACAGACCACAGGCTGGGGGGCTTGGACACAACGAGCTCATCTCTCCCATTTCCAGAGACTGGAAAGTCTGAGATCGAGGCATCGGCAGATTCGGTGCCTGGCGCGGGCTTCCTGGTTCACAGACGGCGCCTCCCGGTTGTGTCCTCACAGGGGGGAAGCGGGGAGGGTCTCTCTTCTAAAGACACTAATTATCCCATTCCTGAGGGCTCCCCTCTCACCGGCTACTCACCTCCCAAATACCATCACCTTGAGGGTGAGGATTTCAACCCACGAGTCTGGGGAGGTCGGCAGCACTGGGACCATGGCGATGCCCATTCGGACAGCTTGGTCCTGCCCTTTAATCTCCATTAATCCACCAGTGCTGACGCTAAGCGCCCCCCTGCCCTGCAACTACCCCCCCAAGCCGGCTCCCTGCAGTCTCCATGACCACCAGGAGGAAAGTTAATCCCGGTGCCAGAAAGGCGGTGTCCTCGCAAGATCGCGGCCCACGGCTCTGAGTGCTGGGGGATTACAGCTCCCAGTGAAGACACGGCCCTGAGTGCTGGGGGATTAGTTCCCAGTGAAGACACAGCCCCGAGTGCTGGGGGATTAGTGCCCAGTGAAGACACGGCCCCGAGTGCTGGGGGATTAGTTCCCAGTGAAGACACGGCCC
>NC_045452.1:31046498-31048163 GCF_002776525.5 Piliocolobus tephrosceles | reverse complement strand
CACGGCCCTGAGTGCTGGGGGATTAGTTCCCAGTGAAGACACGGCCCTGAGTGCTGGGGGATTAGTGCCCAGTGAAGACACGGCCCTGAGTGCTGGGGGATTACAGCTCCCAGTGAAGACATGGCCCTGAGTACTGGGAGATTAGTGCCCAGTGAAGACACGGCCCTGAGTGCTGGGGGATTAGTTCCCAGTGAAGACGCCGCCCTGAGTGCTGGGGGATTACCGCTCCCAGTGAAGACCTGTGCTCATGAAAGAAACTCTGCGGCCCTGGTGGCCAGAAGCCGATTGCTTTTGTCAGGGGAGTCAGAATATAAGAGAAATTGAATTAACCAGGCAGGAGTTACAATGCAGTGCGGAGTCTCAAGGAGCCTCAAGATACCAGCGAAGCCCGCGAGATAAATAAATATTAACAGGGGAGTGCAGCACGGAAGGCGGGAGGGGCACTCACGTGGAAGATGTTCACTAACATGCAATACCCACGTCAGAACCAATAAGACTGCAAATATATCAGGATCACAGTTATGGCTATTTCAGGAAATGGAATTTTATTAGAAGTTTCCAATCTTTCCTCCCTTCCTCTTGGTCTGCCTCCTGACTCCTGCCCTGAAATATGCTCTGTTCTCCTGGGTGAAAGGGATCAGACAGGTAAATCACCACACCATTAGGTGGTACCCAAACCGGCTCTCAGATGCAGTGCGGGGCTGGCTGGGGAGGGTGGGAAGGCTCCAGGCTTCTCCTGCAGGCCGCTCGGATGGACAGACCTCGTCCCTGCTGCCCTGTGCTGCCCCTGGAAAAGCTCCAGGCAGAAACAGGCCTGCTGCATGCTGGGAGGGGTGAGGGCCAGGGATGCTACCTCTCCAAGTAGGGATCTCACCTGACTTACCCTCCTCCCCCTCAGTCCCAGGCTGTCCTTATTTGGGCTTCCTCAGACAGGACCGAGTGACATTTCTCTGGAAATCACCTATGCAGCTATGGTGCCCGGGTGACTCTCTGGACGCCCACTCCCTGGGTCCCTCCCCATCCCTCCAACCGCTCAGCACGATCGGGGTGAGGGAGGTTGAGACAGTCAGCCAGCCTCCACCTCCTGGGCTCCGAACGGAATGCTCCCCACAGCCCCCACAGCAGACGCGCAGTGCCTGTGTCTCCCAGCAGGCAGGAGGGAGGCCGGCTAACGTCACCGTCCCCGTGAACTGGGGCATGTGAAACTCAATCCAACAAGGGGTTTCAGGGCAGTGGAACCAGCCAGTGTGATGCTGTCATGGGGATTCCTGGCACTGCATATTTGCCAAAGCCCGTGACGTGTGCCACACCAAGAGGAAAAGGCAGTGTACACTGTGGACGTTGGCTGGTCATGGGCGTCAGTATCGCCTGGTCACGGGTCTCAGTATTGCCTGGTCACGGGCCTCAGTATTGCCTGGTCATGGGCCTCAGTATTGGCTGGTCATTGGCCTCAGCATTGCCTGGTCATTGGCTTCAGTACTGCCTGGTCACGGGTCTCAGTATTACCTGGTCATGGGCCTCAGCATTGGCTGGTCATTGGCCTCAGCACTGCCTGGTCATTGGCTTCAGTATTGCCTGGTCATGGGCCTCAGTATTGCCTGGTCACGGGTTTCAGTACTGCCTGGTCACGGGCCTCAGTACTGGCTGGTCACGGGCCTCAGTATT
>NC_045452.1:31030353-31046488 GCF_002776525.5 Piliocolobus tephrosceles | reverse complement strand
GGCCTCAGTACTGCCTGGTCACAGGCCTCAGTACTGGCTGGTCACGGGCCTCAGAATTACCTGGTCACGGGCCTCAGTATTGGCTCATCAATTGTAACCAGTGGACCTCACCAATGAGAGAGTCCAGTAATGGTGCCCCATCGTGGGAGGGAGCTGTGGACACCCTCTGCTTCCTGCTCTTTCTGTAAACCTAAACCTTCTCTAAGAAACAACAAAGTGTATGAACTGAAGAAATAACAGACAAAACACACCCATGGCCATCAGACACTGCAGAACAAGCCCCATGGCCCATTCCTCGGCTGGGATAATAGCTGGCATTTCCCCTCTGAGTGCAGAGAGGGGAAGACGTGGCCCCAGAACTCTTCCCGGCTGTGGTCATATTGGAACCTCCCCAAACATCTGTAGGGTCAGCTCAGCAGCAGTGACAGCTCAGCTCCCCTCTGGGGACCCAGGGCACACAGTGGCCTCTGCAATGCTGAGCACCACACCAGGCCCCTCTTCTGCCAGTCAGGCCATTAGAAAGACCACCAGGCCAGGGACCTCTCTGAGTCCCCACCCTCCTGGAGCCAGGCCAGGCCCCTTGTTCCCGTGGGAGGGGTAGGAGGCCAGGGCTAGGCTGGATGCAGAGTGGGGGCGATGGGGGCAGGCGGGGAGCAGCTATCACATCCCCACTGCAGATCCCACCCTGAGATGTTCACGCAAGCGGCCCAGGGAAAAGGAAAACAGAGAGGGCCCTGGTTCGTTAGCATTCTCGGGAGGGCGCCTGCAGCCAGATAGGAATCTGTGTGTGATCTCAGCTCTGGCTTTCAGCTGATGAGACATAAAAGATGATTAGCTAATTAGATATAATAAAATCAGGGACGAGACCCAGTCTTCCATTCTGTCTCTAAAGTGTTTCAGAACTTTACATAAAACCATTACGAGTGAAAGGCTAGAACTTTTCAATAAATGATGTTGGATCTGTCAGGTATCCATGTGCAGAGAAAAAAAATGAGCCTCGAGATCCATCTGATACCACATGGAACATTAATCAGAAATGGCTGGTAGACCTAACTGTGTGATGTAAGGCCGGAAAGCTAGCGCAAGAACACAAGAGAACGTCTCACGGCTTTGGGGTAAGATCATGTTTCCCACACAGAACACAAAACACACGCCCTGTAAGGGAAAAGATGAATCAATTCGACTTACCTAAAATTAAGAATTTCTGCTCATCAAGATGTACCATTAAGCAAATGAAAAACCAGCCACAGAATAAACACAGGCTTGAATGGAGCACATAGGAAGGGCTCCTGCAAATTATTTAACAAAAGCACCAGCAACTCAATAAACATGGGTGGAAGACGCAAATGAACACTTCACAAAAAGCAGCTACTGGGCCACTCCAGACGGCTGTAGAGTCACGCCCAGGATCTTGACGCAGCATTAAAAACCAAGTCCATGAAACACCAGAGGCTCAGCAGAATGGCTGAAATTAAACACACTGACCATCGCCGGCGCTGGCAGGACCATGGCGCACACAGAACACGCACGGACTGCTGATGGCACGTGACACGGTGCAATCGCTTTGCGAAATGCTCTGCAGCACCTACCGTGGCTAGGTCACAGCCCTGCCGCTCCAAAGCAAATGCTGGAGATAAGTCAGCGGACACACAGCCATCCGGAGATGTGCACCAAGTCTGTTCACAGCAGCGTCACACAGAATGACTCAAAATTCAAAAGAGCCTGTGTGTCTACTGTCCTTGGCACAGACAGATAGATGGCGGTACAGGGACATTTTACACGGCAATGAGAGTATCAGATTGTCACCACACATGACAGCCTGGGCGGCTCTCACAGACATAATGAGGGAAAGAATCCAAGTCCAAAAATGATGCCTACTCCCTGCTTCCGTTGATGGGAGGTTCTGAAACAGGCAAACCTGCAGTGACAGAAGTTACAGGGCTCTGGTGAGCCAATGACTGGGGTGAGATTGGGCCAGGCCAGAGGCCTCAAGGTTTGCACTGACAATTTCCAATTTGTCTGTATAGATGTGTCAACGAAATATTTTTTTTTTAAGTTACATTTTAAAAAAGAATAGTCACCTATTTTGGACTTCTAAGTCCAATGTAAGATCAAACAGTCTCTTCAGAATACATCTACACAGCATATTTTGTAAACCAATAGAATTGTATAGACATAGTTTCATAAGGGTCGTCAAAGATGGCCTGATGATGAGGGAAGATCATTTAATGATACATGACTGCATTTACTGAGTCAAGGTCTGGGGGACATTCCTCACATCATTCGGGCATCAGAGGCAACATTCAAAGGAGATGCAGCCCCCCATTATTCACAAGTGACACGCCCCCAGACCCCCAGTGGCTGACTGGAACGGCAGAGAGTACCAAACCCAGCTGCCATCAATCAAAACCCATTTCTGTTCGTGTATTCCATCCACAAACTGAATGACTTTTCCATCTTAACTAAGCACTTTTTATGCACCATGGCCATAACTTTTGCAGTCTGAGGTGCAACAGCAAAGCCAGCACGAGTGTCTTTTTCCTTCATGGATAGAAGATTTGTTTTTACTGTAGATCTTAGCAACCTCGGCATATGATTTTTTTTTCTTTCCTTATGAAGTTGAGGATTCTCATCTTCTCACTTAAAGGAAGCACGTTCACCGCTTCTTTCTGGCATATCTGAATTGCCAGTATCACCACTGCTCTTGCACTTTAGGGTCATTATTAGTAAAATAAGGGTGCCTTGAACACAAGTATTATGATGCCACAACAGTTAGTCTGATAACCAAGACGGCTACTTAGTAACTAACAGGCAGGTGACTTGGACAGCGTGGATATGCTGGGAAAAGGGAGGGTTCTCAGACTGGATGGGATAAAGTGGAATGGTGCAAAATTTTTGTCACGCTACTCAGAATGATGTGCAATTTAAAACTTACAAATTACCTATTTCTGGAAATTTATATTTAATATTTTTGGACTACCTTTGATCATGGGTAACTGAAACCACAGAAAGTAATGCTGTGTGTTTACCTCCGAACAAGTATGCCTGCAATTTTGGTTTGCTGCCACCAGGTGGTGATAGAGATCGAGTTGGCTGGGTAAAATCAAGCTTGCAAAGGCCCTAAATTACTGTGTGCTGGCTGCTGCGCTTTGCCCTTTGTCTACAGTTGCATCTCCCCTCATCACCAATGGGAAGGTGACTGGTCCAAGGTAACGGGCAGAGAAGCACAGGACCTACAAAGATGCAGGCCACTTAACCCCAATGTGGCCCCTCAGCCTACTCTAGTGCCCCTAACTGCAGGATCTGGCTTGACCTTCAGAAGCAGCACCCTGTGGACACGTCTATAACTCAGAATAGAAATATCCTTCCCTTCCCAATGATACATGAAACCTTTGTTAAGTCACCTGGCTCTAAAATGAGCCAGACACTTAAAAATGACAAAAAGTTAAAGCCAAACCAAACCGCAGCTAAGGCACACACAGGGGCCCAGCACCCTGCTCATCCAGCCGCCCTGTGTCCTGGAGCGTCCCAAGCATCCCCACATCCCTCCTGCAGCTCCCGTTCCCATCAGTCAGGCCCTGCTCCTGTGGGAGGCATGAGCTGCCAGATCTGCTGGGCGGTCTGAATAATTAAAGGAGACCTTTATTCACCTCTCGGGCTCCCTGCGTGGGAGGTCTGCTTCCTTCCACAGGCAGCCTCATGGGGAGGGCAAGGATGGGGAGAGGCCACCATTGCAGCTGCGACAGCGGGCAGGTCAGGATGGTCCCTCTGTGGGCTAGGGGGTGGCCATCACCTAGGGCCCTGTGTCCTCAGCTGCCGCCTCAGTTCCCCTGGTGACCTCAACACTCCCACACCCATGCAGGCTTGCCAGTCTGACCCGCTCCCAGCCTGTCTCTCTCACTCCGTGCCTGCTGGACACCTGCTCAAGTGGGCTCGTACCAGCTGGGGGGCAGAAGAGATGCTCCGCTTGTGCCTGGGGCCTCCTGGGGTGGACACAGAGCATCGCTGCACATACACCCAGGCCTGAGTTGCGCTCTGCCCTCCACACGGTCTCACAGCTCTACTGGAGCCCCGCCGCCTGGACCCCGAATCACCCCCATCACCCACTTCCCCACACGGCCACCGTCACTGCCACTTTCTGCCCAGCCTGACCTCTGCAGACTCCTCTTGCTGCCCTTAACTTACGGTCCAGAGAGCAGCGGAGAGATTTTTGTAGAAGGCCATCGGAGTGGTCCGTCACCTTCCTGGCACCCCCGAGGCTCCCGGCAGGTTTGAATCTGCCATGTCCTCTGACCTGCAGAGCCCCTGCCCAGGGACCGGCCCTGACTCCCTGCACCACGCCAACCTCTAAGCCTTGTGCTCCTACCACGTTCTTGCGAGCTCCTCCCGCTGTCCCCACAGGCACCAGGCACATCCTCACCACCCAGGCCAAGCCCCAGCCCCACATCCACCTGGAGCTGGCTTCCAGGTATTCACAAGGCCTGGATTTGTGGGTATCAGCCACAACATCAGCTTCCCAAAGTGGGCCCCCAGGCACCATCTCCCCTGTGGATGTCTCTGCAGGCTCCCAGGACCCCTGGTTCTTTTCTGCAGACTTGTGTTTTTGTCTTTTATTGGCCTTTTCCATCCCACTGTGTCTCCAGAGCCCAGAGGCTCCCAGAGCATTACCCAGAAGGATTTGCAGGGAGGACGCTGTCCAGGAGGGTGGGGGAACGAGTCCCTGGCGGTTCCTCCAAATCTGGCACCCACTGCCACACACTGCCCCTCTCAGTTCCCCGCTGCACTGCCCCGCAGGGCGGGACCAGGCCTGGACACCGATCAGTGTCCAGCAGGCTCTGAACCCAGGGAGATGAGCGGAATGTCTGACTGCTGACCGGAAACACGCCATGAGGTGCCTTTGGAAGGACGCAGATGAACCCTCGGGGCACCGGCTGGCCACGCATGGTCAGGACAAAAGAGCGCCCAGTTTCACCTCATCGGGGTGAGTTCTGCGGCTGGGGTTCGAGGCCTGCACGCCATTCAGCCTGGCCTTCTTCTGTAAACTTGGGAAGGGCACTAGGAGAGAGGGCTGGGGCAAGGTTCCAGCAGGCAAGGGGTGCCCGAAGAGGCTCAGGGCCGCGGGTGGGGCGTGGGGAATATCCCTCTCCACGCTCTGGTGGGACACTGTGCGCGGTGGCCGCAGACCCTGACCGTAGGGCCAGCAGCACCAGTCGCAGTGTGGACTACGCAGAGGCCCAGACGGTTTGGACACGCCCCGTACGACGGTTTGGACACGCCCCGTACGTGCTCTCAGGGTTTCCTCAGCAAATCTTTCTTCCCACAAAGGTCACCTGCGGCCTGGAGAGCCCACACTGTCCCTGGGCTCCACAGCAGTGCAGGTGACCTTTGGAATGAATGAGCTCTGACTGTGTTCACCGTGCCTGCTCCTGCGTCAGATTTTCTCCGAAGAGACACGTCCCCCACCCCCCACGCTAAGATTCCAGCAGCTGGCCTCAGGCTTCTGAGACCGTAAGAGCAGCTGTGTGCACGGATCCGGGTGCTCCCAGGGCCAGGAGCTCTGAGAGTGTGTGCTCCCTTCACCTCCTGACCCCCCAAACCCACCCGGAAGGTGAGCAGCCTCCTCACTTCCGCTGACAGAAGACAGACCCCGGCCTGGGAGAGGGCCAAGCGCTGTGTGGTTGCACAGCTGGTAAGGTGCAGAGCCAGGGCGGGGTCCAGCGGGCGACCCCAGCACACCCTCTGCAGCTCCGGCCATCTGCCTCCACGAGGTGCTAAGATGAATGCGCCTGGGACATGCAGCTGTTCTCCTGAAAACATGACCATCAGCTCTAACGCCATAGCATTCTGCGGCTAAGGGGACTGCCGGGCATTTTATTGGCTGGAAAGAATTGTCTCTACGGGAAAATTCAGTGTAAAGAGTTTTTCAGTTCATTCCTTACAATGTGTCCAAGATTTCTAGAAGGGTCTGGACCTCTTGATGGCAACATAGCTCCACAAAAATGAAATAAAGAAAAACGTTCCACCACAAGCATACCCAGGAGGTGATCAAGCCCCACTTCTGCTCCAAAGAGTCTGAGCTGCTTCCAACCCCGTCAGGAAACAGCTACGGCCTTGCCGGGCACTGGGAGATGGGACAGGGAGGGCACAGAGTGTCTGAAGACAGTGAGTTTAGAGGACTTGCAACATGGGAGCCTGGGTTTTGTTGGGGGGACAGCCCTTGAGAGAATGCCCAATCCCCTAGACAGGTGAACTGCAGTCTGGGAGCCTGAAGATGACTCGGCATCCAGATGGGCCCCAAACATGGCCCAGAGCTGTCCCCGCCGCACACCCGGAGCAGGGGAGGAACGGGGAGGCAGCCCCACTCACCCGCCATGTCACATGATCAAAGCATCTCCAAGATCAAAATAAAATTGTTTCTTCCAAAATTTCCCTGGCTTTGATTTGTTTTTCATCATGTTATTTAATTCAGTTTGAAACCTCAAATCACATCAAAGACAGCATGAGGATTGTATGTTCATCAAAGCAGACCCTGCACTAAGGAAGGTGGAGGGCGCAGGCTGCGGGGCTGCTGGTCCTCGGTGCCTGTCCACAGCCAAACCCCACCACAAAGGCCAGGGATGGAGGCCTCCCCAGCACCGGGCCCTGCAGCCACCCCCAGCATGGCTCAGAGAGGACAGCAGCTGGGTCCCTCATCGAACCAGGATAGGGCGAGAAGAACAAGTGGGTGACAATGGGGAAAAAAGCAGAACATGGGCAAAGAATGCCCCATCCCAGCTTGGCCACCGCCTCCTCCAGGAAGGGCTCCCTGACTTGGAGCCTCCTCTGCCCACACCCACCGTCCAGCCCAGCTGCTGTGGTGGTGCCTGAGCCCCTCTGCACCAGTGAATCGGGGCTCCCCTGAGGAGAATGTGACCATGAGGTCCAGCCTCCCTGCCTCCTGTCTTGGACTCAGCCTCATGGCTGGCCTGTGGACAGTGGGCTGGGCTGTGAATGTCTCCCTCCCTCCACAGGACGGTCCCCGTAGACCTCCTGGCTCCACGGCCAGACCATGGTGGCTGGAGCAAAATTCTCCACTTGCTCAAAGCACAGCGAACAAACAAGGCTGTGGCTATGATTCTGCATCCCGTTGTGGGTGGACGAGGGCTCAGAGTGAGGCAGGGTCGCTGCCTGTGTCCCCCCTCTGCAGCCAACAGGCCAGGAAGAATACGGGATCCTCCACCACGGGGTCCAGAAGGCGCTGTGCCCTCAGCAGGGCTCTCAGAGACTTGCCGAGGACTCTGCTGCTCAGAGACTGTCAAGGTCCCTGGGTGTGCTGCCCGGTAATCGCACCTGCTCCTGACAATGACAGGCGTCACCTCCTCTAAGAAGCCCTCTTTGGACGCTGCAGTCTGAGGCCGCGGTTCCTTCCTCTAGGCTCTTGTCACTGCTCCCGCCACACCCCTCAGCACAGGGCACTGTCCGTTTGAACCCTTATTCCATGGCTGCCCAGGAGCCCAAGAGGCGGCCACAGGCCTGGTCCTTTCTCTCTCTGCACGTCGAAGCCCTAGCTCTGGGCCAGCAGGGGCATTTCCAGGAGAGAACAGAGACTTTCTATGCAGCACTGAAGCCCCAGTGCCCCCACTTTCCAGCTGTGGGCTTGGGGCCAGCTCCACCCTTTGTGGGGCTCAGTTTCTCTGTTTTTTTTTTTTTTTTGAGACACAGTCTCGCTCTGTCGCCCAGGCTGGAGTGCTGTGGCCGCATCTCAGCTCACTGCAAGCTCCGCCTCCTGGGTTCACACCATTCTCCTGCCTCAGCCTCCCGAGTAGCTGGGACTACAGGCGCCCGCCACATCGCCCGGCTAATTTTTTTTTTTTTTTTTTTTGTATTTTTTAGTAGAGACGGGGTTTCACCGTGTTAGCCAGGATGGTCTCGATCTCCTGACCTCGTGATCCGCCCGTCTCGGCCTCCCAAAGTGCTGGGATTACAGGCTTGAGCCACCGCACCCGGCTGTTTCCCTGCTTTTAACAGGAGGTCACAGCAGTACTTCCCTGGATGGGTGTTTGTACAATGAACGGGGTGATCCATCTAACCCTTCCGGAAGGAGCTGGGACAGGCCAGCCCTGCACCTGTCGGCCGCATCAACTGTTACGGTGCTCCGTCACTCACCCAAGACTCAGCCTGGCTTTCAGGATGCTGAAAAATCACCCATACTTAAACTCCACCCAGAGAGGCAGGGAGTTGTAGAACTGAGCGCCCATGGGCTGTGCACATCCATCCAGCGTCTGCCATGGACAAGCAATGCTGCAGGCTCGGGACAAGGGATCTGCCTCCGTCCGCCTCAGAAGAGCCCCAGAATCCCCAGATGGGCCATAACAGGAACGCAGCAGTCATGGGACCTCGCTGCCTCCCACCGCCCCGCCCTCGGGAGTGTTTGTGGGGCTGAGTTTCAGAGGTGGAAGTGGACGGGAGCAGCTCAAGGTCCTCTGGCATCAGGCAGACCCCATGCACCCTTCCCTGAAATGTCACGAGTGTCCCTGCTAATGGCCGCAATCAGGGCCTGCGCCAGCACCACATGCTGGGACCCCTCAGCTCTTGGCTTCCTGGAGAGAATTTCCTCAAAGATTTTTCAAAGACATTTCTTCTTGCAGATGCTGATTATTCTCAGATGCTGATTAACATGTGTAAGACGAGGGAAGTGGCATTATTAGCAGGGTGTAGTGAACACTTCAAACACTATCAAGAACCTGGAAGGCATCACTCAGATTCATGAGCAGCGGCATCCCCCATCCTTCCCTCTCTGCCCCCGGCTCAGGCCTGCTGGTTCGCTGGCTTTGTTCACCATCGGGTCTCCCTGAAAACTTGCTCCAACCAGGCATTTGGAGGTATCAAGAGCCACTGACAACATTCACAGAGCACCTTTACATAGGCCACAGGCTCTGTGCAGAGATGCAGGCATGGATGGCACCGTTCCCACCATGGTGGTGCTGCAGGAGAGACACATGCCTCAGGGATGAGGGGTACTGTGGGGCCGCACAGAGACCCACACACAGTGACATCTACGTCTGTATCCACAGATCTGTAGTTTTCTTGTGATGTCTGATACTTTGGTATTAGGGCAATACCAACCTCACAGAGTGAGTTAAGAAGTGGCCTCTGACCGGGCGCGGTGGCTCACGCCTGTAATCCCAGCACTTTGGGAGGCCGAAGCGGGCGGATCACGAGGCCAGGAGATCGAGACCATCCTGGTTAAGAGGGTGAAACCCCATCTCTACTAAACATACAAAAAATTAGCCAGGCGCAGTGGCGGGCACCTGTAGTCCCAGCTACTTGGGAGGCTGAGGCAGGAGAATGGCGTGAACCCGGGAGGCGTTGGTTGCAGTAAGCCGAGATCACGCCACTGCATTCCAGCCTGGGCGACAGAGCAAGACTCCATCTCAAAAACAAAAAACAAAAAACAAAAAACAAACAAAAAAAAAAACGTGGTCCCTATTCTTTGATGTTTTGGAAGAGCTTGAGAAGATCCGGTGTTAATTTTTCTTTAAATGTTTGGGCCAATTCACCAATGAAGCCTGGTCCTGGGCTTTTCTTGTCGGGAAGTTTTGATTACTCGTTCCTTGTTTTTACTTAACATAGGTCTATTCAAACTTTTCGTTTCCTCTAGAGTTAGTTCTGGAAGTTTGTGTCTTTCTAGGAATGCGCTCATTTCATCTAAACTATTTAAGCTGTTGGCATACAATTGTTCATAGTATTCCTTTAACCTTTTTATTTCCATACGGTGGGCACTAATGTCCCATTTATTTATGATGTGGTAATTTAAGCCTTCCTTCACTTTCCTTCTTCTCTATCCCTCTCCACTCCCTCATATCAGCCTAGCTAGAAATTTGTCAATTTCATTTATCTTTGAAATAACTAACCTGATGTGTGGGCAGTAGCTCACACCTGTAATCCCAGAACTTTGAGACGCCAAGGCAGGCAGATCACTTGAGGCTATGAGTTTGAGACCAGACTTGCCAACACAGTGAAACCCCATCTCTACTAAAAATAGAGAAACAAAAAACAAATAGCTGGACGTGGCAGTGCAAGCCTGTAATCCCAGCTACTTGGGAGGCTGATGCAGGAGAATCGCTTGAACCTGGGAGGGTGGAGGTTTCAGACAGCTGAGATCGCACCACTGCACTCTAGCCTGGGCAACAGCATGAGACTCCACCTCAAAAAAAAAAAAAAAAAAAGAGCTTTTGGTTTAGATGATTTTCATTATTTTTCTATTTTTACGTCATCTATTCCCATTTTAATCTTTATTACTGTCTTTTTTCCACTTGATTTAGGTATCATTTACTCTTCTTAGTGTGTTCACATGAATACTTTCAGCTTCAGTATAATTTATCTACAGGTCAGTTTATATAATTTCGTTTTTAATAATGGGATTATTATAAGTCAATTCACACATTTCCTGAAAATTTAACCCATGGTTCTTACAATCTGGTGCAAGCCAGTTCCAGTATACCACAAAGGTGGTTCTAGCAGACTCCAGAGATTAAGTAACACCCTGACAAAGAATCAGAGTTGGCCGGGCGCAGTGGCTCACACCTGTAATCCCAGCACTTTGGGAGACTGAGGCAGGTGGATCAGGAGGTCAGGAGTTCAAGACCAGCCTGGCTAACATGATGAAACCCCGTCTCTTATTAAAATTAAAAAAAAAAAAAATAGCTGGGCGTGGTAGTGGGTACCTGTAATCCCAGCTACTGGGGAGGCTGAGGCAGATAATTGCTTGAACCCGGGAGGTAGAGCTTGCAGTAAGCTGAGATCACACCACTGCACTCCAGCCTGGGTAACAGAGCGAGACTCGGTCTCAAAAAAGAAAAAAAAAAAAAACAAAAAACAAAACAAAAACCCACCAGTGTTTGGCTTCAGGAAGCCAGACAGGACTGTGCCTTCAGCCACACTGTTCCTCCTCTGCTTCTCTGCCCACAGCTCAGAGAGCTCAGGGGACCTGCTTGAGGCCACAGCTGCATTAAGAACATACACATATTTCTAAATTGCTATGGTCTAAAAGTGTTCCCTAAGTTCACGTGTTGGAAACTTAACCCCTAATGCAGCAGTGCTGGGAGGTGGGCACTCTGACTGATGTGCAGGTCATGAAGGCTCCACCGTCCTGGAGAGATAATGCTGTAAAAGGACCTGACTGCGGGAGCTTGGCCCCCTTCTGCCCTTCCACCTTCCACCACGTGAGGACACAGCGTTCTGCCTCTCTGGAGAATGCAGCCCTCACCACACAACTGAACACGCTGGTGCCTTGATTTTAGACTTCACAGGCCCCAGAACAGTGTAAAATAAATCTCTTTTCTTTATAAATTACCCAGTCTCATCATCACAAAATAGACCAAGACAGAAATATCCAAGTACTTACGTTCACTTTTCTAATGACTGAAGCACACGAAAGCTTTTCCCGCAGAAGAGTGAGGGCTGCGGTTCACTCTGCATCCTGCCAGTGCCTTCAGACACGGTTTGCTCCAGGAGCAGTCTGACCTGGGGGGGTCTGGGCAGGGCTGGGTGTGGAGTGGAGCCCCACACATGCCTGCTGCTGAAGGACCCTGGGGCATCCTGGGTGACAACCATGCCCAGTACACAATGACAGATGGGTATGGCCTCCCCTTTAAACACAGTGTCCAGTTCCTCCAGGAAGCCTTCCTGGATTGCCACACTGTGCATCCAGCTACTGCCAGATCCGCCACATTGTGCCTGGCTCAGTGCTGGGCCCACAGACCCCACAGGCCTAGGCTGCCCCACCACGGCCCCTCCTCCCAGCCCTCAGTGCTCCTGAAATGGCTGTGGGGATAAGGAGGTGCTCCCTGCTTGGTTGCTCCTGCTCTCCTCGTATCTGTCCCAGCTCCCATCAGGGGCCTTCTGCCTGGGAGGCTGCAGAGTGGGTGCTGGATCAAGGTCAAATTCACACAGGAGCTGCTCCCAGCCCTCCCCTTCCTTTCCCTCCATGCCAGACAGTTATTAGTCATTTGAGTCATTGGGCTCAAAAATGACAGAATTCAAAAAAAGATTAAAACCCCACCCAAGTTTGTTGGGAGGGATCAGGATGGGAAAGTCAGTGCTGGGAAGCCTGTACTTGGCAGAGGGAGCCAGCAGGGACGAGGGATGGGACGTGCCTGGGCGGCACAGCCTGGGGTCCCACTGCCCAGGACCCTGCATCTCTCCGTCCCCGAATCACATGGAGTGGGGGCCTCGTGGAGCAGACACGGGCTGTCTCCTTCCTCATGGGAAGGAGTGACGGTGGGTTCAGGGCAGGGGCACGAGTGGAGCAGGCATGCTCCTTCAAACCCTGGAGGCGCATGGACGATGCATCCCACATGCAGTGGGCCTTCCACGGGCAGACTTCAAGAGCTCGAGGGGGCCAGGACACCAGCGCCCAGCCCCGGGGGAGGGCAGTCGTCTCCTCCTCCCCTCAGTTCCCCAGTTGGCAGCGCAGGGGCCCTGTGTCCACAGCCCTGGGACAGAGCCTCCCTTGTGAACGGGAGGGAGCAGAGCAAGGAGACCACCCCCTTCCCTCCAGAGCCGCCACACCCTGACGTGACTGGACACAGAGAGGCTCAGGCACCCGTGTTTGCTCAGCCACCTCCCGGTGTGCTCCCACCCTGAGAGTCCCCACAGCACCTCAAAAATCGGCAATTTATCTACCAGCCCTGGCTGCCATCTGGCGACACTCACGTAGTGCCCGTCAATGCTGGGGTCTCCTCTCCTTCACCCCGAGCTGTGCTCCCTGGAGCTGGGAGTTGGGGCGCTTCACAGTGGGGGACACTCAAGGGAGTTCATGTTCTGAGCAGAAGACCCTGGCTCCACCCATCTCATCTCTCTACAGAGGCGTCAGAGAGCCACGCAGCTACCGTGTGGTTTTCCAACAATTAATCGCGCCAAGATCTGGAAGGAACTGCTGGGGAACTTGCAGGAGAGGGACTAGCTTGCTCCCTTCTGGTAAAACCGGACTCTGATGAAGCCAACTGCCTGGCCTTTAGCATAGTTGCCGTTGTACCCTCAGACCACAGCCATGGGTTGGGCCGGGCAGTCAGCTCCTCCCTGAAAGAACTCTACGAGAGTGGCCCTGGCCAGGGCCTGGGATGGCCAAGGCACTGTGAGTTGTGGCTCCAGCAGCAGACACACCTGCCCTACCCTGCCCATCTGCTGGGCCTGATGCGGCTGCATCCTCTGGACCGAAGCAATTTACATCCACGTCCTAGGGAACCGGGGGCAGGGTCTCTTCCCACCATCGTCCTCACAAACCAGTCGTGCTCAGAACTGAGGGGCGTGGTGCCCGCTTCCCAGGGCATCTCCAATCCCATCTGGATCCAGGCAGAATGGAACGGAGGGGTGTGCTGGGGATGGAAGTGTCGCCAGCAGCCCCCAGGCGCCTCTCTGCTTGCCAAGCGTTTGTAACACGCCACCCTCTCCCAGCAGCGGTTCCATAACAAAAAGGCCGCGGGTGGCAGCAGTCTGCGCAGAGATGTATGTGTCCTGACAGCCCCACCACGGTCACGTCATGTAGTGGCTGGCAGTGCCTGCCAAGCAGAGGGCCACACCAGCACCCACAGCTTCTGTGCCACAAAGCATGGACCCGAAGCCATGAAGGGTCCATGGTGACCAGGACCCAAAACCTGGGTGAGGACGCGGCTGCAGACCCAGTCGCCCGTGGCCTCAGGAAACCTCCAGAAATGCTGGGCTCTCCCTGAGACTCCAGAAGGAAGCCGACACGTCCATGCCCCTAAGCAGTGGTGAGGGCACATCCTGAGGCAGGCAGGTACCCAGCTGGTCTCCATCACGTACTGGAAGGTACCTGGACCATGAGTCCTATTCTCAGTAAGGTTGTTAGGGGAGCAGGTGCCCAGTAAACCCCCCAGAGCAAAGCCGGGTGCTCCACGTGGGTGTCTGGGCCCCTCTGAAAAACAGCTTCATGATCCTTCCTCAGATCAGGGCCTCGGTGATTTGGTGAGGGCCCAGACCCCCTCCTGGATGGCGCTGGGCGGCCAGTGCGGGTTGCCAGGCTGCTGAGGGTGGTCAGGGCTCAACGCAGGAAAGGCTGCCCGTGGACAGCCAACTGCCAGCAGGCAGCCTCCCGTGAGCTCCATGGTCAAACGGATGACCCCATGTTGTGTGAACAACTATGGGGAACCAGGGCCCTCCTTATCCCAACCACCACTTGCCGAGGGGATGAACAGGGCAGGCAGGGCCAGCCACAGCCTCTACAGCTGCCACCCTGGTGGGGCTGACCCCTGGCCAGGCTGAGCACCGACTGGTAGGAGCAGGCTGACTCGGCCACAGACACCACATCTTAGGAACCTTGGCGCAATCCCAGCATCTTGTGGACAATAGAGCAGGTGATTCACGTCTCTCCTGGTGGAGAATCTCCCTCACCCCAGTCCCAGCCACAGCATGCCTTCAGCTGGCCCTGGGGGCCCCGCCAGTGCCTCAAGATGGAGACAATGCGCTGTGCCCGGCCTCTCGGAACTGAAAGGCTTTTCGCTCCTGCACTCCTGTAATTAAACCCCACGTTTCTAGGGCATCATGAGCTACGAGGCGTGATGACGGTCAACAACGGGGGAAAGGCAAGAGAAGAAGTGGCTTCCCTGCCATCCTGGCTCCTGCAGTCACTGCCGGGGCCCACAGCCCAGGGTCCTGTGGCCCTGCCTTCAGTGTGGTATCCATCCGCACAGCACAGACAGGGACCGTCTCCAGACTCCTGTAGGTGGCCGGGGCACCCTCCACCCTCCCACAGCGACCTGCTGTGGAGGACGTGGAGGATGAGGACAGGGCTGTGGACGTGCAGTGGAAGGCGACACTGACCACAGATCCCCCTCGCGGTGCCCTTCTTCACACCTGGACTCTAAACCACATGTGAAGCACAGATGTCAAACACCACAGGCTCAGCGTCCACCCGACTACGGCTGTGCGTCTACTGCCACCCACCCACACTGCCTGAGAGTGGGCAGGGCCTCTACTGTCCCATACCTGCCTCAAACTCCCAGCCACGGAGAGGCAAAGACTCCGGCCAGCACACCTCTGACCAGAACCCAGCAGTGCCCACCTGTCTGTTTCCGTCTCTTTTCCCAGCCCAGGACCCAGGTGGCTTGCAAGGCCTCATGCTTAGAGAATATAAAGCTCCGCTCAGTCCCCACCTCCAGGCCTTCCGACCCTGCCCCTTCCTGGGCACAGCTTCCCCAGACCTATCAGTCAGCCCGGGATGTCCCGCTCCTCCCAGTGGCCACCGCGGCCCTGACATTGGGTCTGCGCAGTGCCATGACTGCACCTTACCACTCCCTCAAAAGCTCCCAGGGATGCCCCCGCCCAGGCCCGAGACTTGAGGCTCCCACCCTTCACCCCTCTGGCTCGGCTCTGGGGCAGTCCCACCCACAAACCACCACCCTCTGCTGCCCCCACTACTGGGCTGCAGTCTTTGATTTCCTGGGAAAGGAGTTTCAGGAGAACTTGACTTGCAGGAGACAGCACCTCCATTCATAAAGGAAGACCTTGCTTCAGCAAGGAGGGCTGGCCAGGTACAGCCACCTGCTGCACGCCTGGCAAGGGCTGGGTGAGCGTTGGACTCGGGGACAGGGTCTCAGTCCTCAGTGCAGTGCTGTGGTGTCTGCGGGACAAGGCACGGGTGTGATGACGGAAAAGGGAACCTGGCGCAGCTGCATAAACAGCTAGAAAGGAGCAGAAGCAGGGCCTGCCCAGCCTGCCAGGGCATTCCCCACCCGGGTGCCTGCCTCAGAGGCCAGCCCTGGGGGAGGGAAGGCTTCGTGGCTGATATCTGTGTTTAAGGATGGAAAGCGCCACAGTGCTGATACTGTGTGTAAGGATGGAAAGCACTGCGGTGCTGATATTGTGTGTAAGGTTAGAAAGCACCGCAGTGCGTGGCTGGTTTGTGTTTGAATCTTTCACTGATGTCCGTAAGTTGGATCTTGCATGCAGGTGCACAGACTCACAGCCCTGCCCGTCAGGCAGGGACACGGTTCACCCAGAAATGCTTTAGCTCAGAGACAAGGCCGGGGAGGCTGGAGGCTATAATTCCTCTCTAACCATTGGCCCCCTCTCTTTATAAACAGAAGCATTTCTGGTGAGCTCCTCTTCATCCCTCAATACCCTATTCAAATGC
>NC_045452.1:31019489-31030343 GCF_002776525.5 Piliocolobus tephrosceles | reverse complement strand
CATTTCTGGTGAGCTCCTCTTCATCCCTCAATACCCTATTCAAATGCCCCCTCATGGATGCATCCTTGCTGAGGTCCCGGCAGGAAGAAGTGATGACACTCGGGGGCCACAGTCTGAATTTCCGCACCTGCAGCACTGCATGGCTCTCTGGATTGGGTGTTGTGAGTTGACTTCCCCGTTCACCTCCCCTGCTGCCACGGGTCTACACCTTCTTTCAACAGATGAGTGAGTGAGCAAATGTATGAATAATTAAGCAGCCAATGAATGAACAAGTGAGCACAGTCAGGCTTCCTCCGCCATTCCGGGTGCCTGTGGTCACGGAACACAGTAGGGGCAGCAATATTTCAACCCTACTCACATTCAAGTCCAACCCGGCCCAACACAGCACAAGTTTTCTCTTTAGCAAACACAATTCACGTGCGAGGAAACTTATTATGCACACAGAGCAAGAAAATAGAAAAGCAAAAATTAAATTAGATGGCAGCCTGGAAAATGCCCACTGTGCAAAAAGAAGCAAGCTAACTAATTTGTTTGGCCCCCCTTGAAAATGGTACGGTTTTAATTTGGGTCTCTGGGACCCGGCTCCTGAAGCACGGGAGGCTCCTGGTGAGAGGGAAGTGAATGCGGTTTCAGACGAGCAGACCCACATTCAATTAGTAATCAATTCTGACCCCAACTCTCCCCACAGGCGGGCGGAAGTCACGAGAAGAAAGGACAGCCTGGCTGTGAGCTCCTTGGCAGTGCAGAGCACCTCTCTCCTTCCCAGTCTTGGGAAGCATCAGTGTTCCCGAGAAGGCGCCCTGGCCACCATGTGTTCCAGTGGTTCCAGATACAGGCAGCCAGGAGGGCAGTGGCTGTGGGAGAAGCAGTCCCTTTCCCTGGAAAGAAGGCCACCACATCTCTGCCCCAGCTTGCCCCCTGATCCAGCTCTGTAGAACCGAGGCCTGAGAGCCACAGAGCGGCCCTGAGGCCCTGCGTACCTGCTGTTTAATCACATGCCTTCCACAGATGCAAATTGATAGATGTTTTTCATAAGGACAAAAACAAGGCTCCAGCGGCCCGCTCCTCCCGCCCCAGGTCCTCAAAATGCACCAGAAGCCTCTGATGGCTCCCCTCTCCTCCACCCACTCCAGCAAGCTCAGCCTCCCGCCCCACAATCCCCCTCACAAGTGCCAAAGAGCTTCCCAGAAACCATCAGGGCCGGTGGCAGGAGGGCCGGGGGCACAGGGCTGCAGGGTCTAGGGAAGACAGACAGGTGGCTCAGCCAGAAGGTCACCTGGCCCATGAGTTCTTCCCGGGCATCCCACCTGAGCAGTGCATGCAAACCCCAGGTGCACAGTGCATCTGCGGGGAGGAGGGTGCATGGGCTGAAGCCTGGGCAGAGCGCGCTCCCTTCAGCCAAGAGCCCGCAGCCCCCTCCCCTCCTTCCCTTCCTGTAAAGGCCACAGGGGTTAGGGGTCCAGGTAGTGGGCCCTGGGGCAGACTCACTGCCTGGCCTGTTCCTGCACAGTCTTCGGACACGCTCATCAATGAGACATCCGGAGGGAGCTCAGTGATTCCGTCAGCCCTCATCCTCCTGACCATGCCCTGACTCTGCTGAGAACCCCAAGGGGGGTCTGTCTGGCTTTAGGGGATCAAGGGCTTGTCCTATTAGAACACCTTTCTCCTGGTCATACCGACGTTCTTTTTTTTTTTTTTGAGACTCACTCTGTCACCCAGGCTGGAGTGCAGTGGCGTGATCTCGGCTCACTGCAACCTCCACCTCCCGGGTTCAAGCAATTCTTCGCCTCAGCCTGCCAAGTAGCTGGGATTACAGGTGCATGCCACCACGCCCAGCTAATTTTGTACTTTTAGTAGAGATGGGGTTTCACCATCTTGACCAGGCTGGTCTTGAACTCCTGACCTCGTGATCCACCTGCCTCAACCTGCCACAGTACTGGGATTACAGGCGTGAACCACTGCGCCTGGCTTACACGGGCGTTCTTATTCCTAGTGCAGCCGTCTCCCTCGTGGGGTGCTCAGGATGCCCCAGCCCTGTCTCTGTGCACCCCATCCCTTCTCCATGGACCTTTGCCAGCACCTACGAAGCAGCAGGCTCTATCCCTGACCCCGTGTTCCAGATCACAGCACAGCACAAGGGCACGGCTGTCCACGTCAGGCTCCTTGGCAGAGGTGGTGGGATCTGAAGTTGGGTATCCGGAGCCCCCGCAGGGGCAGTAGGGGAGAAAAGGACCCTTGACCAGAGTCAGAAAACCTGGACTCCAAATCCAGCCCTGGGAAGCCTGGCAGGGGTCCGCCCTCCATGGGGTGAGCCAGCTGAGTCTGGGACCCATCTCCACAGGCCCCTGCACCACGTCCCAGGAAGGCCAGTGAGCGCTGCACCCGGCCTGAGATGCCTGCACCCATGTCTCAGTGCAGGATGCCACGGATATAGCTGCCCTGAAGTCCACCAAGGCCTGGAGGGGCCACCAGCCAGTGACACCCCTATATATCCTCGGCCCTACTCCACCTGCCCAGCCCCTGTCCCTATCTTCTCCTGCCCAGCCCCTGCCCCTATCTTCTCCTGGCTTTGCAGGGCCTCTGCCCCCACCAGGCCGCAGCTGTAACCCCACAGCAGCTCAAGTCTACGCCTGCCACTCAGGGATGCTGGTTTCTCTCCACCCCAAGGAGTGGCCTCAGGGCCCCCCGCCTGGGGGACTCCACATCTCCCCCACAGGGGAGCCTCCCTCCCTGCACTCTCTCCTGGGCTGTGGTCAAGCTGCTGCTCCTGGAACCAAGGCCTCCAATACCCCTGCGTGGGGTTCTTCACCCCATGGCTGCCTGGACTGGCACACGGCTGCTGCCGGCTAGGCCCACAGCAGCCCCCATGTCTGCCCCAGGGAGGGGTCTCCTCATCCACTCTGGTCACAAGAGGGGCTGGATTTAATGCCAGCCCTACACGCCCACCCCTGACTTTTGGCTGGTGTTGACACCAGATGCCTTCCCGGGACACACTGGGCCTTGGGGAGGTCCCGGCTGTGGGGGTCCCAGGTCTCATGCTGACCCCTGAGCCTGGCTGGTCACCAATGACTTTGGTTAATCCCACGCTCTCCCCACAGCCAGGCACAGCATATGTTCAGCAGAGTTCCCTACCAGCGGACAGGCTCCCCCCAGATGCCAGGACAGCCCCTCCCACCCCGTGCCACCTCATGGCAGGCGCCCTTTCCAAGCGCCCTTCCCAGCAAGGCTGAGCCATGGCGCAACCTGTCAGCAGCTTGACGTCTAGGGGCCGGGGGTCACCGCCGGCTGACAGCAGGCGCTCCTCTGCACGTGCTCAGAGCCCATGGGGGCCGGAGCTGTGGCCTCCCGAGCCTCGGCACGAGAGTGTCTTGAACTGGTCAGACCCAGAGACAAGGAGCCAGGTCCCGCTGGCAGCCTCGGCCAGACCACACGTAGACGATAGAATGGCACCCAGGGGACCTCGCCGTCCTGCAGACGGCCCCTCTGCTGTCCTTTTCCTCTCCCAGAGGCAACACCAAAGAACCACAGCCTCGGGCCACAGACCCCCACACACAGGCAAGTAAGGCAGGGCGCCAGCATCTCCCTGACCACCCCCCAGGAACTGGAGACTGCGCCCCAGCCAGTCCCCAAGCCACAAGCTCACACCATTCACGGGAGCAGCTGTGCCAATGGCCAGGGGCCTGACCTGAGGATACACCGAGGCCTAGGGGGACCTTCAGGGAAGGGGCCGCATCGGGGAAGAGGCACCTTCGGTGATGCCGCGCTCAGCGCCCGGAGGGGTCCAGGGGCTGCGGGTACTTACCGTCCACACAGGCGGGCCGGGCTCTTGTGGTGCCAGCGATCTGCCCCTTTCTACACGCACAGCGGGCGGTCTGCCGGGCGATCGTCCTCCGAGGCTGGCTGCTGTCCCGGTCCAGGGTCACAATCTCACAGGTGCCGGCGGCCAGCTGACCTGCAGAGAGGAACAGAAGCGACTGAGTGGCCACACGTTACAGACATCCACAGCCAGAGCCCACCCAAAGCCCACCCACCGAGGGGCCGCCGGCAGCCAGGCCACAGGGCAGGGAGACCGCCTCACTCAGAGGGAACGTCCAAAAGCACCTCGGAGGCTGCCAGCAAGGAGCGCTCGATGGAAACCAGAGCTGGGTCAAGTCGGCGACCTCCACCCTGTGCACAGCCTGGCGTTCAGGCGGCACTGCCTTGGCAGACAGGAAATTAAATGCAGCCCCATCTTTGTCACGCCCGGAAATGAAAGGCTCGGATCACGAGGAGGGAGCTGGCTCCCCTGCACACAGTCAGGCGCCTGCTGGAGGGAAGCCGGGCTCTACGAGGCACAGTGCTTGGTCTCCATCCCCAAGCGCCAGCACACTGGCCCCAGGGCGTGGCATTTTGGAACCGGAAAACAGGTCAGACCCCCTCTCAGGCTTGTCAAAGGCTGTGTGGAACCAGCCTTTGCTGCCAGGGAGGAACTGCCACCCCCCGCCTGGGTACAGACGCATGAGCAGGCAGGCACCACTGTGTGCATCAATGCCAAAGGGTTCACGGTTTCCTCTGCCCTCCCACAGCGCAGTGCACGCCCCCACACACATATGTGCATGTACCTATATGCACACAGGCACACACGGCCGCACACAAGGCACAGATGTGCATATATCACACCCCTGGAGTGAGCCACAGGCATGCAGGTTTACATGGGTGCCACCCAGGTATGAGCACACTAAGGCCAGGGGGCCCAGACTCACTAGCAGCACATGAGGATATGCTCCCCAGGCGTGCACGGGCCCATGCAGACACAGGTACACACAAGCTTCACGGATGTGCTGTGCAGACACCCATCACCCATGGGTGTCGTGGACAGGCTCCCACAGGGGCACCCCGCATCCCCGATCTCTCGTCACACCACCTCTGCTCCCCACATTACAGACACCCCACAGGGCAGGAGGGAGGCGGGAAGCACCCTGGGGGCAGCGTCAGGGTCTGAGATCACCTGTGGTACAGAGAAGGGACACATTTCTTCCAAAGGTGCCAGCATAAATAATTTCCCTGGCTTTCCTCGCTGCCCCCTCCACATCCCCTAAACTCCAAGGAGAAGGCTGTCTCTGCAAGGGGCCGGCAGCCCGGGCATCTCAGCAGCGGGAAGGTGAACCGCCAGGAAGTTCTACCCTGCAAATAAACCCATGGAATTTAAGACGCCACTCTGCTGGTAAAACGCGGCACGGCCACCACCAATCACTGCCAGATATCAACACTGACAAACAAAGACAGTGCCCGCGCTCCAGGTAAAGATGAAAACCCAGCACCTCCAGGACAGGACGGAGCTTGTGCCTCAGCCAGTGCTGCCCAAATCCGCCCTGAATGGTGAGTGCCAGGTCCCCTGCCATCCAGCTCCACGTGGACACCTGCTCCCTGGAACCACCTGGATGTCCACTCACTGGCTGCCTCACTCCTTCATCCGAGCAGGTAATGAGTGCCTGCTGCAAGCCCTCCTCTGTGCAGCGCCCTGGGGCCCTGGCAGTGAGAAAACAGTGTGGTTTCCTCCCCAGGGGCCCCTTCCACCTGAGGGAGGCGGCGGCAGCATCACAGATGCCCAGACTCAGGGCTCCCAGCCTGTCGAGATCAGTAGAGAGCCTGGGGGCTGCCTGGGGGGTTCAGAACAACAGGATGGCAGGGAGGTGACTCTGAGGAAAGCCGTGGTGGGTGCATGAGGGATGAAGGGTGGTCATTCCACCCTTGCAGGGAGGAACCTGCAGGCAATGCCTGGGCACTTCCCAGCAGCTGTTTCTCCAGCCTGGGTGCCCCTCCTTATCCATCCCACTCTTTCTCCTATGATAACCTTAGATGCCCCCTCCTCCGGCACCTGCTTTGTCATCTGTCACCTCTGGGTCCTCCAGCCCAGCACCCTGGCCAGGGCAGATGTCACATGTACTGGTAGGGTGTGGCTTGGAGGAACTTGGAGGGGTCATCCAGCTCCCTCACCCCAACACCCAACACGGCTCAGGCTGTCCTCAACCCTGGGGAGTGCCCGTGTCTGACTGTGACCAGGAGGCACAGGGGACAACTCCAGTGGGCACCAGACCGGCCTGCCTCAGCCCCTTCTGTCCACGGTGCAGGACATGGAGCTGTCCAAGGTGGCCCAGGCCTGGCTGCAGAGCCCAGTGCATAGGAGCCTGTTGAGCCATGGCCGGTGCATGGCTGCGGGGTGCGCGTGGCATGAGTTCACAGGAAGGATGCTGGGGCAGCAGGGGCCTCCCCTGGGACTGTGAACCAACCCCACCACCACGCTCCTCCCACGATGAGCAAAACCCTCGTCGCCCTGTCAGGGCCACCTCCCCGAAGGCTGTGGGGAGGGCAAAGTGCACCCAAAATGACACACTGCTCCCAGAAAAGGGAGACACCAAACGAACAAGTGAAGGAGTGGATGAATAAACACCGCGGGAAAGAGCATCCGGGAGGATGAGGTGCTGCTTCTCTCCGGATAACAGTGGTGACTGCATCAAAGCCGTGCTGTGGAGTAACACGCATTTGGGCGGGTCCCGAGCACACGTCCTTACGTGGTGATTTATGCAGAAGTCGCTATGATCGAAGCATGGTCCCCGGCTGCTGTGTTAAGCTCTGCAGGTTGGCTCTGGGCCACTCCACTATTCCAGGCTGCGTTGCCACCACCTTGACCCCAGACCCTTCCCTCTAACATCAGCCCCAGCAGAGACTCATGGTGTCCAGGCCACCCCAGGGCCACCTGCCTCCTTGGGGCAGGGCCCAGCATGAGACAGTTCTCTGGAATCATCCACCCACGGTAGCTGGTGCCATGGGGAGATGGTCACAGCAGTGGTGGGGGCACCGCTGAGCCTGAGAAAGCCTGCTCGCCCTGCTGCTGAGCCTGGTCACTGACTAAGTCACCAACCACACAGCCCACCCCTCAGGCGCTACCTGACCGGCCAGGGTTTTGGCATGGCCAGCCCCCTGGGCAAGCCGCTGTCCCTCCTAGCCGCCCTCCTCCTCTGTAAGGGGCACAGGTGCCACACACTGGGCAGGGCCACACCAAAGTACACTGGAGGGTTTCCAATCCCAGTTCACCCTCACCCAGGCGGCCCCAAACCAGCCATGGCCAAGCGAACCCTCTCAGCCCTCAGGTACACAATTCGAACCAAATTCTGTGGACGAGACGGTACTGAACCCCGAAACAAAGCCACCCCTACATCCCTGCCCTGCAGCCACTGGGAGGCTTCCTAGAGGAGGCATCAGGGCCATGCAGGAGCTTCCTGCGTAACAGAGCGCCACAGCGAGCCGCGCACTGGGCAGCCTGAACAGCACGCATTCTTCTCCCATGGTGCTGGAGGCCAGCGTCTGAGATCCACATGGCAGCCGGGCTGTGGTGCCTCTGAGCCTTTCTGGGCTGTCGTGGCCCTCAGCTCAGCCCCAGCAGGTGGATGCCTGGAGCCTGCAGCAGATGCAAGGGCAGGGATGGGTTCTGCCAGGCCAGGGGCTGGCCCAGGACTCACCCCAACCCCAGGGTCCCATTCTCCAAATGGGAACACCCAGCTCAACACCTGAGTGGCCCCAAAACCTCCTTCTGGGACTACTGACAGGGCCAGGGCAGCCAAGAGCCAGGGTGGCTGGAGCTCCAGAGTGGAGCTCCCTGGCTCTCCCACAGCTGTTCCCCCTCATACCACACGGGACTCACACACACGTGTACATGCACACACACCACACACGTGCACACACAGACCAAACGCACCCACACACATGTGAATGTACATACCACACACTGACCAAACACACATGCCCATATACACCACACAGACCACACAATCCACACACATGGGTCAGCGTATACCACACAGAAAGACCACGCAGGCCACACACCACATACTCCACACACACAGACCACAGAGAGTCACTCACATGGCACGTGCGCCCACACACACCCCAATCTCTGCCCACTGCGAGGCCTTTGGGGAGGGGCCAGCCTGGTCTCCAGGCTGCAGGGACAGGGTACTCAGGGGTCTGGCTCCGAGTGCTGGGTGATGCTCGGCTGCCATCCAGTGCTGACTGCCCCTCTGCTCATGAGCTCCAGAATCACCTCATTCTCAGAAATGGGGGTTCAGAAGGGAGGACGGGCCCACCCGGAGTCAGGAGCTGGGGAGGCCACACCAGGGCTGCCTGTGGAGTGTGAGAGCCGGGAGGCGTCCTGCTATCTGGAGGTGCAGGGTGGACCCGGGTCCCTGGGCCACCCCTTTGCACCTGCCCCCCTTTGCACCTGCCCAGCTTCTAGAAGGAGGTCATTTGGGAAGTTCTGGGGTCCCCTGGGGATCTGGCAGGGCTGGGATAGTGGCAAGACCTCCCCACAGGGCTTGGTGCCCTCAGCAAAGCACAGGCCCCTCCACCAGGCTGCCCCTATCAGCAAAGCGCAGCCCCCTCCACCAGGCTGCCCCCTCAGCGTGCTGCTGGTCCACCCACGGTGCCAGCTCCACCCACGGTGCCAGCCTTTTCTCGGAGATAGGCGATGGTGTTTCTTTCTCTTCTCTCATCTTTTTGTTTTTAAATAAAGAGTTTGCATTGCTTTTAAGACCAGAAGGAAAAACAGTCAAAAATAAAGCAAGTAATCACAATTCCTTCTCCAGCACCAACTCCCACAAAGCCCAGGCAGAGTGCTTGGGGAGTGGTCTCTGCTGAGAGGACACGGGACCTTGCAGGCCCCCACCGGTGGCCTTTCCACTGGGTTGGCCTGCACCAGGGGCCTGCCGAGGGCTCCCAGGGAGCGAGGCCGTGTGCACACGCGTGTGCGAGGGGAGGGTGTGCGGGGAGGAGGGGCAGCCACCGTCAGAATGGAAAAGAACAAAAGCTGCCTTTGGGGGAGTTTTCTTAGAAAGGCAGTGACATCATTGTGTGGCAAAAATCAGAAGTCGGAGACAGAGATTTTAAAAAAGAAAGAATCCACCCCTCCAGTCCCTAGGACCAGCCCCTCCCGGAACACATCCCCAGACTTGACCTTCTGTCAGGGTGCGTACGGGTTCATCACAGGAAACCTCCTTTCCGTAAGTGGTGTTTGTCATGCATCACTTCACAGAGACCCCCTTCTGTGGAAAGAATGTGGCCACCTGAAATTCTAAGGCAGCAGGGAACCACCAGAGACCACAGGTCACTGTTCCCACTGCCTCGGCAGGGGGCCACAGTGCCACCACGGTCTCAGCTTCAGGCAGAAGATGTCCCACAGGGCAGACCCCACCGGCAACCCCCCAGCTGGGGAGCCCGGGCAGACCACTCACTTCTCAGCTCGTCCCCTGGCCTTTGAATCAGGGAGGCAGCCTAGATCTGTGCCATACAGAGAAGATCCCTGACAGGCAGAGCCAGGTGTGAGCCGGGCACTGTCTGTGAGCCATGTGGCTGGGGGAGCCTGCACACTTAGGAGCCCCCGCCCAGTCTCTGGAAGAAACTGCCCTGGGGTAAATGCCTCTCATCACCCACAGCCCAGCCCAGCCCTGCCCTGTCCTGCCCGCCCAGCTGGCTGTGTCTGAGCCAAAAAGGAAGACCACGACCCAGGGAAAACCCCACCTTAGAAGCACACCCCACTTGACAGCTGAGATAAGCCAGCCTTGGTTGCCAAGGGAGCCCAGGCTGTGTCTGTGCTAGGCGTGCAGACTGGAGGAGCTTCTGCAGGTTGTAGGCCCATTCACATCCCTCATCAGCATGCAGAGGGCGGTGGGTGCTGGCACGCCCCCATGCCCACTCAGACGCCAGCTCTGAGCTCCCACACAGCGGGGCCCTCCACCCTCCAGCAGAGCTGCATGGCAGACCTGCCTGGGAGCCCTGCTGGGGGCCAGACTGAGCCTCCACTGTCCCAGGGCAGGAACTGAGGAGTGGTCTGGTGGCCTCTGGGAGCCTGAGGCCCGCAGAGCCGAAAAGCCTGGCGCCAGCCCCATTTGCTGCACTGGCACGGCAGGGCACGGGCTGGACTGGGTTCAGGGCTGCAGCAAGCCCTGGGCAACCCACCCAGGCTAGCACCAGCATCACCTCGGTTCCTACAAACTTTACAGAAACAGCTCACAGCGCTGAAGCCGCAGGCCTGGGGGTCACGATCTGGGACCAGTGGACGAGGGGCAGGGTACTGAAGAAAGTATCTGTGCAGCGAAACTCCCAGGGCCCTGCCCAGACCCCGGGACCCCGGCAGGCAACGGCGGGAAGGACGCTGTGGACTGAGGAGAGGCGGGTGCAGGACCAAGTCCAGCCACTCTGCTTTCATGAGTGAGTCAAGTTTTGACAGAGGAGACGGCTGGGCCCAGAGAAGACCAGACTGGTGGCCATGACAGAAGCCCCTCAAATCCCTGCAGAGTGCTCAAGGCAAGGGACCACCCAGGCTGGGCAGGTCACTGGAAGGTCCAGGGAGAATGTCTAGGAGACAGGCGGTGCCCCCTCCTTCCAGGTGCTGGGTGGGGGCTGGTGGGGCAGTGGGGGCACCTGGGAGTGGCTTCAGGGGGTCACAGACCAGGTCCAGGCTCCAGGAGGTATGACAAAGGGAGTCACTCAGGGGCCAGGCTGGGGCCTCCCTGGCGGGAAACAGGCCCTCAGGGTGTCTGGAGCTCAGCCTGGTCCCTCTAGAGCAGCTCCTGCCACCCGTGGGGCGCAGACAAACCGTGTGATCCTGCCAGGCTGTGACACAGATCTGGGAGGATGTCTGATGTGACGGATGACAGGATGAAGATCCAAAATGACTTTGACAGGCACAGACCAAGAGGGTGGCATTTACCCATCACAAATGTCAGCTCTGTGCTTGGTCAGACCAAAAACAAGGTGCAGCTGAGCGGCCCGACAGGCCTGAGGGCAGGGGCGGGCAGAGGCGCCCCACAGCGCCACTGG